>NC_136908.1:43120420-43625420 GCF_949606895.1 Notothenia rossii | reverse complement strand
AGTCCTTTACCTCACTGAGCTGTAGTTATCAGCCTCTCAGTCTAACAGGAGAGGACTCTCCTCCACCTCTCAGAGAGTCCTTTACCTCACTGAGCTGTAGTTATCAGCCTCTCAGTCTGACAGGAGAGGACTCTCCCTCCACCTCTCAGAGAGTCCTTTACCTCACTGAGCTGTAGTTATCAGCCTCTCAGTCTGACAGGAGAGGACTCTCCTCCACCTCTCAGAGAGTCCTTTACCTCACTGAGCTGTAGTTATCAGCCTCTCAGTCTGACAGGAGGACTCTCCTCCACCTCTCAGAGAGTCCTTTACCTCACTGAGCTGTAGTTATCAGCCTCTCAGTCTGACAGGAGAGGACTCTCCCTCCACCTCTCAGAGAGTCCTTTACCTCACTGAGCTGTAGTTATCAGCCTCTCAGTCTGACAGGAGAGGACTCTCCTCCACCTCTCATGCGGCTTTCACACCAGCGCTTTTCCCTTTCTAGCTCCGAGCTAGAGCTTTTCTGGTTCAGCTCCGGTTTCCCGTTTCTGCTCCCGCTTTGTTCACACCGCCCAGAGCCCGACTGGTGCAGCCGCTTCTGCGTCATGACGTCGACATTTACACCGCTGATTTGCTCCCCAACGGCGTTCACAATAACAACAACAATGGGGGACTGCGTCGGGTCGATGATCGTGTTGCTTTTAATCACACAAAGCCAGATTAAATTAAATATCGACTTCTCCAACCTTATACTTTTCTCCAGAGGGCCGTGGTTCATTGTTTATTAATGTGTCTCAGCGGCATTTACCGACCGTTGCAGTGCTGGCTGCTCTTCCACGGGAGTTTGTTCTCCCGTTAGCTCCCGGTTAGCTCACACGGCAGCGGCCGCTCTAAAGTATTCACTGTCTGACTGTCACACAAGCAGCTGATACATATCCCCAGTTCCCCTTAAGTGAAAGTGTGTCAGTCTGAATTGACGCTGTTTGGCATCACAACGCTGTTATGAAAGTTTCTCTGGTATAAAATGGCTGATGTTAGCATAGCAACCGAAGCTAAACTGACTACTTGCTATCCTATTGTGGCTTAAATCGTTTTCTACAGGCACATTTTACCGGCGTATTTTTATTATGATTCTTCTTGTGATAGTCGGACACGACAACCTATGTATTGATTCCATCCGATAGCTGCTATAATACATAACAAAACGTCTGCCTCTCTCCACAATGATCATCAATAACAGTGAACGAATGGTCAAAGTAAGGTACAACTTAACAGAATCACACGAAGCCTGGTTAGTGTTGCATGACTTTATAAAGTGTGTTATAAGCACTACTGCTTATAGGCAGGCATGACGAGACTCGTCAGTCGACCCATGTTCAGGGGAGGTGGGTTTAGTTTCCTGCACGCCTAGACGTAAGAGAGACGTAAGAGACGCTGCCTCTTAGCTCCGAAGCTCTTGCCTCTAGACCGACAATTTTTTGGAGCTGGAAGTGAACCGGATTCCGGAGCTAAGAGGCGGCGCCGCTGTGGTGTGAACAGGAAAAAACTGTACTTTTCAGGCTCCAGCTCCGAGCCAGAGCTGAAAGGAAGTTTCACTGATCCGCGTCCCCTGAGCCAAACTATAACTTCTGGCAGCTATCCTACTTGCTAAAGGCTAGGCAGATGGACTGGGGTACGTTGCAATGTGATATTACATGTTATAAGGAGAGTAGCGAGCAGGGGCGTCGCCTGGAACTGAAAACATTCGGGGCTTAGCCCACAGTGGCGGCGGCCGAGGCGCTACAGTGGAATTTTCTACTGCAACTCCCCACACGCACACACACAGTACACCCGCGATTGTTACAACGAAGGCTCGATAATCAGCTAACGGCATATAGGCAGGGGTAAAGTGCTATTTTTTTTTTTAGTGGGGGGCGGACCTCACCTCCTCTACGGGGGTCCGGGGGGATGCTCCCCCGGGAAGATTGTTTTTAAATATTGAAGTTAAAAGCATCAATCTGGTACACTTTGAGAGCAACTTTAGGGACTAAATGTATGGATACATCTCTCAACACCCATATGAAACACAACTGTGAACAGATTTTCTTTTTCTTTATGGATATTTTACAAATCACTCCCCTTTTAACTCTATTCTTGTTTTACTGCCATATAGTATTTCATAACTGTTTTTCCTTTACTCTCTCTCTCTCTCTCTCTCTCTCTCTCTCTCTCTCTCTCTCTCTCTCTCTCTCTCTCTCTCTCTCTCTCTCTCTCTCTCTCTCTCTCTCTCTCTCTCTCTCTCTCTCTCTCTCTCTCTCTCTCTCTCTCATCTCTCTCTCTCTCTCTCTCTCTCTCTCTCTCTCTCTCTCTCTCTCTCTCTCTCTCTCTCTCTCTCTCTCTCTCTCTCTCTCTCTCTCTCTCTCTCTCTCTCTCTCTCTCTGAATGTTGCATTCACTGAACACGGGAAATACAGTCCTGCCGTCCTCTCTTGTGTCATGATGAGGTTCACGTAAAGCACGGTTAATGTATTATATTATTGAAGGACAATTGTCCGGGGCTACAGAAAAAACATTCGGGGCTAAAGCCCAGGCCAGGCGACGCCACTGGTAGCGAGTGGCGCAATTTATAGTTTTAATTTGTACGTCACCAGGTGACTCAAAGGACTCGGGTTAATGGAGAAGGGAGACTCGTCACGACCAGCTCATTACTAGGATCCAGGTTAATGATCCGGATGAATCAGGACTCACCCATCTCTAATTGAGACACGGCCAAAGACTATTGGAACATGTGACCATTTGCTGTGTCTTTGACTGAAAAGTATAACATTCCTAACTCACCAGGTTGAAGTCTGAACAATGAAGTCTGAACAATGACAGTTGCCCCACATCAGTTTGTTTATATCTGTCAAATGTACATATATATATTTATATTAGACTTTAATAACTGCCATTTCGGCTTGTTTTGCACTTCTGGTTAGATGCTAACTGCATTTCTTTGATCTGGTTCTTGTAAATAAAGTTGATTCTGATCTAAGAGACTGTAAGCAGGGTTTTGGTCACCATCATCTAGATGTAAAGGGTAAATCTGGGCTGAGCTTTTCTTCAAATTCAAACATGTCAGATTGGAAACTGTATGTCACGCCTCCTCCCCCTTACCCTTCTAATTGGATAAGGTGTCGACACTCTGTTTGTGTCAAACTCCAGCCTGACAAGCCGGACTCACTCACAGGATTGTCCAGGTGTGGACGTCAGAAAGCCTTCAGCATCACACTTCAAACTTTCATCCAATTTTGCTTTTAGATGTGGTCGGACAACGCTTCATACAGAATCAGCTTTTTTCTGACATTTCCTGGTCTTAAATTAGGTTTAAAAGGCAGAACACTTGCTATGAAACATTTAAAAATGAATCAAGCTTTTATGCAGGATTTCTACCTTGTTTTTTTCACAATCACAGAGTAATCACAGAGTAATATCCATGTTATCAAAGGCAAACAATTGCAGCTGGCTGATATATTACTAATGCTGCCTGTCTCATATATAACAGAACACAGAGTGAAGCTGTAAGAGGGCAGCCTGACCCAGAATAAAACATGTTCCCTCAGCATCAGAATACACCCTGTTATCGCGCTGCACACATCACTGTGTGGATGGAGCCAATAAAGAGGGGCCCCAGGGCGTTCTGACCCAGACCGGACCTCAAACTTTCATGCCTAAAAGCTACAAGCTGCTCTGCTGTCTCAACAAGACACGCATTAACCTTTCCTGCGTTATTTTTCTGTGGAGATCTCCCACTTTGAAGTGCTTCCATTTAACCTTCATTTAACTTTTGTGTCATGCACTCCCAGGCGCCCCACTTTGACAGCGGAAGCCTTTAGAAGTCAGAAAAGGCCCGAGGCGATAGATGGCATATCAGCACATCTGTCTGTTCCAGCGCCAGGTTGTGAAGAGCTGTTCGTTCTCCTCTCCTGTTCTGCTGCTGACTGACTGGATCTCGCTGTAGCCCAGTGTCAGGGAGACACTTTAAAAAGACATGATCCTGATTTTGAAGCGGCCATTGTCTGATTTCTATTGGGAGTCAGAAACCAACACCAGCCGAGCAAAACTGTTGAAAAATGTAATCTATAGTGGACTGTCCCAATGACAGTATTTGCCTGCCAAATGAGTTATAACAAAAATACTTAAACGTGCATTCATTGATTTTCTTGACCATTTGGAGGCAGATGTCATATTTGCACATCCAGCAGGCACAGATCAACATTCACTTAAAGTCATGTTAACTGGTTCTCTGGGACTAAAGGTTCTTGCTCGAATCAACTTCAACTCCATTTTGTACCTGGTCCTTCCTCTTTTTTGTTTTCCAGTGCAGATAGCACCCGCTCAGTGTAGACTAGGGGTTCCCAAAGTGTGAGGCGCGCCTCCCCTGGGGGGCGCCAGCCGCCAGAAAAAAATAAAGAGAAACAGTGAAATCTAGCTAGTTAACTTCAGCTAAATGTATGCGAGCGGCAAAACATGGATATATTTTTAGTGAAGTTGCTAGTGAGAGAGGAGACAGCGTCTGTCAGAAAACGGAGGAAATATGACAATGATTATTTGATGCTAGGATTTTCATGGAACGGTCCTGATGACACTCCACTGCCACAGTGTGTTATCTGCAACAAGTTGCTAGCTAATGACAGTATGAAACCATGTAAACTCCGGTGTCATATTGACACGAAACACCCATGTTTGGTGACAAAGCCACAGGAGTTTTTTGACCGGAAGCTCAAGGAATTACAGTCACAGAACAATTTAACACATTTAACACTGTGAATACAAAGGCAACCGAAGCATCATACCGAGTGGCGTCACGGATAGCTAAGGCAGGTAAAACTCACAACATTGGTGAAACGTTACTCCTCCCTGCTGCTAAAGACATCTCCGTCTCAACTATTTCTCTCCGAGTGCAACGTATGAGGAAGCTGCCATCCTTAACCTCAACATGTTTAAAACATAAAGACAAAGAGGTTTAAAAAAGCTATTGTTTAATGTTTTAAGGAGGTGACGCTCAGCCAATCAAAAAAGAGAAAGGTAGCGAAAACGGAGCATTTTATGACATTTTCTCTTACTGGACCTCTTTGAAATGCAATTGAATACCCCTGCATTATAGCAACAACAACAACAACAATAATAATAATAATAATAATAATAATAATAATAATAATAATAGCAATAATAATTGGGAGGGGGGCGTGGCTGTGATTATGTTCTCTGAGGGGAGGCTCACCTTCCCACACTTTGGGAACCCCTGGTGTAGATGGAATGATCAGCTGATCGTTGAAGCGCCACCACGGGAAATTGTTCAACCTTTCAACAGCAACCAAACTGAATAACATCTACACTTCGTCAATTGTGTCTTTATTGTAGTTAATACTAGTTTTTGGGTTGGTATTTTTAATATCTAGAATGAGAGAATATAGAAACTGCGACACGAGTGACAACAAGGCCGGATTAGTACCTCAAGGGGCCCATGGGCACTGGGAGCTCAGGGCCCCTCAACCCACTGTCCAACACGTAACAACACCTCTACCCAACCCAACATGACCAATATTTACAATTTTCATTCAATCTGGCATGTCAATCGCACACCCATTTGTCAAAAGCAGAGACACAGCTACATAGTTCAACCAAAGTAGGCCTAGCCTTTTGCCCTTTCAGTCAAACATCACAAGACAAGGATACAATGGATAAGATCTCAAGACAGTGTATGGCTCAAGAAGACCTAGCTAATATCACTCAAAACCTCAGAGCAGCACCCCACTTCAAATGCCAAAATATGACTGGCTGGCTTTACAAGTACACGAGGAGTTCTATTTGTCACAAACATTGAGAGTTACAAAAATAAAACATGTATTGATATGTGGTTGCTCAACTAAGTGATCAGTATATGTGATAGAAGATATTATTGTGTGTGTGGTGTGTGTTACGCCCCGGTCTAGGGGAACCTTGGCGCAGCACAAAATTGCACTCTCCCCACTCTTCCCACTCCCAAGAAATGGTCAATGAGCTTTTTGAGATTTAATGAACTCTAAAAGAGGTGAGACAAACCCAACATAACAAACACAAATCGTCTTGACAGAGTTTCCTTAAACTTGCCTAGCCAAAACAAATAAAATAAAATACAGGCTTCTTACCTAACTCCTACCAGAAAACAGGAGAAAAAAAGGGTTCAAACAAAAAAGGGTTTCTCACTCCTTAACAAAACAAAGCGTGTCCTCAAGACGGATACAATTAGCTTAGCTTTACAAGGTCAACAGGACACCCAGTACAGGGTGTGTTAGAGAGGAATGGGAGACATCCCTAAATACAATTGAATAAATGAACTGGGGGAAGACCAGCAGGACAGCGCACGCAAGGGACAGAGGAGATGAGATGTGGCTTCCTCCTCCGACCTGTGAGGAGGAGGAAAGAAGCCATCCAAGCTGATCACTCTTGACCTAAAAGAGCTGGTGATGACCTTTGTCATAAAAGCCAGGTTAGGGCGTAAAACAGCTGAACTGCCATCTCCTTGGATCTGGAGACATGACGGAGCCACAGATAGAGCAGAGAAAATCACTCACCCTTTTCGCTGATGTTAGAGCCAAAAGTAATACTACTTTGGCTGATAACAGTTTAAGGGGAACCTGATCTATAGATTCAAATGGGGCTTTGCTTAGGGCGCGTAACACCAACGCCAAATCCCACTGAGGTGCCAGTGTGCGTGACACAGGTCTGAGTCTCCGTACTCCTCGCAGAAAGCGTTTTGTCAAAGGGTGACTAAACACCGCCCCGGCCCCGAAACCCACGTGACAAGATGATATGGCAGCAGCATATACCTTGATCGTGTTGAAAGCCAAATTCCTGTCCAACAACAGCTGGAGGAGCACGTGAGGCAGAGGGCACGTAATGGGGTCCAGGCTTTTTCCGACACACCAACTGGAACACTATCCACTTGGCTGTGTAGGACGCTCTGGTGGACACGGCCCTGGCTCCCTGGATGGTACAACATCTTGAGAGAGGCCAAGTCCCTCTAAGTGTTCCCGTTCAGGGGCCATGCCCATAAGTGCTGGCCTATCACTGGGTGACTGCTGATCACTCCCTCCACCTGCGAGAGAGCGTCCCCGGGCCACAGAATTTCCCACGGTCTGCCTGACAGCGTACGCTGTAGGCATGGAAACCAGGAAGCGCCCGTGCGCTCCGGGGCAATTAGGATCGCTAATTCTGCGGCCGTATTCATGGTCTCCACCATGGCGTGAAACTGGGGTCTGAAAAGCCCATCCGGGCTGATGGGAGCATCCAGCAGCCCTTTACTGGCCTGGGAGACAGTGACGGACACGCACAGAGTAAGCGCCGTGCTGGCCGCCTTGCTGATCTCCGACATACTGGTCTCTGGGGGGCGGCCAACGTGGGACGCCGTCCGGCAATCATGTTGGCCTGCTTCACCCCAAAAAATGCCGTCAGATTCGGCTCCAGAGGAGGAACATCTGTGAACCCCTCCACCTTTGTGAGGGGAACAAATGTGGCCACTGGAGCCTTCAGGATCCTGGGATTCGCCGACTCTGTCTCCTCTGTCCGGAGGAGAGGAGGGAGGGGAGAACCGAACGGTGAACCATGGAGGGAGACGGGGTAGGAGTCGTCGGACTCCTGCCCGGCACTCGGCTCCCGGAACACGAGGGCCTGGTCCGCGGCCTCTTAGGCCTGGAGGGGCCAATCGTCCTCCTCGGCTGCAGCAGCAAGAGCGTCCGCTCTGCGCTTCCTGACGGCCGGAGGCAGATTGCCACTGTGTGTGTGTGTGTTGGTAAACCTTACTTTATGGGGACATCAATCTGTTTACACAGTCACGTCATGGGGACCTCTGACGCTTTGGGGACAAAAAAGTAGGTCCCCAAGGGGGAAACCATTTTAAATGATTGGAAGATTCATTCTAAAAGGTGCCTGTGAAGTTTTTAGCTTTGTCCCAAATGGCATGTTTTTCGGTGGGTGTGTGTGTGTGTGAACAAGTGCTCAGTGGAGCCTCAAGAGGATGGACCCAGCAATTGCAGGTCCGCTCCTCACACACACATATTCCATATATGGTTAGCTCCACCCACTTCCTTGTCCCCATTAGGAAGGATTGTAGGAGCATATGACATTTTTAGCAATGTAAGTATTGTTATCTTGTTTATTTATTTGTTGTAGTCATAGTTTGTTTAATAACAAGTAGATAACTACTAGTGTAACTAATTCAAATTGTAGTTAAGTAACCCATTAATTATTACTTTATATCTTATGTTTAAGTTTGTGTATTTATTAGGACTATCAAGCTATTAAAATGTGTTTTATAAAATACATGTTGTGTGATTAATTAGTCTCAATCAAATCACAAATAGCAGTATTTCCCTATGAGAAGCATTTCCAATATTTTCATCGATCGAATTAATGAATAGACTTCAGAAATGCTCGTGTAGAGATTTTACTGGCAGCATATGTGGAAGGCACAAATGGCTAAGTAAAAGTACTGCATTGAAAATGTTGCTCAAGTAAAAGTACAAAAGTATTAGCAACAAAATATACTTAATGTTATTGTAGTTATCTTCATTTTTTAAATTCATTTTGTATATATGCACCATAACACCAAGACAAATTCCTTGTCTGTGTTAACCTACTTGGCAATATTCTGATTCTGAATCACGACTTTTACTTTTGTTACTTTAAAAATATAGCAATATTTACATCGAATAATTGGAATAAAATATGTGCATTTTCAATGTGCAATGTGCAGAATTCAGAGGGATGTGCAGTACTGACAGTATTATAATGAAAACAATATATTGTTTACATTGCATGTCACTTATTAGACGCTTTTATCTAAAGCAACTTACATGCATTCAATACTGTGGGCAATCCCCAAACCATGATCCGAAGATCAACGCACTACGACACTGCGCCACAGCCTCCCATACACATATACTGTAAAGCGTGCAGCCTACAAGGCAAGCTGTATATGTAGCCGGTCAACAGTACGTCAACCAGAAATACAGAATCCTGCAGTGGTGAGAGTGGTGATCAACCAAATAAGATGATCAGTGGCAGATATTCTGTACCAGACTTCCACCTATCGGCAGCTAACCAAGTGTTAATGCAAGTCAGAATTCTGTGGACGATGCAAATTACGATAACCCTTTTGGTTATGCAGCTGCAGGTGCTAGGAGCAGTGTTGGGCAAGTTACTCCTAAAATGTAATATATTACTTATTACTCTCTTTTGAAAGTAATAAGTTACATTACAATATTACTGTCTCTGAAATGTAATGAGTTACACTACTGTTTAGTTACTTTTTAGTTACTTTCACCAAAATAACCGCAAAAGAATGGCTAGGTATTTGAAATGCTAAAATGTAGTTTAGTGCAGCTCATTATACATCCAGTGAAGGGCGATGTGGTATAGCATAACAACTGTGTAGGCCCTTAAGGCTACTAACAACTTTTATTACACGGTTTAGTTGAATACTCGATTCTGATGTAAATTCTTAACATGTGACACGTTTTTAATACAGTACAGACCACTGTCAAGGACTATAATGAAGGTTGCTAAGGAGGATCAAGAAAGAGAAAGGGAAAGAGGTTAAAAGAGGGAGCGCTGGACGTCAGATAAATCACCAGAAGAAGATAGACAGGAAGTAAACAATAACAGGACACGGAATGGGCTCTGTAGTTTGTTTAGTATATGGCCGTGTACAGGCCCGATTCCAGAACAAAATGACTCAGGGTGCATCTGAGTTTACAGGGGGTGCAGCAGTAGTAGGTTTACATGAGCAATAGTGGACGGCAACAGCAATGAAAAATAGCAGTGATGGTCCACAATGAACAGATTATGGCATTTGTTATGTTTTAAAACCAAACAAGTGAGAACATTTCAAGTAAGTTAAAAGTGCAATCCTGAAATATTTCATATAGTCCAAAGTGGACTATGGCAAAGAAAAGCACAAAAGCTTCAAAACTGTACTGATAAAACAAATGAGAACATATTGTAAATCAAGGAAAATATGATTTGAACCAGCTCATGGTTTGAAATGGAAAACATTGAAAAGCAAAAGTATTATTAAAAACATGTACTAAATCATCACCTTGGTCCCATCATATACTCTGGGAAGAGAATATTTACTGTGCTTGAAAACTGCTATCACATCATCATGTGAGGTTGACTTTGTGACCTGGAGAACATTTCAGCTGCAACATTAGCTTGTTAACGTTAGCTTGGGATATGAGATAGTTTTGTAGCCATTTGTGGTGAAGGCATTTGTGCTATTGTATGCATTATTTTGTGCCATATTACTTCCAACTTTGATTCTGCCCTAGGCTGGTCCTTAATCTCCAGCCACTTTCTTGCAGCTCTCCACACCCAGGCTATGACCCCGACACGTTTTTGAAGGCTGGTGAATCTTTTCACCTCCACAGGATCCTTTACTGTCTTTCCTGTGAGATTCCTGGTAGGAGTCTGATCGGCTCTAGGTTTCTCCCATTGGCTCTTCTTTTTTATGATTTTCTGTGGGTCTTGGAGTTCATCTCTTTGATTCTTCCAGCTTGAGCTCTGGTCATGGCCGTATCCACCATTGAGGTCACAGAGGTCCGGACCTCGGTAATATTTGTCGAGCTGTGTATACAAAACTTGTGAAATAATTGCACTAAACGGGGTTCTTTGTAGTACTTCCATTTACTGACAGTGGGGGCGCTGCATAACTACGTAGCCTCGGTTAAAGCAAACAGAAGAAGACAACAATTATCAACAAACCACCGCAGCCCAGACTTGTACCGGAGCAGCGAAGGAGTGATGAAGTATCTAGAGATCTGAGTCCAGCGGGCTTATGAAAAGACTACGTCAGTCGAAGCTCAGTTTTGTTAAGGAAGAAACAGGACAGGCAGAGAGAAAGAGAAAGTGATGGAAGTCAGGGAGGAACTGCAGGTACAGTCACACAAAATAATGTAGGCTTAATAACCCCATCTATTTATCTATTTATCTATTTATCTATTTATCTATCCATCTATCTATCTATCTATCTATGTATCTATAACAATAGTCTTAATTTACAATAGACATCATTTTAAAACAACACAAATCTATTGCAGTTATGATGTCATAATAACATACAATTGCATAAAACACCATTTGCTTACATCTTTGTACTCTTTTGAGAATCAAACAAAACAGATTTAAAAATAAATAAAAATGCAAACAAATGAAATGAACTAAATGGCTGAATTGCTTTTAATTCACTGGCAGAATGAATTTGCACCCAAATAGATACGGGCAGAAGATGGTTCAGAGAGAGAAAGAGAAGCTGTAGCTCCCTCTCGCAATCGCGGCCGTGAAGAAGAGGCTCCACACAGCCCTATCACCTGACTATATATCTCATTTGGCTCCTCCTCTTCAATGTCCGTTGTTGCGCATTGTTGACAGAGTCACATGTATAGCAATAAACTGGTCTCGACGACGAGATCTTCTTTAGCCTTAACTGGCGTGGTTTATTTTCATATGTGTATTGCACCACTTGACCTGCTCTCCATGAGAGCTAGAGAGAGAGAGATAGAAGGGGAGGGAACAATCCCTTATATCTGATACCTGACGTCAGCTACAATAGCTGCGCCTCCTTACGCCTATAGCGCCCTCTTACTGTGGAACAGTTATAGTGCAGTTACATGCAGACATATTAATACTTACACTTAACACTCCCACTTATGAATGACGTGTATACTGTACAACTTTTCCGAGAAAAATAACAGTTCAAAACATCAAAAGAACATGGCAGTCAATATTACATAGTAGGAAATATTTTACACACCGAACATGACCCCTGCACATTTTTTCAATTTCAGTTTGGAGACAGGCTTGGTCATAGCGTCTGCAACCATGTCATCTGTAGAACAGTAAACCAGTGTCATCTTTCCTTCTCTGATGACAGATCTAATGAAGTGATATTTTATATCCACATGTTTACACCTCTGTCGGCACACAGGGTTTCTGGCAAGTGCAATGGTTCCCTGGTTGTCTTCATAAACAACAGTTTTCTTATATACATAGGTATCCATTACTTCGAGCAGTTGTTCCAGATAAATACATTTCTGTATTGTCAAGGCTAGAGCCATATATACGGCTTCACAAGTTGATAGTGCCACTGTGGGCTGTTTCTTTGTTTTCCATGAAACCAGTGAGCTGTCTACTCTGTACCCATACTCACACAATACCCTGTGGTACTTCTCCTGTCTGTGGCGTCTGCCGCCCAATCTGCGTCACTATAGGCTTGAAGCCCTAAGCCCTCGCTGCTCTTTCTGTAACAAAGCTGTCTATCTGCTGTACCTTTAAGATAACGGAAAACATGTTTTGCTGTAATCCAGTGCTCTTCTGTGGGATCAGCAAAATGCTGTGATAACTTACCCACTACAAAACATAGGTCAGGGCGAGTACATGTTGTCAAATAAATGAGGCTGCCTACAGCTTCTCTATACATTTTTATATCCGTCAATTTTTGTGCATCCTCATCTCATTGCTTTTGATCACATGGTGTTTCCCTAGTTCTACACTCCTGCATGTCAAAACGATTCAGGATCTTTTCCACATATCTCTTCTGGGATATTTTTGAAGAATTGGCAGACTGTTCGAAGTCCATGCCTAGAAAATGTTTTAACCTGCCCAGGTCCTTCATCTTGAATCTGGTGGAGAGCATATCTTTCACCTGCTCTAGGTTTCTATTGTTGTCTGCTTTAATGATCCAATCATCCACCCAAATCACAATTATCACTTTCCCTGACTCTTTTAACTCCTTTGTGTAAACACAGGGGTCTACTGGGTTCTGTATGAAGTCGTCTTCAATTAGACATGTATGAAGCATCTCGTTCCAATTTCGCCCAGACTGTTTCAGGCCGTAAATTGATTTCTCTAGCTTGCACACTAGCTTCTCTCCTTTCTTCTCGTAACCTTAGGGTTGTTCCATATATATGTCCCTATCAATGGGGCAGGTAGGCTATCTTCACATCCATCTGGTGTAAAATCAAGTCGTCTTCGGCTGCCTTCTGCATAACTACCCGTACACTGGTCGGATTAGCTGTAGGGGAGAATGTCTCACCGTAGTCTATTCCTTCCCTCTGACTGTAGCCTTTAGCTACAAACCTGGCCTTGTACCTGTCGTGCCCTTCAATACCCTCCTTGATTGAGTACACCCACTTGCCTCCCACTGTCTGTCTACCCTCGGGTAATTTTGTTAGAGTAAAAGTATGATTGTCCTCCAGGGACCTCATCTCCTCATCCATCGCTCTCTCCCATTTTCCTGATTCAGGGGATATCATGGCCTCTTTAAAGGTCTGAGGTACACCACTCACTACTATGTAGCAGTAATCTATGCTGGTAAGTGTACTGTCATCCTCATCACTTTCTCTCTGGGCATAGTCTTTCAGATACTTTGGGGGTTTATTTTCCCGGGGGGGATATCTCCCACTGCATGAGGCACGTGACGTCACCCTAGGGTGCTTCTCGCCATCATCCTCCGGTGTCTGTTGACCGTCTGTCTGCATGTCTGTGCTCAGTACACTAGGCTGTGTCGTCTCTCTTTCCTCACACCCTACTCTGGAGTCCAGCTCTGGCTCTTGTCTCTGTGTCTCGTTCTCACATGTTGTCTTTGTGACAAACTTTACTAACCTGTGCTTTTGCACTTTCCCCTTACCGGGATAATAGACTAGAAAAGCGGGGCTGCCCTTGTCATGCCCTACAAAAAGTCCTTTCTCACACCTGGACTCGAGTTTTCCTCTGTCCTGTTGGTAAGCATAACATACTGACCCAAACTTCTGCATCCTGGCTAGATCACATCTTTTTCCTGTCAGTGCTGTATATGGGGTGGTGCCCGTGTACTTGTTAAAACACCGATTTCTGGTGTATTCTGCTTCTTGGACCGCATAATGCCATATACTCTTAGGTAAGTTACCGTCTATTAGCTTACACCTAGCCATTTAGAAAAGAGTGCGCCCTTCCCTCTCAGCTATCTCGTTCTGGTGTGGGGAGTAAGGACAGGACGTTTCGTGTCTGATCTTGTTCCTTCTCAGCAGTGACTGAAACTCTCTATTTGTAAACTCTGTTCCGTTGTCGGACCTCAGGCATTTTACGCTGCCATACAGAGCTACATCTGCAAGGAATTTCTCTGTGGCCTGAAGTGCGTCACTCTTTGCTTTGAGAAAGTAAACAAACACTGCCCCTGTACACACATCTGTGAAAGACTGCATATATTTAAAGCCACCTATGGACTCATTAGTTACTGGACCGGCTAGATCTGTGTTAACTAGCTCAAGTGGTGTCTTTACTTTTTCTGTGGGACCTCTTTTCCTTGTTTGAGTGAACTTTCCCTTTATACACACATCACATTCTTTGTTAGGTCTATGCTTTTCACCGTTAATGTGCATGCCTACTGTTACCGCCTGCAGCTTCAGTATATCCTCGTAATTACAATGACCCATGATCTCATGCCATGTCTGAATATCATGACTGACATTACACACATCATTTTCATTACATTCTGTTTGTAGATAATACATTCTCTTGTACACCTCAATGTTAAATCTCGTACCGTCAGGCTCCACAAGAACATCATTACCTTCACTGAAGAACACCTTGGCACCATTTGCAGTAGCAGATTTGACAGAAAATAGTTATTGCGGGAACGAGGGTATGTAGAGGGCGTTCTTCAACGTCACTGTACACCGCCGCCCCTCACTGTCTATGAGGCATACCTGTGCGTCTCCTCTCCTGTGCGCCAACCCAAAAGTGCGCTTCCCGTCTGCCAGCTCCATGCTGTGTCTCTCCGGCTCGAAGGTGCTGTCAAAATTCTTCAATCGGTTCCTCTCGTTGATAATGTGGGACGACGCACCTGTGTCCACGATCAGTCCCTTCCTTTTTGCCTGCTGCTGCTGCGCTGACCAGCTGGCGTATGCTGTCTGCGCCCCAAAGGTGAAGTCCTCTCTTCCCGCTGCTCTCCGGGCGTCGTCTCGACTCGCCTCACGTCCACCGCTGCCGCCATCTTGTCCACAGCCGCCATCTTGCACGCGCGTACCGAGCGCTCTGTTCGCGCTTCTTTCTACACACTCTGTCTGCGTGTCCCGAAGTTTTACAGAAACTAAACCAAACAGTTTTTGTGGAATTATCTTTTCGGTGACCCTTCTCTCCACATCGCCATCTCCGTCGGGGGTCCGGTGTTTTTCTTTGGCGCTGCCCGGGCCTTCATTACCCTTTCTCCCGCCTCCTCGGCGACCGGGTCTTAGTCTTCTGAGGCCTTGTAGTTCCGCAACTTGGCCTTGAACTCCCCCAGCGACATGTCCGCTGAACCGTGCGTCACCAACAGTGTGAACGGTTTATACATCTCCGGTAGTGCCCTCATAACCATTGTTAGAAATTAAAATCAATGTTTTAATGGGGAAATGTAGTTTAAACATGCCATCAGTTTTAATGCTCTTTTATACTGAAAAACCAGAAATTCTTGTGCACAAGCAGTTAAGCTTTTATTCTGAAAATCCTTCATCTCCGGTTAGCATTTAGCATGTGGCTAATATACGATTTCCTGAAGAGGTGAATTTAGTAGCGAAATGAGAGAGTGGTGCAAACCGAAGCCTACTGACTTAACACTACAACTATAGATGTCGAGATACTACCATGCTGAATATTAAATGAAGGTACAGTTTATTTGAATACATTATTTACAGACGAGAGTAGCATGTGACAACATCCGGAATGTCCGGAAACCAAACGAGCCGAGAAGTATTGTTTAGAGTATTGATTACAGCGTTTAGAATGTGTTAAATGAAAAGTGATGAAAGAGAATATGAGGAGAAACGGCGTGTTAAGCATATATTGAATGTGAAAAGAACCTATCCTCTGTTTAAATGCAATAACGGACATTGGAGACGAGGCGAGCCGGCTGGCGGGGAGGAGCCAGCAGACGATATATAAACAGCACCGGAGGAGAGATCCATTCTCTTCTCTTCCCAACATTAGCAGCTCTGCTCGAAAAACGGGAGCCCGCTTCCAGGGTAATACGCTGGCAGTGGACCGCCACGGCCAAAGCCCCCGATCGCTCCGACAACGCGACGTTTGTAAAATAGCCGGACCCCCCGGGGGTCTCGGGGGTGGCCCCGGCGTGCCGGAAAACACCAAGCCCCCCCCCGAACGCCCCCCCCCCCATTTTAGGCGGCAATCGACGCGCTATGCCCCTTTGGGACCCTTTCCCTTCTCCGACCACCAGGGGGAGCTCTCGTCGGTGTCCGGCAACTCGATACGGGGGCCCACTTGGCTCTGGGCGGGGTCCCAAAACTCGATACGGGAGCCAGCTTGCAGCATATTTGACAGGTTTACTTGTACACACTTGTCTGAGTATTTATACACGGGGGGGGGGGGGGGTCCCACATCTCAATATGGGGGCCCATTACAGCATATTTATATTGATGTACTTGTACTCATGGGGTGGTCCCACAAATCGATATGAGGGCCCATGGGGAGGTCCCACAAATCAATATGGGGGCCCATTACAGCATATTTATATTGATGTACTTGTACTCATGGGGTGGTCCCACAACTCGATATGAGGGCCCATGGGGAGGTCCCACAAGTCAATATGGGGGCCCATTACAGCATATTTATATTGATGTACTTGTACTCATGGGGTTGTCCCACAACTCAATATGAGGGCCCATGGGGAGGTCCCACAAATCAATATGGGGGCCCATTAGAGCATATTTATAATGATGCACTTGTACTCATGGGGAGGTCCCAAAAGTCAATATGGGGGCCCATTACAGCATATTTATATTCATGTACTTGTACTCATGGGGAGGTCCCAAAAGTCAATATGGGGGCCCATTACAGCATATTTATATTGATGTACTTGTACTCATGGGATGGTCCCACAAGTCAATATGGGGGCCCATTACAGCATATTTATATTGATGTACTTGTACTCATGGGGAGGTCCCAAAAGTCAATATGGGGGCCCATTACAGCATATTTATATTGATGTACTTGTACTCATGGGGAGGTCACAAAAGTCAATATGGGGGCCCATTACAGCATATTTATATTGATGTACTTGTACTCATGGGATGGTCCCACAAGTCAATATGAGGGCCCATGGGGAGGTCCCACAAATCAATATGGGGGCCCATTAGAGCATATTTATATTGATGTACTTGTACTCATGGGGTGGTCCCACAACTCGATATGAGGGCCCATGGGGAGGTCCCACAAATCAATATGGGGGCCCATTACAGCATATTTATATTCATGTACTTGTACTCATGGGGAGGTCCCAAAAGTCAATATGGGGGCCCATTACAGCATATTTATATTGATGTACTTGTACACATGGGATGGTCCCACAAGTCAATATGAGGGCCCATGGGGAGGTCCCACAAATCAATATGGGGGCCCATTAGAGCATATTTATATTGATGCACTTGTACTCATGGGGTGGTCCCACAACTCGATATGAGGGCCCATGGGGAGGTCCCAAAAGTCAATATGGGGGCCCATTACAGCATATTTATATTGATGTACTTATACTCATGGGGTGGTCCCACAACTCGATATGAGGGCCCATGGGGAGGTCCCACAAGTCAATATGGGGGCCCATTACAGCATATTTATATTGATGTACTTGTACTCATGGGGAGGTCCCAAAAGTCAATATGGGGGCCCATTACAGCATATTTATATTCATGTACTTGTACTCATGGGGAGGTCCCAAAAGTCAATATGGGGGCCCATTAGAGCATATTTATATTGATTTACTCATACTCATGGGGTGGTCCCACAACTCGATATGAGGGCCCATGGGGAGGTCCCACAAGTCAATATGGGGGCCCATTAGAGAATATTTATATTGATTGATGTACTTGTACTCATGGAGTGGTCCCACAAATCGATATGAGGGCCCATGGGGAGGTCCCACAAGTCAATATGGGGGCCCATTACAGCATATTTATATTGATGTACTCGTGCTCATGGGGTGGTCCCACAACTCGATATGAGGGCCCATGGGGAGGTCCCACAAGTCAATATGGGGGCCCATTACAGCATATTTATATTGATGTACTTGTACTCATGGGGTTGTCCCACAACTCAATATGAGGGCCCATGGGGAGGTCCCACAAATCAATATGGGGGCCCATTAGAGCATATTTATAATGATGCACTTGTACTCATGGGGAGGTCCCAAAAGTCAATATGGGGGCCCATTACAGCATATTTATATTGATGTACTTGTACTCATGGGATGGTCCCACAAGTCAATATGGGGGCCCATTACAGCATATTTATATTGATGTACTTGTACTCATGGGGAGGTCCCACAAGTCAATATGGGGGCCCATTACAGCATATTTATATTGATGTACTTGTACTCATGGGGAGGTCCCACAAGTCAATATGGGGGCCCATTACAGCATATTTATATTGATGTACTTGTACTCATGGGGAGGTCCCAAAAGTCAATATGGGGGCCCATTACAGCATATTTATATTCATGTACTTGTACTAATGGGGAGGTCCCAAAAGTCAATATGGGGGCCCATTAGAGCATATTTATATTGATGTACTCATACTCATGGGGTGGTCCCACAACTCGATATGAGGGCCCATGGGGAGGTCCCACAAGTCAATATGGGGGCCCATTAGAGAATATTTATATTGATTGATGTACTTGTACTCATGGAGTGGTCCCACAAATCGATATGAGGGCCCATGGGGAGGTCCCACAAGTCAATATGGGGGCCCATTACAGCATATTTATATTGATGTACTCGTGCTCATGGGGTGGTCCCACAACTCGATATGAGGGCCCATGGGGAGGTCCCACAAGTCAATATGGGGGCCCATTACAGCATATTTATATTGATGTACTTGTACTCATGGGGTTGTCCCACAACTCAATATGAGGGCCCATGGGGAGGTCCCACAAATCAATATGGGGGCCCATTAGAGCATATTTATAATGATGCACTTGTACTCATGGGGAGGTCCCAAAAGTCAATATGGGGGCCCATTACAGCATATTTATATTCATGTACTTGTACTCATGGGGAGGTCCCAAAAGTCAATATGGGGGCCCATTACAGCATATTTATATTGATGTACTTGTACTCATGGGATGGTCCCACAAGTCAATATGGGGGCCCATTAGAGCATATTTATATTGATGCACTTGTACTCATGGGGTGGTCCCACAAATCGATATGAGGGCCCATGGGGAGGTCCCAAAAGTCAATATGGGGGCCCATTACAGCATATTTATATTGATGTACTTGTACTCATGGAGTGGTCCCACAAATCGATATGAGGGCCCATGGGGAGGTCCCACAAGTCAATATGGGGGCCCATTACAGCATATTTATATTGATGTACTTGTACTCATGGGGTTGTCCCACAACTCAATATGAGGGCCCATGGGGAGGTCCCACAAATCAATATGGGGGCCCATTAGAGCATATTTATAATGATGCACTTGTACTCATGGGGAGGTCCCAAAAGTCAATATGGGGGCCCATTACAGCATATTTATATTGATGTACTTGTACTCATGGGATGGTCCCACAAGTCAATATGAGAGCCCACTTCAGGGCTCCCACATCTCAATACGGTATAATGCAGGTATACCTATGGGGATTTTGGCGATGTCCCACATCTCTATATGATTTATAAGTGGTTTGGTTTATTATAACGACATTATATTTAATAATAATAATGCAATTTTTATAACTATTAAAGGAACTTATAAATTGAGTGCCAAGGGTAACATCTCAATACGGTATAATGCAGGTATACCTATGGGGATTTTGGCGATGTCCCACATCTCTATGTGATTTATAAGTGGTTTGGTTTATTATAATGACATTATATTTAATAATAATAATAATAATATAATATAATAATAATAATAATATAATAATATTAATAATAATAATGCAATTTTTATAACTATTAAAGGAACTTATAAATTGAGTGCCAAGGGAAGGGATCGAACCCCGCCCTTCCACACCAAGGAGCTACTCCCATTCCATTGCCCCACAAGTGGCGCTAAACTTACTTGGACAAAAGTATTATATATAGACTCCACTATAAAGTAAAAAGACATCGTTTTGGCGATTAAAATTGACAAAAAAACACATCAAATCACATCTACAAATCAATACGAAGCTAATGAAACCACTCTCAGACTCCTAGCGTGTTTACAAGTTTGAAAACGTAGCAATTGCTTTTCACATCACACCATTGTGTTTTAAGCATTTTAACGCTACATTTTCATATGTTTTCCGTCATCAAAATGTAAAAACAACATATCCAATCAAATCTACAGATCAATAGGAAGCTAATGAAACTATTCCGAGACCTCTAGCATGTTTAGAAGTTTGAAAGACTCATCAAAAGTTTCAAAATAGGGGGGGGTTTTTGGGGTTCTTTTTTGGGGTTAACCTAACCCTGAACAACTTTAATTGGTGGCGGGAAAACTCTTGTTTTAGCACGAAAAACGGACCAATGGTTGTGAAGCTATTTGTCACATGTTACTTCTCTATATAAAGGAGTTGACCTGCGCATTTTGACGCAAAACCCAGTTATTACAATGGAGAAGGTTTGCCCCCTGTGCAATAGAGGATATACAGCCTTAAACCAACACCTTAGGGTGTCACATCTCGTGAAAAATATTGAAGAGAGGGGGAAACTAGTGTTACTAGCAAGCGGGAGGCTAAATATCCGTTTTGAGGCATGCCCAGTGCAGTCCTGTGACTCACTGAAAGGAAAACGTCTGGACAGACATTTGAAGAGGAGCCACACCGGGCTGTCCGAGGGAGCCAAAAGTGAGTTGCGCAACAACTTGAAGAGGCGTCTTATATTGGGGAGTTTGGTGGCGCTGAGGGCGAGCAACCCTTCGGTGCCAATGGTTTCAACCCTAGACCTGGATGAGGCGGCAGGTATAGTGATCATACTGTGTGTGTGTGTGTGTGTGTGTGTGTGTGTGTGTGTGTGTGTGTGTGTGTTATAACGATATCTCAATGTGTTAGCGGGACCTTTCCCGGTCGTTTTCGCCATCGAAACTGAACATAAACACTCCAATTAACATCTAGAGCTCAATACGAAGCGAATTAACCTACTCCCAGATTCCTAGCGTGTTGAAAAGTTAGCGAGAAATGTATCCAAAGTATCCGAATATTTAGGTGAAAATGTAATTATTTAACGATATCTCAGTGTTTTACCGGGAGCTTTCCCTGACTTTTCCACGGTCAAAATGAAAAGATGACATATCCAATCGAATCTACAGATCAATAGGAAGCTAATGAAACTATTCCTAGACCTCTAGCATGTTTAGAAGTTTGAAAACGCATCCAACGCTTTTTTTTTCTGCCGTGAAAAACTTTAATTTTATTATGTTTTTAATTAATGTTTTATTATTGTACTCCCATTGTATTATTTAATATTGTAGTTATTGCCTGTTCAGCACTTTGGTCAACTGAAGGTTATTTTAAATGCATGACTGTGCTATATACATAAATAAAGATTGAGATTTAAGCACTGCCATATACATGAGTTATACAATATTATGTAATAACAATATAATATGCCATCACTTTTCAGGCCTAGAAGAGGAGAAGGAGGTGGAGGAAGAGGAAGGAGAGGAGGGAGAATGCCAGGTTACCAAACTGAAGGCTGAGGTGGCCAACCTGAAGGATGAGGTGGCCAAGCTTAAAAGACAAGCTAAAGAGCAAAATGATGGCCTTGAGCTTTCACAAACTTACAATAGGAATTTAAAAAGAGCCTATCTTAGGCTTAAGCGAAGTGCGGTGAAGGCAAACAAAAACTCGGTGATATTTGGCACTGCGGATGTCCTGGAGTATTCCCTCCCACAGACCTCAGAAGCGGACGAGGGGTCCTCTGAAATACCTTCTGGGACAATCCTGTGTCCCCCCTTCCCGGACCACATCCGCGCCCTCAGTGAGTGCATCTCTCCCTACATATGGTAGAATAAATGCCATGATCATTATAGAGATCATTTGTTGTCCATTGTCCACATGTGTTAATCGTCTAGTAAGAGATTGTTTTCCTATTTTTTTTCCAGACACCTTATTGGAGGAGTACAAGGAGCTGCAGGAGGAACCTCACCCAAATGCCAAGCTACTTAACAATGTGCAGTCCAAGCTGCACAGGATAAAAAAATTTCTTGGCTGGATGAGCAAGGGGCAGTCTGGACTTGCCAAACTGGAATTCCTGAACAATCAGAAACGTCTTAAGGGGTACGTGACTCAATTATTTGTAGCTTAATTGTTGTCACACACACACACACACACACACACACACACACACACACACACACACACACACACACACAGGTCAATAGAAAAAATAATATAACAGGAGGGTTAATGATTATCTTTGTGCTTGTTTCTTTGTATTGTAGATGGGCGGTTTATCTCGTTGATTGCGGGATGGCAAGGACCACCAGCCTGCATTATCTGAAGAACGTCAGGCAGTTCCTGGTTTACGTGAAGGAGACCCCACCTAAAACCTCGCGCCTCGGCCAGAAAGATCTGGTGATGGGCATCAGGTATCTGAAGGGTGCGATAAAGGGATGGAACCGCCATGTTGTCCAGCACCAGATGAGCGTGAAAGGCCGTAAGGACGCGGTTATGCACACGGTGGTGGAGCTCCAACAGTGCCGCAGATTGGCACTGTTGGCCATCCCCAAACTGCTCTGTAAGTTATAATACATATGTTATAATTAACAGGGTGATGTAGCAATGTTATAATTAACAGGGTAATGTAGCAATTCAAATCAATTGATGAAATAACACATATTCTATTTCCCTTGTCATTGCAGCAAAACTGGAACAACTCCACACAAATTCAAGCCTGTGGAAGCTGCAGGGGTACGTGGCTGCCTACCTGGCCTCCCTCTATGGGCACCGCCTGGGAGTGTTCCTTAACATGACGGACCTTGAGGTCAGCGAGGCAGTTCATGGCGATAAAGATGACTACTTGCTCAAAGTAAACACTTGATTTCTCCTATTTTTTCAAAGTATATTCAACCCACATTCCTTGTATGTGTAAACTTAATTGTCATTCTGATTCTGAATAGATGACACACCACAAGACTAATGAGGCCTTCGGAACCGCTAAGATGCTACTAAACAAGGAGGAGTACGGCTGGCTCCTCAAATTGATCGCATTTAAGACAAAGTATGCATCAACAAAAAAAATGTCACCGTTTGTGTTTTTCAACACCACATTTGGAAGGAATCGCAACCTCACAAAGCACCTACAGATGGTCTGGTCGGAGATGCAGTTGAAGGGGGATGTCAACTTCATAAGCCTGCGGACCGCCGTCGCCACCTTTGTAAGTGAAATGACACTAATGTAATACTGTAACTGATCTACTGTGCTCATTTTTACCTCACCTAAGCTTTGCATTCTGCTCTTGTGTCTTTTCTGCCTTTGTCTGCTTCAGGCAAGAGACAGACATGGCGAAGACTCTGTGCAAAGGAAGAGCATGGCGAGGTTGATGTGCCACGACACGGCGACGGCCGACAGACACTATGCCATGGACCTCTCCGTCGAACAGGCCCGCATTGGTCGTCTCCTCTTCGAACAGGCGCAGGAGACGACCAATTCAAGGACTCGGCCTCAGACTGAGGTAATTAAAAGACAAGAGTCATGTATAATTACTCATGTATAGTGCAGTGTATAGAAAGATAACTGTTTTCTCTTTTATGATCCAACAGGAGGAGGAGGAGGAGGAGGAGGAGGAGGAGGAGGAGGAGGAGGAGGAGGAGGAGGAGGAGGAGGAGGAGGGAGGGAGGGAGGAGCAGGAGGAGGAGGGAGGGAGGGAGGAGGAGGGGAAAGGGACGAAGAGGAAGAGGAAGGAGGAGCAGGAGGAGGGAAGGAGGGAGGAGCAGGAGGAGGAGGAGGGGAAAGGGACGAAGAGGAAGAGGAAGAGGAAGGAGGAGGAGGAGCAGGAGGAGGAGGAGGAGCAGGAGGAGGAGGAGGAGGAGGTCAGGACGAAGAAGAGAACCCCAAGGGTGACCAGGAACCATGCAGACTTAAACAGGGTAGTCAAAATGTCACAATTCAAAAAAATGTAGTAAAATATAACATTGAAGATTTAGATTTTCTTTGAGATTAAAAACTTTTAAAATACCACAATATGACTATGTATGAATCCCAACGTGACAAGTTAATTAAAATGTGCTTTATATTTTGTGTGCCAACAGAGAAGGTGCCTGATTATGCTGTCGCCACTTAAAAGAACCAGCCCATGCAAAAAGCCTCAGCACCCCCGGCGCAGTCGGAAGGGGAAACCGCGGAAACGTTTTCCATGAATGTGTTCTAGTCCGTAAATGTTTGTAAATATTTGTTGTTATTTAATGTTCTTTAATTGTTGTTATTTCATGTTCATCAATGTTCCTTGTTGATATTTCATGTTCAGAAATTATTGTTATTGTTATTTAATAGTGTAAATGTAAATGTTTGTAAATATTTGTTGTTATTTAATGTTCTTTAATTGTTTTTATTTCATGTTCATCAATGTTCCTTGTTGATATTTCATGTTCAGAAATTATTGTTATTGTTATTTAATAGTGTAAATGTAAATGTTTGTAAATATTTGTTGTTATTTAATGTTCTTTAATTGTTGTTATTTCATGTTCATAAAGGTTCCTTGTTGTTATTTCATGTTCAGAAATTATTGTTATTGTTATTTAATAGTGTATGTTTAAATAAATGTTTTCAATTGTTCAAAGTAGTATTCTGGTAATTTCTTTATGGTTCTGCTAAGTCATGTTGTGTCTAGCTCTGATACACTTGGTTCTATATACATACATATATGCAGTGGGTTTTAATATTAAATCATATTAATAAGTGGTTTATTATAATCACATTATTATATTGAATAATTCCAAAATAATAATAATAATAATAGTTATTATAACTATTAAATAACAGTTATTATAACTATTAAATAACTATTATAGTTATTATCTCTTAATTCAACTAATCATCTAATTCAAAAACTGAATGCCAAGGGCAAGAATCTGACCCTGCTCTCTCACACCAAAGGGCAACTCCTTATCTGTTGCGCCACAAGTGACACTAAAAATTATTGAACACAAGTCTTACAAAAAGACTCCACAAGTAACACATTTCTCTATCGTTTTGGTGTGGCATGTTCAGAATATGCTAGATTGCAGATATAGCAATATTTTAATAAAATATACACAGACACACATTTTTGATAGGGAGGTCGCAGGGGCCCCACATTTTGCAAGCAGGTTCAACACAAGTTAAGCAACAATCTCTCAAAGTCTCGGAGCGCCACGCACCTTTTTTCAATTTTTTTCAATTTTTTTCATTTTCTCCCCTCCCCCACCACAAGCCTGTCAGATTCTAAACTCCAGACAGGATTTTGTGAGAAAGTTGCCATCTTTTGGAAAAAACAATTCTGGGTGTTTTACAGTTTCCATACTTCAGATTCCTGATCTGGGTCCTATTTATAGGCCCCCTGTGAAAAAAATATCTCTTTAGCCCTTTCAAAAGTCATGCAACACAGCTGCTTTTCAAAAGGCCTTAACCGAAGGTTTTGTTACATTTTAAGCCATAAGCTTTGACATTTAGCGCGACCAGAGGCATTAATCTGCATCTGCTCTCCGAGGCGGTTCCAACGACACCAAGCTCAAAGCCGTCGGACCTTCCTAAGTGGCGTATACAGTGCGTCTACCATCCACAGTTGACCTTTGACCCTTGGAGCTTTGTTACATTTTAAGCCGTTAACTTTGACATTTAGTTGCAAAAGAGGCCCCAATCTGCATGGCATTTCCGAGCCCGTTTCAACGAGACCAAGCTCCAAGCTCTCGGACCCTCCTTTGTGCCCTAAAGGTCACAGTAGGCCATTAAAACGAAAACGCCTTAACGGAAGGTTTTGTTACATTTTAAGACGTTACCTTTGACATTTAGTTGCACAAGAGGCATCAATCTGCATGGAAATTCTGAGCCCGTTCCAACGACACCAAGCTCAAAGCCCTCAGACATTCCTTTGTGCCATAAAGGTCACCGTACGGCATCAAAACGTGACCTCTGACCTCAGTTTGATCTTGTTGAAGGTCGCAGGGGCCCCAAATTTTGCACGCGGGTTCCACACAAGTTAAGCAACACAATCTCAAAGTCTCGGAGCGCCACGCACATCTTTTCAATTTTTTTCATTTTCTCCCCCTCCCACACAACAAGCCTGTCAGATTCTAAGCTCCAGACAGGATTTTGTGAGAAAGTTACCATTTTTTTTGAAAAAACAATTCTGGGTGGGTTACAGTCTCCATACTTCATATTCCTATTTTGGACCCTATTTAGAAGCCCCTGGTGAAAAAATGATCTCTTTAACCTTTTCCAAAGTCATTTAAAAAGTCCTAAAGCAGTTTCATCTCAAAACGCCTTAACGGAAGGTTTTGTTACATTTTAAGCCGTTACCTTTGACATTTAGTTGCAAAAGAGGTCCCAATCTGCATGGATATTCCGAGCCCGTTCCAACGGGACCAAGCTCCAAGCTCTCGGACCCTCCTTTGTGCCCTATAGGTCACAGTAGGCCATTAAAACGAAAACGCCTTAACGGAAGGTTTTGTTACATTTTAAGACGTTACCTTTGACATTTAGTTGCACAAGAGGCATCAATCTGCATGGAATTTCCGAGCCGGTTCCAACGACACCAAGCTCAAAGCCGTCGGACCTTCCTAAGTGGCGTATACAGTGCGTCTACCATCCACAGTTGACCTTTGACCCTTGGAGCTTTGTTACATTTTAAGCCGTTAACTTTGACATTTAGTTGAAAAAGAGGCACCAATTTGCATGTAATTTCCGAGCCCGTTCTAACGAGACCAAGCTCCAAGCTCTCGGACATTCCTTTGTGCCATAAAGGTCACCGTAAGGCATCAAAACGTGACCTCTGACCTCAGTTTTGACCTTGTTGAAGGTCGCAGGGGCCCCAAATGTTGCAAGCGGGTTCCACACAAGTTAAGCAACAATCTCTCAAAGTCTCGAAGCGCCACGCACCTTTTTTCAATTTTTTTCATTTTCTCCCCCTCCCCCAACACAAGCCTGTCAGATTCTAGGCTCCAGACAGCATTATGTGAGAAAGTTTGACCTTTGATTGAAAAAATAATTCTGGGTGGGTTACAGTTTCCATACTTCAGATTCCTGATCTGGGCCCTATTTATAGGCCCCCCGTGAAAAAAATTTCTCTTTAGCCCTTTCAAAAGTCATGCAACACAGCAGCTTTTCAAAAGGCCTTAACCGAAGGTTTTGTTACATTTTAAGCCATAACCTTTGACATTTAGTTAAACCAGAGGCATCAATCTGCATGTGCTTTCCGAGACGGTTTCAACGACATCAAGCTCAAAGCGGTCGGACCTTCCTTTGTGCCGTAAAGGGCACCGTACGGCATCAAAATGTGACCTCTGACCTCAGTTTTGACCTTGTTGAAGGTTGCAGGGGCCCCAAATTTTGCAAGCGGGTCCCACACAAGTTAAGCAACAATCTCTCAAAGTCTCGGAGCGCCACGCCCATTTTTTCAATTTCTTTCAATTTTTTTCATTTTTTCCCCCTCCCCCACCACAAGCCTGTCAGATTCTAAGCTCCAGACAGGATTTTGTGAGAAAGTTGCCATTTAAAAAAAAAAAGAATTCTGTGTGGGTTACTTCAGATTCCTGTTCTGGGCCCTATTTAGAAGCCCCTGGTGAAAAAATGATCTCTTTAACCTTTTCCAAATTCATTTAAAAAGTCCTGAAGCAGTTTCATCTCAAAACGCCTTAAGGGAAGGTTTTGTTACATTTTAAGCCGTTAACTTTGACATTTAGTTGGAAAAGAGGCACCAATCTGCATGGAATTTCCGAGCCCGTTCCAACGAGACCAAGCTCCAAGCTCTCGGACCCTCCTTTGTGCCCTAAAGGTCACAGTAGGGCATTAAAACGAAAACGCCTTAACGGAAGGTTTTGTTACATTTTAAGCCGTTACGTTTGAAATTTAGTTGGAAAAGAGGCACCAATCTGCATGGAATTTCCGAGCCCGTTCCAACGAGACCAAGCTCCAAGCTCTCGGACCCTCCTTTGGGCCCTAAAGGTCACAGTAGGGCATTAAAACGAAAACGCCTTAAGGGAAGGTTTTGTTACATTTTAAGACGTTACCTTTGACATTTAGTTTCACAAGAGGCATCAATCTGCATGGAATTTCCAAGCCGGTTCCAACGACACCAAGCTCAAAGCCCTCGGACATTCCTTTGTGCCATAAAGGTCACCGTACGGCATCAAAACGTGACCTCTGACCTCAGTTTTGACCTTGTTGAAGGTCGCAGGGGCCCCAAATTTTGCACGCGGGTTCCACACAAGTTAAGTAACACACTATCAAAGTCTCGGAGCGCCATGCACATTTAAAAAAAAAAATGTAGGAATGGGCTCTCATATTGATTTGTGGGACCACCCCATGAGTACAAGTACATCAATATAAATATGCTCTAATGGGCCCCCATATTGACTTGTGGGACCTCCCCATGGACCCTCATATCGATTTGTGGGACCACCCCATGAGTACAAGTACATCAATATAAATATGCTCTAATGGGCCCCCATATTGACTTGTGGGACCTCCCCATGGACCCTCATATCGATTTGTGGGACCACCCCATGAGTACAAGTACATCAATATAAATATGCTCTAATGGGCCCCCATATTGACTTGTGGGACCTCCCCATGGGCCCTCATATTGATTTGTGGGACCACCCCATGAGTACAAGTACATCAATATAAATATGCTCTAATGGGTCCCCATATTGATTTGTGGGACACCCCTCACACCCCCCCCCCCCCCCCCCCCACCCCCCCACGAGTACAAGTACACACTGAGTGAATATCGGTTTTACTGTGTAATATGTGGTAATCGGGCCACCATATTGCTTTATGGGAGTGTACAAGTACACACACATATGCCCGTGTGGGCCCCTATATTGCTTAGGGGGATAAGTACAAGTACCCGCATGGCTCTCTAGCACCACCTATGCTCGAATGCACGCATCGGTCATTGGCGGTCCGCATATAGTATAGTATGCTGCCGGTGGACCGCATAAACGCCTGGTAATCCCACCGCCAGCATATGGTGACCCACGCCCCCAACAAATGAATGGGGAGAAAGTCCAGAATAGGACATATGCACTTACCTATCGAGGAGCGGATCACAGCTGTTTGTCTGACTGAACAATATTCTGTCTGTAACACTACCGCGCCTTTTTTAATTAAAGTACCCAATTGAACTTTCCAGTGTTGCAAACACAGGTATGGTGAAAAAAGAGAGAACTATTCGAAGCAGGAAAAAAGCAGCGTAATATACCATCTGACAAAGGCCTGTGCTATAATGCTTCAATTAACTGGCTATTCTTTATAATATACTCAGATCAATAGGAGACAGAGATGTTAAGTTATTATTTACAGCAGGGGTGGGGAACCTTTTTCCTTTCAATTTTACAACATCCTCCGAGGGCCGTACAAATGATTGAACTCAACCTCTGCTTAAAAAAACTAAAATCACACGGTGTGGCATGACCACCAAAACAGAAAGATATGGACACAAGATGTGTGCAAATGTATTTAGTATCCATGTGAACATGATTTAAGTGGGGGGGACCTAACCTCCTCTAGGGGGGTCTTGGGGCATGCTCCCCCGGGAAGATTTTTTTTTAAATATTGAAGTTAAAAGCATCAATATGGTGCACTTTGAGAGCAACATGGGGAGATCTATGGGTACACCTTTGAACAACCATTTGAAACAGAACTGTAAGCAGATTTTTCTTTTTGGATATTTTACAAATCACTCTCCTTTTAAACTCTATTCTTGTTATTTTTTAACAACTTTTTTGTTACTGTCATATAGTATTTTATACCTTTTTTTCATTTAGTCTCTAATGTCTCATTAATAATCATAATGATCAGATCAAGGTGTGCCTTAACCTCACTGAGGTTATTTTAGCATAGCTAGCTAACCAGATGCTAATAACAACAGATCACCACTGTGCTTACAACTAAAGACACAGCCACGCAAACACTGCGGTATGTGTACGGCTCCTTATGGGTACTGCAATATTTGAAGGGCTGGAGCGGCATTCCGGTGCTCTCCGTAAGCAGTCTAGTCTACACTCCTTTCAGACGAGACATAACCACGTGAAGACACGTTACGCTCGTGTTGTGTTCAAGGAACCTGTCCTTGGCCAGGAAAAACAGGCACTCGCTTGTTTAATTATTTTGCGATCTAGATTTCTTCTTCTTTTTTGAAGTGGGAAGTTGTCCGTCAGTCGGACGGACTAACTAACGGACGGACGGACGGACCCCCCAAAACGAAAACTCTTCGGTTCTCCACGAATTACACAAGTCACCCAAAGTAGCATTAAAAAAGTGGGAGGCGCCGAAAAGCGACTAATTTGCATCACTGACTTTCACAGAGACTCCATTTAGTCTCCTATTTTAAAGCTTCTCTCCTGGACGGGAGAATAACGAACACAGTTAACACCATCGCCATCATTAATCCATCGCTCGGTGCTTCTCCTGCACTTTTGAGCGCCGTGATGATCTGCTCCGCCCTGATGACGTATTCAGTCACCGTCTCTGTGTTAGCTTTCTTCAGCGCGGTCAATGTTATATACAGGGATGCAATCCGGGGCCTACCTCTGCCGATGTAGTGTTCTCTTAACACTTTTAGACTCTCTCGGCCTTTGTGTCCCGGAATATCAGCCCCAAGCTCGTGTTGTCTAGGAGTGGTGCTAGCTCGCAGTATGCGTCGGCGTTCAGCTTAGTATCCAGGGCTCGCGCGGCCTCCGTTATTTCTCCCGTGAGGCCCGTCAAAATTGTCTTTTTCAGCCCCACTCCGTGCACACAGCACAACATCCGCTCTTCCCAGAGCTCATATTCTTCTGCCCTTCCGTCAAACGTGGGCCACTTGCTTCTGCCTCTGGTTGCCATCTTTTGATTGTAGCTTAGCTTAGCTACCCGTTAGCTTAGCTTTAGTGTCCCGCGGTTTTCCCGCCGCTAAACTAGCCTAAACTTTTCAGCTAACTAGCTATCGTTATTTCGCTCTTCCGTGATCTGGGCCCATAACCTGTTGACAGAGTCACATGTATAGCAATAAACTGGTCATGACGACGAGGTCTTCTTTAGCCTTAACTGGCGTGGTTTATTTTCATATGTGTATTGCACCACTTGACCTGCTCTCCATGAGAGCTAGAGAGATAGAAGGGGAGGGAACAATCCCTTATATCTGATACCTGACGTCAGCTACAATAGCTGCGCCTCCTTACGCCTATAGCGCCCTCTTACTGTGGAACAGTTATAGTGCAGTTACATGCAGACATATTAATACTTACACTTAACACGCATAACAGAGGATTCAGACATTGTACATTCAATACATAACTAAACACGCCTTTTCCCCTCATATTCTCTTTCATGACTTTTCATTTATTGCATTTTAACGCCTGGAATCGTGTTTTCCGCAAAACCTGAAGTCAAGCTTACTGTTGGTATGTCGGAGATCCCCTCCGGAATAGCTTTTCAAAATAAACTTTAACCACAGGCGAAAGCTAACCGGAAGTATTTTCACAATAAAACGGTTATAAAATGACTGTATGTTTAAACTATCTTATATCATTAAATATTTATTTTAATTTCTAACAATCCCTCCTTACAGACCCTTTAGGGTATGTAAATAATACTGAAATCAATGAGTTCTGAACTTTGCAGAGTACATAACTCATATAAAAAACATACAATCAAAATGGAAAGGTTCAATATCCGTCATCAAAAATACAAAGAATACTTTGGTTGGTCTTCCATATAAAAGTTTTCCCTTGTGCATAACTTCTAGTGTTAACATTCAATATCACTTTTCAAAATAGCAGCAATGGCTTAGTATCAGAACATTTCTTACTCCCTCCTTTCGCAGAAATCGTTCTCATACCACATTCAATGTTAAGCACTTGTTTTTTACAAAGTATAAAAGAAACAAACTATTTTAGAATAGCACAAGATAAAAAAGAATACACCATCTCGGAATGGTATAAGGTAATAGAAAATACTCAATTTTAGCATTGCATCTGGTCCTTCATTCAAATGATATCATTTGAAATATCACTGGTTTGGACCTTTAGAAGTATCACATCATTTGGACATTCTTTGAACAATCTCATCATTGAACATCCATATAATTTTAAACAATCTCATCCTTTACATCCATCTCTGTATATGGGGGTGGGTTGTCTTGTTCTGCTAGCATTTGTTAGCTGTTTCCTCATGAGAAATGTACCCTCCCTCTTTTCATACCATTTGGGAACGAGTATTTCTAACTCCTCCTCTTGTTGCTCAGCTGATCTTTTCGCTCTAGGGATAAGTGAAAGTCTCTGAAACACAGCTGGAGTTTTGTTAGTGATGTGGGCATTCTCTATGAGTGAACTAATGGATCCATGTCTTACATGATATTGTACTCCCCATCCAACCAGGAAGGTGCCAGGTGTAATGAGCACAATCAACAATGCTATTCTGCCTCTTATCCCTAGGGGACCCCACAATTGGTTTGGCTTTGTTCTTGACATAATTTCTATTTTATCCATGGTTGTGTCAGTTACAGAATTTAAATGATGAGTACAAAAATAACGTATACCAAAATTGGACTATTTTTCAGGTGTAAAACAAAAAATAGGTTTTCACTTTAGTGTACAATCTATAAAAATCTATAGACAATTTGTCTTTTGAGCTGTTTCTATTGTTATCTTATTTCTATTAATTGTTTTGTTCCAGCTCTGCCAAATCAGTCCTAACTCCCAATAATGTTCTGTAAGTTGCCAGTGAAGGGTGACAATGTGTGAGGTGGTGTCAATTTGCTCCTTTTTCTTTACCTTTAAACCGGAGCGCGTGTGAAGTTTGTTACAACTTCTCACAGTTCCGACCACCGGGGATCAGCTCACTGTCTTTTGTGAACTTTCACCCTAACCCAATCACCTGGCCGAACAGGAGTCTCTTCTGGTGTCTCGTCTGGTATCTCTGTAGCTTTCCTAGCCTGCGTAGACAAAACTTGGATAATATTACTTAGAGTTCTGACATATTCATGCACTTCTATTCGTCTAATCTCTCAAACTGGACCACTCCCTCCTTGGAGAAGGCCCAAGCTTTGGCATACCTTTTGTTGTTATGAGACCTATTGTTAACTACATGTTATTATTTATTAACTACAACGTCACTGAAATCAACATATCTGTATACTCATGACACTCCCTCCTTTGAGCATAACATGCTCAATTAATATTGCAATGATTACCCTATTATGAACAGGACATGTAAAACCCATAACGTTGTATTAAATAAATATAACTTCTCCATGTACCCACAAGGCGTACAAAAATATCGGATGAAGTATGGTTTTCTGATGGTATAAATGCATATTCACTAAAGATCTGCCATTAGCACAAAAAATAGTTTACTTGTTTCAATAATGGCTTTTGTCACAGCATCATCGTTGCTGTGAAAAACAATAACCCTGGTTTCGCTAATGCGTCTCAATAATTCTAGGATTAGAGGATTGGTTGATACTGCTGAACTAACATATGATAAAATAATATTTCTCCAAACTGGAGGGAAAATGCGAACTATTCTCACAGAGAGTGACCTGCATGAAGGGCTGGTGCCTCTCACTTAAAATGAGATATTGCCTTACGCACTACACTATAAATCAGTAAAGTCACTTAAGAATAAATAAATAAAAACTGATTCTTGAAACTGTTGTAAAAACCCTACAACTTCTTCATCCAAGCTCTCAATCAGTGTTATATTATGTAGTTTGCAGCTCATGCCTTAAAAACAGATACTTCAGACAGAGTATAAAATAGTGTTTAAGAAAAAATCTGACTCCATAAATCACATAATTGTTTGATTAAAAACTACACTTCAACTAACAATAAATGAAGTTCCCCTTTAAACACAGCCCCGGTCTTCTGACGGGGTCTATCTAAGTGCTGGCTGGAAAATGTTGGGCCAGTTTCTGTCGCTCCGTCACTGTTCTCCGCTAACAGTCACTCTCTAGTTCTGTTCGGTTCTTGTTGACTTTTTCACTGGTTTGAGACAAGCGACCCTATTGGAACACCTCCCTTTGTAGCCAGACTTCCCCACAGCAGAATCAAGTTTCTGTTTTCAGGTCTCAACAGCCTCATGTCAGGTGTATTGTCGCCCCTTGAACTGCAGTCGGTGTAAACAGGAGGACTTGGTAAAGACACTCTGTCTTGGGCGAGTACTAGGTTTCAGTCTTCATGTTTTGGGTGGAAACCCATCGTCTTGACCTCACTAGCTGTGTGGACCCAATAGTTTCCTGTGTGGGGGAACTACATCACTCGTAATCTCTATCCTTCTCATAATTACAAAAATAGTCTGCTAAATGTTCTACTATGTTTTAATCTTCTACTACTAATCTGTGGATGCTTTATATGTAAATGCAATAAGCTACTCTAATTTTTTTTTAAACATTCAACCTCTCCCTCCTGTTGTGACAGATGCAGGATGGGTTGTAACGGAATACATGTAACAATCAATCAATCAATCAATGTTTATTTATATAGCCCAATATCACAAATGTTACATTTGTCTCAGTGGACTTCACAGTTTGTACAGAATATCAGTATGACAATACGACACCCTCTGTCCTTAGACCCTCACATCGTACAAGGAAAAACTTCCAGAGAAAACCCCACAGTTTAAAGGGAAAAATGGGAGAAACCTCAGGGAGAGCAACAGAGGAGGGATCCCTCTCCCAGGACGGACAGACGTGCAATAGATGCCGTGTGTAAATTGAAAAGATAATACATTTGCAACATAGGTAGTCCAAATGTTTTGAAATGCATGTGTGTATAATAAGAAGATGAATCCACGAGGATATCCATCCAGGACTTATGATCCAGGACCGCAGCCACGACTCAAGATCCAGGACTCGCAATCCATGACACAGGACCGCAGGATCATCCATGACTCCGGATCCCGGCGTATATAGACACCAAAAAGAAAGACATTTGGGGAAGCTGGGTTAATCGAAACATGAGAGTACACAGGTATAGACAGAGAGAAGGAAGAAGTAAGATGTCCCCCGACAAACTAAGCCTATATCAGCAAAACTAGGGGCTGAATCTAATCAGCCCTAACTATAAGCTTTATCAAAAAGGAAGGTCTTAAGCGCACTCTTAAAAACGGATAGGGTGTCTGCCGTCCGAACACAAACTGGAAGCTGATTCCACAAAAGTGGAGCTTGATAAGAAAAGGCTCTGGCTCCCATTGTACTTTTAGAGACTCTAGGAACAACCAACAACCCTGCATTCTTGGAACGCAATGCCCTAGTAGGACAATAGGGTATAATGAGTTCTTTAAGGTAAGATGGCGCCTGCCCATTAAGGGCTTTGTAGGCGAGAAGAAGAATTTTAAATTCTATCCTGTGTTCTATAGGGAGCCAGTGTAAGGCAGCCAGAACAGGAGTAATGTGGTCCCTTTTCCTAACTCTGGTTAGTACACGAGCTGCAGCATTTTGAATCAGCTGAAGCGACTTGACTGACTTCTTGGTACACCCTGATAATAAGGAGTTACAATAATCCAGCCTTGAAGTAACAAATGCATGGACTAGTTTCTCTGCATCGTTTTGAGGCAAGATATGCCTGATTTTTGCAATGTTACGTAGATGGAAGTAGGCGGTCCTTGAAATGGATTTTATGTGGGTGTTAAAGGATAAATCCTGATCAAATATAACACCAAGATTCCTTACAGTCTCACTGGAGGCCAAATTAATGCCATCCATAGTTAATATATCTTTAGATAATTTGTTTCGTAGATTCTTCGGGCCGAGTACAATAACTTCAGTTTTGGTCGTGTTTAACATCAAAAAATTTAAGGTCATCCACGTTTTTAAGTCCTTGAGGCAGTCTTGAATTTTATTTAGATGATTAATTTCATCAGGCTTGATTGATAAATATAGTTGAGTATCATCCGCATAACAATGAAAGTTTACAGAATGATTCCTTATAATATTGCCTAACGGAAGCATATATAGGGTGAACAAAATAGGTCCAAGCACTGAGCCCTGTGGCACTCCATGGCTAACTTTGGTTTGCATGGAAGATTCATCGTTGACACGTACAAACTGAGAGCGTTCAGATAGATAAGACCTAAACCAGCCTAAAGCAGTTCCCTGTATGCCAACTAAGTGCTCTAGTCTTTGCAATAGGATATCATGGTCGATAGTATCAAATGCAGCACTAAGATCGAGCAAGACAAGAATAGAGACAAGTCCCTTGTCAGAGGCTATTAGAATGTCATTTGTGACTTTAACCAGAGCTGTCTCTGTGCTATGTTGTGTTCTAAAGCCAGACTGAAAATCTTCAAATAAATCATAGTTTCTTAAGTAATCACACAGCTGTTTTGCGACTGCTTTCTCAAGAATTTTTGAGAGGAACGGAAGATTAGAAATAGGTCTATAGTTGGCTAAAACCTCTGGATCGAGGTTGTGCTTTTTAAGAAGCGGTTTTATCACTGCTACTTTGAATGATTTTGGAACATAGCCTGATAATAAAGACATATTCATAATATTTAATAAAGAAGTGCTAATTAATGGAAAAACTTCTTTTAACAGCTTAGTTGGAATCGGGTCTAAGATACACGTTGATGGTTTAGAAGAGAGAATCATTGAATTTAATTGTTCAAGGTTTATGGCTGAAAAGCATTCTAGTTTACTATCTAGTGTAATATTATTAGAACTTACGTTTCCGGGAGCTGTTGATAACACTATACTGGTCAAAGGCAAGAGGTCATTGATTTTGTTTCTAAGAGTAACAATTTTATCGTTAAAAAAGCACATAAAATCATTACTACTGAGTGCTATGGGAATAGAAGGCTCAGTCAAGCTGTGGCTCTCTGTCAGCCTGGCTACAGTGCTGAAAAGAAATCTTGCATTATTCTTATTCTCATCTATTAATGAAGAGTAGTATGCTGCTCTCGCTTTACGCAGTGCTTTCTTATATTCATTGAGAGTAATATGCCAAATTAAACGAGATTCTTCAAGTTTAGTGGAACGCCATATCCTTTCAAGTTGTCTCGACTTTTGCTTTATTTTGCGGGTTTCGGCATTATGCCATGGAGCTAATCTATGTTGTTTTATTTTCTTCTTTTTCAAAGGAGCAACAGAGTCTAATTTTATTCGCAGCGCATCTGTAGCACTATCAACAACATGATCAATTTGGGGTGGTGTACATTTTGTATAAGTTTCCTCCCCTACATGCAGACATGCTATCGAGTTAAGTATTGGTGGAATCTCCTCCTTAAATTTGGCTATAGCACTAACAGATAGGTTTCTGCTGCAGGAGCTTTTGGCTAATGCTTTGTAGTCTAGTAACAGTACTTCAAAAGTTACTAAGAAATGGTCGGATAAAGCAGGATTATGCGGTTCGACTAATAGTTGCTCAATTTCAATACCATAAGTCAGAACAAGGTCAAGAGTGTGATTATAGCAGTGGGTTGGTTTATTTACACTCTGACAGAAACCAACAGAATCTAATATAGAGTTAAATGCAACAGTAAGGCTATTTTTATCATCGTCAACATGAATATTAAAGTCACCTACGATAATTACTTTATCTGTTTTAAGTACCAAAGCTGATAAAAACTCAGAGAATTCTGATAAGAATTCTGAATAAGGACCTGGTGCACGGTACACTGTAACAAATAAGATTGGCTGCAAAGTTTTCCAGGTCGGATGCGTAAGACTGAAAATGAGGCTTTCAAAGGAGGTATAATTTAATTTTTGTTTAGTATTGATAAGTAAACTTGAGTCAAAGATTGCTGCAACTCCACCTCCTCGGCCCGTGCCTCGGGCAATATGAGTATTGATATGGCTGGGTGGAGTGGCCTCATTTATGCTGACATATTCTTCATGTCTCAACCAAGTTTCAGTGAGACAGCATATATCAATATTATAATCTGATATTAAATCATTTACCAGTATTGCTTTAGATGCTAGAGATCTTATGTTTAAGAGACCACATTTAATCTTCCTGTTTTGTTGCACTGTAGTAGTTGTTACATTTACTTTTATTAGGTTATTATGTATGACACCTCTATTAGGTTTTACCTTAAATTGTCCTTGGGCAGACACACACACCGTTAATATTGGGTATTTTATTGGGGTCGGGATTCCTATGGATGACTGCCTAGGAGAGAGCGCAGAGAAGCGTGTAAGACTGCGACTCTGCCTCCTGGTCTCAACTCCAGTTTGTCATGGATTAAGTCCACAGAGCCCTGAAATGTTTGCCGAAATGAGATTTGCACCTTCCAAAGTAGGATGAATGCCGTCTCTCTTAATCAGACCAGGTTTTCCCCAGAAGGCTGTCCAATTATTCATGAAGCCCACATTGTTTGCTGGGCACCACCAAGACAACCAGCGCTGAAATGATGACATGCGGCTATACATGTCATCATTGATCAGATTGGGGAGGGGACCAGAGAAGATTACGGTGTCCGACATTGTTTTAGCATAACTACACACCGACGCCACATTAAGTTTGGTGCATTCTGATTGGCGTAAACGAACATCATTACCACCGACGTGAATAACAATCCTACTGTATTTACGTTTATTTTTAGCCAGCAGTCTAAGATGCGCCTCAACGTCGCCCGCTCTGGCCCCCGGAATGCATGTGACTGTGGACGCTTCGGTCTCTAAATTCACGTGTCTCATAATAGAGCTACCAATAACCAGAGTTGGCTTCTCAGCGGGTGTCTCGCTGAGTGGGGAATATCTGTTAGATACGTGAACGGGTTGGTGGGGACCTGCGGGTTTCGCGTTATGCCCCTTCTGAACAGTCACCCATTCTCCCTGCTGCTCGGGAGTTGCCGGGGGACGGCTAAGAGGAGCTACCTTTTGCCGGTCCGCACCGGCTAACATGGGCTTTACTGTAGCTGAGTTATTTTCTAAGATGCGGAGCCGGGCTTCTATGGCTATGATTCCCGCCTCCAACCTAACAACTATACTACATTTAACACATGTATCGGTACCAGTAAAGGAGGTAGGGGAGTAACCAAACATGAGACAGTTAGAGCAGGAAATAGCACCCGAGGGTGGGGAAAGAGCCATGGCTAGCTATCAAGCTAAAGTAGCTACCGTTAGCAAACCCGAAAAGAGTGTAGGCAACTGTGGAGTTACAGTCGCTAAGAGAAGGAGAGTTTGTGAGTGCTTAAGCTGTAGTAACGTGTGATTACAACGTCAGGCAGTTGCCGTGATCAAGAGTTTTAAAACGATCGATTAAGTTAAGATAACAAGCTATCAGCAACAGAACAGGCACACGGGATACCCGGAGATGACAACAACAACAACCGGAAGTTACAACATGCTTACCGCAATAGTGGTCCGATGCTCTTAACTGAGTGTCCCGCGGGGTCCGAAGCGTTTACTTTGAAAAAATTAGAGTGTTCAAAGCAGGCCCGGTCGCCTGAATACCGCAGCTAGGAATAATGGAATTGGACTCCGGTTCTATTTTGTGGGTAACAGCGTTACGTAATCAGAATAAAAAAAACAAGTAACTGTATTCAGCTCGCGTTACATTTGAAAAACGAGTAATCTGATTACAGTTACTTTCATAAACCTGAAGTGAATACATTTTGGATTACTTATTGGAATTATTGGTGAAAAGATTTCCTCACAACATTTAATATTCATTATTAAAGGTACAGCCGAATCATCACAGCGCACAACAACTTTTACCACCGCAGACATGGGAGCCTGCCTGCAGACCTCCACTCTCAGGACAGTTCCGGTGCAGGCTGCACTCTCAGGACACCTCCACTGTCAGTACAGGAAGTGACGATTCTGACGAACACGTTTTTTTTCCCGCCCACCGAAGGACTCGTTTGATGGAAGTTTTCAAATCACAATGGAGACTCATCACGGAGGTGTTGAATCCGCCCACCGTGCACTTTGGGTCGGCCTTGGTCAAGCCCTTTTGACCCCCCCAGCCTGGAGGAATGCAACGGGAGTTGACAGGGGACTCTGCCCGCCTCACGAGTGCCTATTTTCGGAAACTTTTTTTCACTTTGCCCCCTATTTTCCCCGGTTTTATTATTATTATTATTTTTGGCTATTGCACACGATTTCTACCGGGGACATTGCCCGTCATCCATATATTAACGGATTTTGACCATTTGTGTTGCATTTTTCTCCTCTCCTCTCACTGATCTAATGGCAAGCGCGACCCACTGTCGAAGGGCTTCCGCGCCGGCCCGGCCTAGTAACGGTGCTCTGGCGGTCGGTTCCTCCGAACTGCGGGTTCGACTCTGATGGCTGGGAGGGTGTGCTGCGTTGGGGTGGGGGACTTCCCCCACTCTGCGTGTCTCTTCCTTGACGGGTCCCGCAGCGGGGTGGAGGTTCCCAGCTGGAACCTCCCCACCTCCGCCGCGTATGTATATATATATATATATATATATGTAGATATATATATATATATATATATATATATATATAGGGACACCTTTTATTGTAGTTAATATCAGTACAGTATCACTTTCCATCACTTAGATTGATTGAACTGTTCTGCCCTTACTGTATCCCTATGCGTAGTTAGACAGTTAGCTAACATTTAAAAGTCCTCCAATAAAGATGCAAGGTTTTCTTTCTTGACTTTACTGTTCTTCTTTCACTTTGTAAAACTGTAACAATACAGAAATAAAACACATATAAGTATGCAGGCTTTACATAACATATAAGTAGCACTGTACAAACGACACACATAGCCTACTACTATTAGGAATTAGCTATCATTAGCATCACTATTCTAGCACACGTCAGAATCGTCACTTCCTGTAATGACCGTGGAGGTGTCATGAGAGTGGAGGTCTGCACCGGAACTGTCCTGAGAGTGGAGGTCTGCAGGCAGACTGCTCTCGCCGCAGATGGACCAAAAAAGTGAGCGTTTGAAAAAAAGGGACGGGTCCGCTCAGTGAAACAATAACAACGAAACATGGAGGAACAAAAGTCTGCGTTTAAGTCGTGTGTGTAGAGGTGTGTGTGGTTAAAACACATCAGCCTGCGGTCGCCCTTTAGCCTTATGATTCTGAAGGTAAACACAGCAAAGGCGGTGCGTGAAAGGCACCGCGCGCTCCTCTTCTCAGAGGCTGAGTTAACCCTCCCGCTGTCTCCTGGTGCTGCAGAGATTTCATGAAGGAGGTTTTCCTTCTATAAAACAGCTGTGGGCAGCAGATACTGTGAGAGTCATGGACATGAATTCATAGATCAAGGCAGACTGGTGTACAGAGTCTCCTGTTTTGCCGATCCGGTGCTTAAACAAATATAGCTCTACACCCCTGGCCGACATGTCCTTAAATGAAGTCCGAGTTCGACATTTTAATTCATGTCCTGCCAACAATGGCAGGACAGAAGGCGACACGCCCGTTCTAAGCCGTGCCCCTCATTCCTCACATCCCAAGCTGCATCCCCAAAAAGTTTATTATGTTGTTACATCGTTTCAGATGTTATGTTTCAGTTGTGCTCTTGATAAGCCATTAAAACAGTAAAAACACGTTCAGTTTCCTTTTGCTTTTTGTGTCTCCTGTTCACCAAAACATACCATCTGTGATGGAAAAAGAAAGTAATCCAAAAGTAATCTAAAAGTAATCTGATTACGTTACTTTTTTAAGACGCGTAACTATAACTGTATTCGGATTACTTTCAGAACCATGTATTCAGTAATCAGTAACTGATTACATTTACAAAGTAACCCTCCCAACCCTGGACAGATGTGGCTCTATATAGCTGGATTTCAAGATACCCTTGGGCTGAAGATGCATCACCTGGTGGTCTGGCCCTCTCAGCTTCCTCATTGTTGTAGTTGATACTACTGTCGGCTGTCAGTGGCATTTGACTCATGTTTGGAAATCCAGTTCCTCTTTGACATCCCTGGGACCCCCTGCCTCTGTCGTAGTCATGGAAACCACCCCTGGGGTGACTGTGTGGAGGGCCGTTGTTTGGTACACTGTTCTGTGGACACTCTCTGGACCAATGTGTCAGCTGACCACATTTGTAGCAGCCTTCATCTCTTCTTCGTCTTGATCGTTGCTCTCCTCTCCATTGTCCCTTTTGTTGATGCTGTATGCTGTATGCATCTCCCAGGCTTGCCTGCACTGATTGGGGAAGGGCTTTAATGACCGCGTTCTTCCACAACATTACGACAGCCGGAGAAACGTCATGTCGGTCTCCAGTGCAGTCCTCCCACACGCCTCTCACCTCTTCCAGTCTGGCTTCAGCCTCATCTGCAGTCCTTTCACCGTTGGCCTCTTCCCGCTTTGCAAGAGCTTCTTCTTCTTTTTTCCCGGCCTCTTGAGCGTCTGCCTGCAAACCAGCCATGCAGTCATCATTTGCTTTAAGAACCTTTTTTAATCCCTCTTTCAGCTTGGTGAATTCCTCCCTTAGCTCTGCCTCGACCATTCTGCCTGCTTCTCTGTTGAGGTAGTTGGCCTGCCTGGTGAAGTTGCTTTTTGCAGTTGTTCTTGCTTTCTTGAGCTCTTTAACCGTCTTCCCCAGGATTTCTTCTGTCATTTTGAGCTAATGGACATCCACAGCTTCTCTTCTCTGCGTCAACAGCTTTCTCTGGACGTCTGAAGCCTTTTATCCTCTGGCCCAGGCTGCTCCGCGTGGTTTTCAACTGTCAAGTTCTTCAGGGTTTTAGCATGTACATAGTGATTTAGCCCGAACTTGAGAGGCTGGAGGACAACAGAAGATGCTTGGACAACTCAAATGTTGTTCTTTTTTGTCTTTATTTTTTAAAAGGTCAACTCCAATAATTTTCATCAGATTATCATCAGGTCGAAAACGTTCAAACATTGAGGACAAACAAATGTTAACACACATGCAAACAAAATCACAAACATTTTGTATGCTCCTTGCATTTTTTTCTCAATAATAATAACACCAACTCTGTCACATCGTCACATTCATGGCTTTTCAGGGTATTTTAATTAAAAGGATAAATTGTGAGTTACTTTACACCTACATCATTAACTTAAATTAATTAATAAGAGTGTTTTTCTCTACTTGGAAACAAGCACCAGAGAAAACCTCAACTGAACACCACCTGCGCTGTCTAAAATACACATCAAACAAACGGAGCGCAGTCAGACAACGCTGCGTAAAAAGCCGTTGATTGCGCAACAGCACTCTCACAAAATAAGGCAACAGATCAAGTACATCAAACACAATAAACACCGGAGAAACATACCAACGTGCGTCTCTGGAGCCTCACACACTCTGGCCGTTTCTCAATCGCGAGGATATTGGCTTCCAAGCCAATATTTCAAGGATGCTACGTCATCAAGTGGCGCAGCAGGACCGTTCCAATATCCAGCATACTTGGAATTCCACCGAGGCCGCGTCCTTGGTCTGTGGGAAATTCCGAGGCTGCACATGGGTAGACTTCGCGTCCTTCAAATCCCCACAATGCTTGGCGCACGGACCAATTTCCCCAAATCTGTGGCGGAAAATGTAAGGCGGGGCCTCTCATATGATGCACACCTGCACACTTGCTAGCCTGTTCCACTCTTCGTTTTCCGAATGCCAGGACGGATTCTTGCCTAGCTCCTGAAGGAAGTGACTCAGAAGACATGTGCTACCAAACAAGCGTACTCGCGATTGAGAAACGGCCACTGTCACCAACTTCTCCCTCCGTGGCTTTGGGAACAAGAGACTGGCCCCTTTTGTTGCCGTGCCATGACTCATTGATAAAAAGTAGCCTACGCTATTCAAAATAAAAACGAATACCCCCTCTTGGTATTGAACACCTATAATAACAATAATCTAAATGAAAATACATACAAATAATTATTTTTCCAACCGTTTATCAGATTTTATTTTTTTCCTTTTTATATAGACTTTCGTCTCGACAGTATGAACATGGACATGTTGGTGCTTGTAACCACTTGTGAAAGATTGTTACAGCTATCTGCAGAACCATTACTATTGGTCAGAAAAAGGCACTAAGTTGAGCTAAAATAAATATGTGTGGTCCATTAACCTGTTAAGCCCGAGCCTGTTTTTCAGGTCTCAGGCTCGAAAATGACATTCCCAGAACAAATGACCATATCTTCCCTTCTAAAAGGGTTAAATTAATCATATTTTTTCTCAAAGCAAGGTTACACCTGTGAGTTGGATGTAGAAGTGTCAGAATCAATATTAGTAGAGCGGATAACCATGAAATTGTGCACTTTTTGAAAGAAACATGAAACTTCTACCATAGTTAGTTTATACCATGAGGTTTATTTTCAGATGTGGAGGGAAGTCAGATTTGACCTCTGAGGCCCGGGAGAGGTCAAATCCAAGATGGCCGCCAATAATACTCAAAAATGCCTCACTTTGGAACCAAACACTGTAGAAAAACACTTAAGGTGTCATTTCCCACACATTTTAGGGTGCCCATTCTGTTGGTGATACCTTTGAGACCAATAGAATTCAAGAAAATGCATTTAGATCAATGTGGAGGTCAAATAATGCAAACATAGGGTGGTGAACGATGCAAAAAGGTAGTTATTTTCAAAATAATAACAGTAATGATAAGGTTAATAATGATGTCAATAACAATAATAACAATGCCAATAACAACAGTCATTGAAATAATAAGTAATTTTTTAACTGATTTATTATTTAACTTTTTAATCATCATCAAGGGACGGAGAAGTGGTTAACAACACCACAGTCCTTTCATGTCAGGATCACATATTGGTAGTGATCAAAAATCTTAACAGTCCCCAGAACAAAAGCAGAGATCTGTACACTTAAGTGCAGCTTTGACACATGAGCACCGTCCAGTGCACCCTTTCTGACAGTTACAGCGGATCAGCTCATGGCAAGACTTTGATGCTTCAGGGAGAGTTGTCCAGAGTGGCTGCCACCCAGTGGTTTCTTTTGTCCAGCCCCAATCAGATGGCTCTGGCATCTCTGGGTCCAGGACCAGTGACTGGTTCCAAACGTTAGCCTGAAAGCAAGTACGCTTGATGTGCTGTTTGAGGGCAGCCTGGGTTGGAGGGATGTTTTCTAAACTCCTGGACTTCTGGGAGAAAAGCTGTTTCCTGGCATCATTCACTTCCATGCACTCACTCGTTCGGTCATACATGAGCACCACGAATCTTTCCAGCAGTAACATGGAATCTTCACTGACCTCACTTGGCATGCACAGGAGTTCCTGGAAAGCATCACTGACCTCTGGGAAAGACTTCCATCTCTCCCAGGCAATCTTCTTTCCACGGCCAGCGAATGCAGACACGGTGTCACATCCAGTGAAAGCGTGAAAGACAGGGAGAGTCAGGCATTGGATAGGAGTCATTGTGGCAACCATTTCATGAATAGCGATAAACCGGAAACTCGACCCAACACCAAAGGAAACCCACAGTTCATCGGGAGCTATTTTGCTAAAACAAGCCACTGCCAACACCACCACATCTGTATCAACGGTACGTATGGTCACCTTCTTACAACCTTTATGCACAGCGTCTGCCACATGCAGAAGTAGCCGGGTGTCTGCCTCTTCTTGTGAACATGGGGCAAGGCAGGTCACACATGAATCGGCAGGAGAGCAGAGGACTCCAGTTCCATCTGTTGCATACAGTTCCTTGCCCTGTGCTACTGGCAGACTTACGGCTTCTCGGGCCAGGAAGGAAAATAACTCTGTTTTGTTTTCATCACATCGAAGGAAGTCTTTCCAGTTCTTGGGCATCACAGTAAGGGGAGCCACCCTTTTCCTCTTGCCATTTCCCCTCTTCTGTCTTGTTGAAGCTTTCAGGCTGGCAGATAGGTATACATCCCAGACAAGGTCAACACGGATGCTTACCTCTAGTTGAGCAGAGATGTATGGTATGAACACTGTTTCTCCATACTCTTGAAATGTTCTTGATAACTTTGGATTCAGCATTTGAACCACAGCTGCACCATCTAGAATGACTGCATCAGTCTTAGGAACACTCTTGATTTCAAGCAGATTTGACTCCAGGCAGCGAAGCAGATCTGCTTTAACCCCGAACCGAAGTTTTCCTCCACTTGACAGAGCTGGAGGTGCTGCCTGGTTTTCGTGGGAAAAGAAGTGGTTGATGTCTCCATCTCGTGTTTGACATGAGATGTACAGCCTTGAAAAAAGACCACAGTCACTCTTCAGTGCAGCGAGTTGTGCTTTCTCTTTTGATTTGACCTTCACAGGTGGTCTGCTGAATAGTGGCAACTTTTTTTTTGGAAGAGGGTGTGTGATAGGTGTTGTACACCTTTCCAGCCTTTGGGTCACAAACTCGGTGTACTGCTCCTCACCAATGGTATAAATCCTTCTTACAGTATCAGCAACTTGGGTATCAACGATGTCTCTTGTGTCAATGACTAAAAGATCTTGGCTGTGTTCTAGAAATGGATTCCCCATCTCTTCCAGCACCGTGACAAGTGCCTTAACCTCCTTCAGGAATGTGGCTTGCACTCCAGGTTGCTGGTCATGGTGTCTAGAGTCACTGGGTCCATGCTGTTGGTGTGTTGCCTGTTCTTCAAACTCTTTAGTGATCCTGGCGATTTCTGGTCCTGCTACCAGCCAGCGTCTGAGTGCTTCTGGATTGCCAGTCAGTCCGATAGCCCCACCAGAACCTTTGACCATGGCATTGTTCTGTTCATGGCACTGGTCAAGTGCCATGGCAGAGAACTGGTTGCTGGTTTTGTGCACCACGAAATGTCCAGACTTGAATTCTGCCAGGACATCTGGGTGTCTGTCCGCAAGAGTCATCATATCACGGATGTGTACGGGAAGCCATCTGCTGTAGTGTGTGTGATCCAGGGCGAACATCCAGGGCATGATCTGTGTTAGGGATTCCACGTACAGCTGGAAGTTGCCTTCACGAATGGACCTCATGTACCGCAAAACGAGAAGCTGCAATGACAGGGTCTTATGCCAGTAGTCAAAGTGAACACTAGCCTTTGCTTGTTGTATGCACCACTCCTCAAAAGATAGACTGTCAGGTGGCATGGCATCTGTATCATCAGATATGCAATTTTCATTGTATGCTCGTTGCAGTAGTGTATAGAGGCTTGCAGCTGTGACCTGGTGTGCATGGCGGGTCTTGGTGACATGTTTGGCATGTATGAAGGAATTTGCTGTTCCAGAACTTGCAATATCAGCCTGGACCAGAGCATTGGTCCAGCCACTGTCTTCTAGCCAGTCTCCCAGCAACTTCAACATAGCCATTTCGATGTGTAGACCACCAAACATGATCACAAAGTGATCTTCTCCATAAGTGTCTGGCCAGGTCCACTGTACTTGTTTAGCGAGAGCATACAGTGGTTGGTCAGCAGCAATGACAGGAATCTGACCAGGGTTCACATGTTGAATTGCTCTTTTTACGATTTCCATAGAGTGCCGAATCATTGCTACTGAATGTGCATTGTCAAGAAAGAGAGGTAATAATGCATTGATTGCTGCAGGAGGGATGACGGCATGGTGAACACAGGCATGGTAGGCATACCACGATATCATGCCATCAATGGCTGACGTTTCAACAGCTGTCTTGACTTTTCTGAGCCATGCATATTCATCCTCTGTGGCGGCTGTAGAAACTAGGAGGGTGGAGGGTCTCACAGGACCTTGTACAGGTGGCACACTAAATTCCTTTTTGTGGAGGGAAGCTGGTGGCACGACTGTGTATGATGTTGGCAGAGGTTTCACTGACTTGGTGGAAGAGTCATCTTGACTAATCACTAGTACACCACGATCAGTTCCGCTTTGTGTGTGTGATGGATGCTGCATTAGTGAGATTCCAGTGCCGTGGAAGGAATCTTTGGCTGTTGCAGAACTTGGGTTATGGTCTATATTGTCCACAGCTCCTGTTGTGAACAGTCCATTACGCAACTTTGGTGGGCACACAACATCTTCCATCCTAAATTGCTGGCAGACACCATTGGCAATGTTTGATGTGACTTGCAGCAGCCTGTCATAGGAAACACACAATCCCAGGTTGAACAGTGTGTCAACTAACCCCCTACTTTGTGTAACTGCATGGATCTTGAGGGACAGATATAGAGGGAGTGGAGTTTCTCGGGTGTGCCTTGTACGTGCTGAGCTTGGTGAATCCATGTTCCGTGCCTGCTTCTTACTGTTAAAGACCATCAATTGGGAGATTGTTAGGGCAGGTTTTGTGGTGGTCTGATGCTTAATGTTTGTACCATGAAGTACCATGTTGACAAGAGCCAAGAGAGATGGTGGCACAGCCCACACAAGTTGTTCCAGCCTGGTCTTGTACAACTGAGCGATGTCAGTCAATTTCAAGACAGGGGAAGTGTTCTCATCACTGTTCTTGTCTTCCAGATATGCCACTAACTGTGCAAAGGCTATGCCATGTAGACAAGTATCATCTCCATCATTGTGTTTAGATGCAGCCTGCCTGGCTTTGTTGTACAATGAAGACAGACAGCGATGATGGAACTTGGCCTCAATGGCAATCATGTCACCCTCTGCGAGCTTGGCCAACAGAGCAGTGTCCTCAAGCTCAAGGGCACACTTCCTCACATTTCTGTCAATGTTGTAGGTTGATGCATTATGCAAACCTGAGGAACCTGCAGCAGACTCATTGCAAAAGAAGCAAGTAGGTTCTGTGGACTGTGAATGGCTGTGGGCAGATCGCGTGTGTACAGATGAGGTACTTTGTTGTTGTGCTGTAGTTAATTTCCCCCGACTTAGCTCATCATATGCTTTTTTGTTGAATTTTAGCCGACATCTCTTGTGCCACTCTGCCTTGTGTCTCTTCAAAGTGGATTCTATGCCATCTCCATCATCTAATCGCTCCAGGTTGAGGTCCATTGGCATATGCTGAAGGGTATGGAACCGGAGAAGGTCTTCTGTGAGGGATACATAGCCACTACCAAAAGACTGTTTATATTTGTTTCTGAGAGGACACTGTAAAGGTTCATCTGTTTTGACTTGACAGAGGACACAAATGTCCCAGTTAGTGCTGGGGGGTGGCTTGGATTGCTTGGATAACGAGGGCTGGGTAGGGACCATCAGGCTGTGACGCTTTGACATGGTGAGGGTTAAAATTCCAGCAAGACGTGGGAATCTGAAAAGATAACAATTTAACATTGTATTAAACACTGTTGTCATTGTGTCATTCGGTTTTTGTAGGGTTAGGTTAAACCAAATGACACTTAATGACAATGATATGACATATATGTGTCATATATATATGACATTGACATAATGTTTATGACATGTTCGTGACATGTCCGTGACTGTGTTTTGTTACTGTTATGACAGGTAAAATGTTACCCAAATTTGACATAATAACCAAGTTGACATCTCTAGAAAATACTCTGTTCAATCATTAAACTACTCAGCTCAAACAGAAATGTTCCAGACTGTCTTCTACTTAAGCTAGGATAATTATTTTGATCACGCTAGCTAGCTAGCTAGCTAGCTAGGAGTTTTCCTTGCTAGCTAGCAAGGAAAACTCCTTCCTGGCTACAGTCAAATTCAATACATTCGCATTCAAAGGCATATATTAATATTAATATTGTTTTTAATAATATTGTTTGTTCATAGTCAATCTTTTTACCTGTTACAAATGTCCGAAGTGTCAGAAGTGGCATTTCTGAATACTTCTCACCATGTTGTCTAGCAACAACCCCTCGAATAAGTAGGCTACTGAAGCTTTAGAGCATGGCTATGCAAAGGCTATGCCATGTAGACAAGTATCATCTCCATCATTGTGTTTAGATGCAGCCTGCCTGGCTTTGTTGTACAATGAAGACAGACAGCGATGATGGTACTTGGCCTCAATGGCAATCATGTCACCCTCTGCGAGCTTGGCCAACAGAGCAGTGTCCTCAAGCTCAAGGGCACACTTCCTCACATTTCTGTCAATGTTGTAGGTTGATGCATTATGCAAACCTGAGGAACCTGCAGCAGACTCATTGCAAAAGAAGCAAGTACTGTGGACTGTGAATGGCTGTGGGCAGATCGCGTGTGTACAGATGAGGTACTTTGTTGTTGTGCTGTAGTTAATTTCCCCCGACTTAGCTCATCATATGCTTTTTTGTTGAATTTTAGCCGACATCTCTTGTGCCACTCTGCCTTGTGTCTCTTCAAAGTGGATTCTATGCCATCTCCATCATCTAATCGCTCCAGGTTGAGGTCCATTGGCATATGCTGAAGGGTATGGAACCGGAGAAGGTCTTCTGTGAGGGATACATAGCCACTACCAAAAGACTGTTTATATTTGTTTCTGAGAGGACACTGTAAAGGTTCATCTGTTTTGACTTGACAGAGGACACAAATGTCCCAGTTAGTGCTGGGGGGTGGCTTGGATTGCTTGGATAACGAGGGCTGGGTAGGGACCATCAAGCTGTGACGCTTTGACATGGTGAGGGTTAAAATTCCAGCAAGACGTGGGAATCTGAAAAGATAACAATTTAACATTGTATTAAACACTGTTGTCATTGTGTCATTCGGTTTTTGTAGGGTTAGGTTAAACCAAATGACACTTAATGACAATGATATGACATATATGTGTCATATATATATGACATTGACATAATGTTTATGACATGTTCGTGACATGTCCGTGACTGTGTTTTGTTACTGTTATGACAGGTAAAATGTTACCCAAATTTGACATAATAACCAAGTTGACATCTCTAGAAAATACTCTGTTCAATCATTAAACTACTCAGCTCAAACAGAAATGTTCCAGACTGTCTTCTACTTAAGCTAGGATAATTATTTTGATCACGCTAGCTAGCTAGGAGTTTTCCTTGCTAGCTAGCAAGGAAAACTCCTTCCTGGCTACAGTCAAATTCAATACATTCGCATTCAAAGGCATATATTAATATTAATATTGTTTTTAATAATATTGTTTGTTCATAGTCAATCTTTTTACCTGTTACAAATGTCCGAAGTGTCAGAAGTGGCATTTCTGAATACTTCTCACCATGTTGTCTAGCAACAACCCCTCGAATAAGTAGGCTACTGAAGCTTTAGAGCATGGGGTTTTCAACCAGTGGTCCGCGGTGGTATTGCAGGTAGTCTGTGGAAATGGTCTAGGGGGGTCAACTGCTGATAAATCTGTGCTGAGAATGCATACAAATATCCACACACCCCATGAAATAATAACTTATAACTAAATAATACTGAGACTACAAAGAAATCAATTGAAGAATGTTCTTGGGTACATAAAAATAAATATTTTGATATATTTTTACCTTGACTTTAACATAAATGCATTTTCTTGAATTATATTGGTCTCAAATGTATCACCAACAGAATGGGCACCCTAACATTTGTGGGAAATGACACCTTAAGTGTTTTTCTACAGTGTTCGGTTCCAAAGTGAGTCAGTTTTGAATATTATTGGTGGCCATCCCCGATCTGACCTCTCCCGGGCCTCAGAGGTCAAATCTGACATCTAAAAATAAACCTCATGATATAAACTAACTATGGTAGAAGTTTCATGTTTCTTTCAAAAAGTGCACAATTTCCCTTGATTTGAGGGCTTAACCGCTGTACTATATAGATGTTTTGATTTTAAAGTAAATTCAGATTGAACACAGTAAAAAAAATGTAATTATTGTGTCCATCCAAAAAATGTATTATAGTGAAAACCACCCTTGAATGATGGGATGGTAGAATAAAAGCTGTAGGAATCCAAACTACAACATATAATAAGTACCCTGTATCAAGATTGATACAAAACAAGTCAAATTTGACCTTTTTAGAGAGATTTAGCAAAAGAAAAAAACCTGGCCCCCCTTGCTCGATTTTGCTTATTGACATCTCTTTCTAACCGTCAGAGCCAATGGAATCGAGGGGAACTCCCACATACTCCTTATTTGGTCATGTGTGTGTGTGAGACTGACGCATAGCCAAAACCGGAAGCTGCGATAACTCTGGTGGCTACGAACAATACGAACCGACAACTAACAAGGGGAGACAGGACAATATATACATGAGGTAAGTGGGAACAGGTGGAAACAATCAGGGGCGGGGCAGACACTGACGATGGCGGGAAAAGGAACCAGAGCAGGAAGTAAAGGGACCTGGAATGAGACAAGGTGAGTACAAAATAAAACAGGAAGTGGAACATAAACTAAACTAACTTGAACGTGATGATCACAAACATGACAAAACTTAACATAATTGACGTGACACTACAGCACCCCCCCTTCTAGGGCCGACTCCCGACGGCCCAGGCTGCTCAGGGTGATGATCAGAGAAGTCACTGATGAGTGTCTTGTCCACAATGAAAGTTGAGGAGACCCAACAACGCTCCTCAGTGCCGTAACCCTCCCAATCAACCAAGAATTGTCGTCCTCGGCCCCATTTGCGGACAGCCAGAAGTTTCCTGACTGTGTACACCGGGACACCTTCAATGATCCGGGGTGGTGGAGGGGGCTTGGAGGCAGGAACCAGAGGGCTCTCTCGAACTGGCTTGAGTTTGCTCACGTGAAACGTGGGATGGACCCTCAAAGATCTGGGGAGTTTGAGGTGTACAGAGACAGGGTTAATGACTCTTGAAATTGGGAAAGGACCCACAAACCTCGGTGCCAACTTCTTGGAGTGAACACGTAGGGGTAGATCCTTGGTGGAGAGCCAGGCTTTCTGGCCCGCCCTGTAGAGGGGGGCCGCACGCCGGTGACGATCCGCCGCTGACTTCATCCGGGTCGAGGTCCGGAGTAGCGCCTGCCGCGCACCGGCCCAAACCCGCCGACAGCGCCGGACCATGGCTTGTGCGGATGGAACTTTGACTTCTTCCTCATTAGCAGGGAAGAGAGGAGGCTGGTACCCGTTAGCACACTGGAAAGGGGAAAGACCTGTGGCAGCCGAGGGGAGAGTGTTGTGGGCATACTCTATCCAGCTAAGGTGATTGCTCCAAGTGGTCTGCTTCTGGGACACGAGGCACCTGAGGCATGTTTCAAGGTCTTGGTTCAGGCGCTCTGTCTGACCGTTGGACTGCGGGTGATAACCGGAAGATAAGCTGAAGGTGGCGCCGAGGAGCTGGCAAAACTCCTTCCAGAAGTTGGGAATTAACTGTGGTCCTCTGTCGGAGACTATGTCACTGGGGAAACCATGGATTCTGAACACGTGAGTTAACATGACCTCTGCCGTCTTCCTGGCAGAGGGAAGTTTGAGCAGAGGAATGAAATGTGCCATCTTTGAGAAACGGTCTACCACCGTCAGGACGGTAGTGTTACCTTTGGAGGGCGGTAGTCCAGTCACAAAGTCCATGGAGATGTGCGACCATGGTCGCTGAGGCACTGGGAGGGGCTGGAGCAGACCCATCTGGGCCTGGGAAGAGGTCTTATTCCGGGCACACACTGGACAGGCCGACACGTACTCTGAGACCTCTTTTTTCATGGCCGGCCACCAGAACCGCTGCTTTATGGCAAACATTGTTCGTCGGACCCCCGGATGGCATGTGAACTTGGACGTGTGAGAGCGTAAAGACACAGGGACAAACAAGCGGTTGCCTGGACACTCGCTGGGTGCCGGGCTCACAACATTCACCTGCTTCACATCTGTTTCTATCTGCCATGTTACCGGCCCAACCACACAGTTCAGTGGAAGGATTGATATTGGTTCCTTGGCATTATGTTCAGGCTCAAAGAGAAGAGACAGTGCGTCTGGCTTACGGTTTTGTGTACCGGGCCGAAAAGATAATGTGAAGTTAAATCTGCTGAAGAACAGAGTCCACCGGGCCTGACGTGAATTTAGTCGCTTGGCTTTCCTCACATATTCTAAATTGTTGTGGTCAGTCCAAACAAGAAATGGTTGCTCTGCCCCTTCTAGCCAGTGTCTCCACTCCTCCAATGCTGCTTTGACAGCTAGTAACACCTTGTTCCCCACATCATAATTTCTTTCAGCTGAGGTCAACTTAAGCGATAGATAGGCACAGGGGTGCATCCTGTTATCCTCGGAGGATCCCTGGGACAACACAGCCCCTATGCCCTCGTTGGATGCGTCAACCTCAACCACAAACTGTCTCTGGGGATCCGGAACAGTGAGCACAGGTGCCGTGGTGAATCTTTTCTTGAGGCATTGGAAGGCGGACTCGGCCTGGGAGGTCCACTGAAAGGAGACTTTAGAGGAGGTGAGAGCATGCAAAGGTACGGCTACAGAACTGAAGTTGCGTATAAACTTCCGCTAAAAGTTGGCAAACCCCAGGAACTCTTTTGCTGCTATCAGGAGTGGGCCAGTTGGCCACCGCACTGACCTTGGATGGATCCATCTGCACCTGATTGGCGGTGACAATGTAGACCAGGAAGGAGACAGTGGTTGCATGGAAGTCGCACTTTTCAGCTTTCACATACATCTGATTCTCAAGAAGCTTCTGGAGAACTTGGCGGACATGCATGACATGAGACTGACTATCTGGGGAGAAAATCAAAATATCGTCCAGATACACAAAAACAGAAACATTCAAATACTCTCTCAAAATGTCATTTACCATAGCCTGAAATACAGCCGGAGCATTACATAGTCCAAAAGGCATGACCCGATATCCATAATGTCCGCTTGGGGTGTTGAACCCCGTTTTCCACTCGTCTCCCTCTCTAATCCTGACGAGGTGGTAAGCATTCCTAAGATCGAGTTTGGTAAAAACTTTAGCTTTTTGAAGCAGTTCAAATGCTGAAGACATCAGCGGGGGTGGGTGGTGGTTCTTAACAGTTATTTCGTTCAATGGGCTGTAGTCAATGCATGGCCTGAGCGACCCATCCTTCTTACCCACAAAGAAGAATCCTGCACCAGCAGGTGAAGAAGAGAGACGGATTATCCCCACTTTCAAAAAGGAGGAGATGAAATCGTCCATGGCCGCCCGCTCCGGTCCCGAGATGGATTATAAGCGCCCCCTAGGGATGGGTGCGCCAGGCAGCAGGTCGATGGCACAGTCAAAAGGACGATGAGGGGGCAGTGACAGAGCTTTGGTTTTATTAAAAACCTCTTTAATGTCATGGTAGCATGAGGGGACCTTGGAAAGGTCAGGAAAATCTGAGCTTCTATCAGAAACTGCAACAGTTTGTGGGACTCTACAGGACATGGTCTCTGAGCTGAGTTGGGTTACTGGGGCTTTGGTGACAGCATGGTGGAGAAAATAGCCGGACTTACAGGTCTGTTCACAATTCCCTCTCCATCCCTTAATTTGTCCTGAACACCAATCAATATGTGGGTTATGTGTCTTTAACCAAGGAAACCCCAAAATCAGCGGATGTTGTGCTGAATTGAATAGATGAAACTGCATTATTTCTACATGATTATTATCAATTGTCACTTGAATGGGTTCCGTACAATCAGTTACTTTACACATTAGTCTGCCATCTAGGGCGCTGGCATTGATGGGATGCTTGAGAGGGACAGTCTTAATATTAAGGCGTTTAGCTAAACCCCAGTCTATGAGGCTTTCATCAGCCCCAGAGTCAATTAGCCCCCCCAGAGTATGTGTCTGACTGTTAGCTGTGACTTTAACCTGGGTGAGTGTGTGAGGAGGATAGTCAGAGGAAATCTTGCTCACCAGCGCCCTCCTCATGGTTGGTGAGCATGCCCTTTTCCCGGGCATGTCGCCTGCTGGTGACCCGATTGGCCACAGTAAAAGCAGCATCCCTCCTGCAGGCGGCGCCGTCTTTCCTCAGGAGAAATCCTTGTTCTTCCGAGCTGCATTGGCTCCTCCGGTGCCTTTGATGGCGCTGCTCCTGCTGGGCCTGATGAAGAGTGAAACAAGGGATCCCATGAAGGCTGCCTACCCAGAGAGCGCCCCTGGTGGATGGGATGTCTTGTTGCAGTTCGGCGCCGTTCTCTCTCTCTTTCTCTGAGGCGGTTATCAACTCGGATAGACATGGAAATCAGAGATTCAAGGTCTTGTGGTAGTTCTAATGGAGCCAGGTGGTCTTTGATGGTTTCAGAGATTCCATTCCGGAAGGCGTCTTTTAACCCTTTGGAGTCGAACGTCACGCCGGCGTGATCAGATCACATAACCTGTTCAAGCTGGTGCCGCATAAAAACAACAGTCCGGACAACATTGCCGTGTGTTTCTGTCGAAAGTACTGGCTTGAAACTATATCCCAGTCTTTGTTTCATGCAAAAATACCCAGTAAACACGGAGATACGATGATATAAAATTAATACATCTCAAAAGTATGAAAAATGGAAGCACATATTTGAATATCTTCGCCGTATTTGATCGTTTTACGAAACGGAATATACTGGATACTGTAGATCCTGCTCAACAGGATGTATATGTGTATTTCTGTCGAAAGTACTGGCTTGAAACTATATGCCAGTCTTTGTTTCATGCAAAGAGACCCAATAAACACGGAGATACGATAATATAAAGTTAATACAAATATATTTCAAAAGTATGAATAATAGAAGCACATATTTTAATATCTTCGCCGTATTTTATCATTTTACCAAACGGAAAATACTGGAAACTGTAGATTCTGCTCAACAGGATGTATTTACCAGGGGGGGGGGGGGTGAGGTAATCAGGTAAACGGAGTGATACGAAGCAAGACGAAAAGAGACGAAGAGGGACGGCGGGAACCAAAGAGAGACGGCGGGAAATGGAGAGAGACGAAGATATACGAAGACAGGCGGCGGGAGACGAAGAGAGACGGCGGGAGACTGCGATTGAAGTAAAGTGACAGACAAACATTGAGAATTTAGATATAGTTAGATAGATTTAGAGTTTTGAAGATTCAACTATGATGAAGAGAACTCTGAACGTGAGTCAAGCTATAAGCTTGTTTTTTGACATGGAGGAGGAGGAGGAGCCTGTGATGTTGCCCTCTGTGTCGTAGTTGACATAAACTACTGTGAAGCGTGGCACAGATAAAGACAGAAAAAACAGATTTTTGTACATAATGTGTGTATATATATATATTTGTATTATATTTATAATAACACTTTTGCCTTATCAGAATGAAATCCCATGTACATTATTTAAGCTTTTAAATGTTTTGTTGTGCCTACTGTGTCACTGTTGACAGAGCTTGAGAAATTAGGAAAAAAAAGCCTATGGATACACCTGTTATTTGTTCATAAAATGTATATATAGGTTCATGCTACCTCAATCAAACTTTCACATTATCATAGTGACATCCCATGTATATATTTCCAGCTTTCAAATGGTTTCGTTGTGTATGTTTGTGTTACCTATATGAAAAATAATATCATTTTCAAAATCTGTTTTTACGTTTTTTTGTGATTTTGGGTCCAAAATGTTCATATAGTATCTCAAAATGAAAGAAATAACTATCAGGTTATATAGGTGAGGTTATCCTTAAAAAAAGGATACCAAACATTGACATGCCAAACATTTCTTAATGGGGTTTAGTAAGACAAATCAAAAGTATGCGAAAACGGCAAAATTAGCCCAGGACTCCAAAGGGTTAATGCTGGGGTGTTCCAGCCACTGTCTATGGCTATGGTACGGAACTCTATGGCATAATCTAATACTGGCCGTGGGTGCTGTTTTAGCTGGCATCACCGGCAGGTGAGGTAAGATCAAAAATCCTGCTCATAGTGTCTTTGAATGCTATGAAAGATCCACATATACTGGAGTCTCTTGACCACTCTGCCGTGGCCCATGCGGCAGCTCTGCCAGTTAAATGGGAGACCATAAATGCTATTTTAGCCTCATCTGACACAAACGCGGCTGGGTTAAGTTTGTAATGCAGGTCCCACTGGACTAGGAAGGTTCTGCAGTTGCCAGATTCACCTGAATATTTTTCTGGCGATGGCAACCGCAGTGGGACAGGAGAGAAACTGACCTCGGCCTGATTAGCAGCAGGATTGGCATCAGGTGGCGTAGCAGTAATCGGAGCTGTAGAAGTTGCCTCTAGATGAGTGAGGACTCTGTGGAGCTGTTCTGCCAGATGGTTCACTTGTAATGTGACAGAGGTCTGGAAATCCTCCTGGCGATCTGAAAGGTCTTTCACTCCATGGCTAAAGGTTCTTAGCTGCTCCTGGTGCTGATAGATGATGTTTCCCTGTGCAGACAGGGCGGTCTGGAGCGTCTTGGGGTTGGCTGAGTCCATACTGGTCAGTTCGTTCTGTTAGGAACCTTGACTCAATAGTTTGGAGGACTCAAATGCACAACCCAGAGATTAAAAGGTTTGAAGAAAAATAATCTTTACTTGCAAAAAACAAAATCACTCTTTCAGAGGAAATATCAAAATGACAAAAGTAAAGCGCTTTCATGGAGAGAAAAAGGCAAAACACTGAATCTCTTTAAGCAATGGCTTGGATCTGGCTTCTTGGGACGATGAATATTTACAAAAAAAGTCATGGTGTCAAGAAGGTTAGTTGTGCCATTCGCCAAACCAGTTTCTGTCAGAAACAAGCCAGAGAGCCCCAGTACACTGTCTACACCTCCAGTGCAGGCTCTGGCTGGCCTGCATGATCTAGCTACAATAAGAAAATATATACTTTTATGCATCCCCAACAACAGCCTCGGATTCGTCAACAGACTTAATGCAATGCTTAATGGGATGCATAACTAGATCTGTGATCTCTATATAACTCCTAGAACACCTAAATCTACTTCCAACATGGATAAATGTTCATAAAAGACATCCATTGTTGGTTTATACCAGGGGTGTCCAAACTTTTTTCACTGAGGGCCACATACAGAAAAATATGCGAAAGGTTGGGCCACTCACTAAAGTTAAGGTATATCGCCTCACCTCTAGTGTATTAACAGTAATAAAAATCAATCAATCAAATGTAGGTAAATCATTCTTGATAATTTATTATACTTAAAGAAAAAACTTTATACATCACATCTTTCTATGTATGGGTTTTAATTTTTTTTACAAAAAGGGTTGGCAGCTCATTCTCAAAACTGCAGCCTCAGATTGCTTCTTTGTCAGGATGGGGACCCCCTTCACAGCCCTGTATAAAGAGGGAAAAATAACAGGACAAGGGAAAGGGTAGGCTTTATTTAACCTAGTTATGCAAATAATTTATTGCGGTTGTTAACACCTCAGCTAACGTTTTTTAGAAAAATGTTATCAACTTTAATTGACTGAATTTATTAAGTAATTGGGCTTTTGAACACATGAATACTGTGTAATATATTTTAACTCACCTACAATGGGAACAGCGTTGCACTTAATGGGAGCAGTGATGCTGCGCTCTGGACTGAAGGATGGCTGGCAGGTCAGGAGTAAGTTTGGTGGTTGAGATGCGAAGGACATCACAGAGATGGCTGTCGGTCATTTTGGTTCTCAATCTGCTTTTGTTCAGAGTTAACAGAGAAAATGTTTGCTCGCATATGTATGTTGTGCCAAACAGACTCGTCATTCTTTTTGCGTGGCGTCGCATCAGAGGAAACTTGGCCTTTTCCAAGCTCTGGTAGAAGTCGGGTCGGGAGAGGAGCTGATGTTGATTCTTCAGAGAATCATCACACTGCATTTCGATGAGTTCTAATTGCAGACTCTCTTCCACTTCTTCTGCATCCATCAGGAAGGGAGTTGAGAACAGCTTGATTTCTTTCTCAATGACAGAAAAATCTTGGAAGCGCTGATTGAATTCTGTCATAAGAGTTGTGATCACAGACACATATTTCCCCTTTTTAGCTGAGAGGTCGGCCTTTGGATGAGCACATTTGATTTCGGACAGCGTAGGGAAGTGCGCAAGGTTGAAGTTGCGTAGTTGTGTCTCAAAAAGACGAAGCTTCGCACAGAATGCTTTCATGTGTGCATAAAGTTGTGGTACGAGCTGGTCTTTGCCTTGTAGGCTCTTGTTCAGTGAGTTAAGATGACCAGTAAGATCAACTAGAAAGGCCAGGTCTGCCAACCATAGAGGATCACTCAGTTCATGAAGAGGTCGGTCCTTCTCTTTCAAAAACTGGTCAATTTCTGATCTCAGGGAATAAAACCGCTTCAGCACGGAGCCGCGACTAAGCCAGCGCACATCACAATGATAGAGTACGTCCCCGTATTCAGCATCGACATCAGATAGGAAAGCTTGAAATTCTCTGTGGTAGAGCCCTCGTGCTCGAATTATGTTGACAGTTTTCACAACTGTGGTCATCACATCGCCAAGCTGGACTGTCTTGGCACAGAGAGCTTCTTGGTGGATGATACAGTGCAATTTTACAGCCTCGCCTCCACTCTCTCGCACCTTGGCGCACACCATAGATGCCATTCCTTTGCGCTCGCCTGTCATAGCGGGAGCCCCGTCCGTTGCAACTCCACACAGCTTGTCCCATTTAAGTTGCATCTTGTTAATTGCACCTGATACGGCTTCAAAAATGTCCTTACCCGTTGTGCCCTTTAGACTCCGAAGATCAAGCAGCTCCTCCGTAATACAAAAGTTATCGTCAACTCCCCGCAAAAAAATTAACAGTTGTGCGGTGTCTGTGGCATCTGTGCTTTCATCACATGCAATCGAGTAAAAATCAAAAGCACAAGCTTTATGTGACACTTGATTTTGTATATGTTAGCTGACAAGTCTTCGATTCGCCGCACAATTGTGTTTCTGGACATGCTCACGTTGTTGAATTCCTGCACCTTTTCCGGGCACATTATTCCAGCGACTTTAATGAGGCACTGTTTAACGAAGTCACCATCTGAGAAAGCTTTCCCGTGGCGCGCTATGAGTTGAGCTACCTCATAGCTAGCTATTGTAGCATTTTCTTGTGTTTTGTTAGCACGGTAAAAGTACTGTTGTTGAGCCTGCAGGTTAGCTACCATTTGCTTGACTTTCTCCTCTCGCTCAGCAGCAGTGTAGGACGTGAAGGTCGGATGCTTGGTTTCGTAGTGTCGTCGTACATTGTACTCTTTCATCACTGCAACCGTTTCATTGCAAATCAAACAGACACATTTCCCCCTGACTTCTTTGAAGAAATATTCATTTTCCCACTGTGTTTGAAATTTTCTGCATCCATTTGCTATCTTGCGTTTCTTTGGTTCTGCCATTTTGTCGTCGCGGATTTTTTTTATTTGAAACTTTTTTTTGTGGAGAAGCTGCATTAGGACTGCAGCTAGTGAGTAGCTCCACCTACTGGTCAAACTAAGAACTACAATACAGTCAAGTGCAAGTTTCATGTGTGGGCCACATTCTATTCTATTTTTATAATTTGCTGCGGGCCAATAAAAAATGGATCCCGGGCCGCAGTTGGCCCGCGGGCCGTACTTTGGACACCCCTGGTTTATACGCTTCTTGAAAAAACATAGTTTTTCCAAAATAGATTAGAAATCGCCTGAAAATGGTACAAACAAGCTTCAAAATGGCTGATGAATGTGTGGCCCTGGGCTATATCGTGCAAGTGAAAGTGAAACTTAAACTGGCTCCTTTGCGGAGATATTCCCCCGAGAGTGCGGGCTGCAGCGCAATTTTACACTGAAAAAAGCAAAGGTCCCTGTGTGTAAATGTGGTTTCCGGTTTTAACTTGAAAGTGTACAGGAAGTTGTACTCAGATTCCTCCCATCTAGCTTGACTGTTTAGCTGCCTGCGTGCAGGTGCAAAACATTGAAGAGTTAATGAGGACAGACTGCATAAAGGAGTGGAGCGAGCAGTGTGTTCAGTAAGTATGACGTTTAATTACGATTTTTAAGTCCCCATCCTAGTTTCATATGATATCAGGCATTATTAATCAATTATAAACTATATTTAAAGGGGACATATCATGCTATATTTGAACAATATATTGCAAACACATCTCACATTCTCTTCATCTTAATTTTCTGTTTAAACCACATGTATGTATTTTCTTATCTCTGTAAATGATAAATGCTGTGCTTATTATTTCTAATGTTAATGTTTTCTAAATTAATTGTAGACCTCCTAATTGCCAGTGCAGCTTCAGAATCTTAATACTTGGACTGTGCCAACAAAATAAAACTCCAACATCTTTAGGTGAACTAAATCACATATTTCAATAGCTCTGAATTTCTAATAAGCAACTGGGTTATTCTTAAATCAAATCCTTGAAATCCTATTTAAAATCTAAATATAATAATGAACTACTCATGTTTCTGGTAAAGAAACACACTCATGTTATGGATTAAAAAACAACTAAAATCATGATACCGTCAAAGTGAATGATTTCCTGGCAATACTGTTTCTACCTGTCAGTGCTTAGATATTATCGAGCTGAAAATGAATACAGAATTCCAACATACTATCATCAAATATCTTTCTATTATGAATTTAAATTGCCCTTGTGAAACTAGTCTTGTGTTAATTTCTATCCCCATAATGACCTAAACAATGAAGTCTATGGCTTTTACTTCTAATTATTTACCAGGCTAGAGAAAGAATGTTGTCTAAATTAAATTCTGTCTCATTACATTACTATGTTTTAGCTTAACTTAACTGTAATATGTTGGTTCTACATTTCAAATCCCACTTACTCTAATATATGTTAAAAATATCCACATTACAAAATTGTTTCATCATCACAGGTCAACTTCTTTGGTATTCCCATTCTGGAGTTACATCTCTCACAGTAGCCCCTTGGCCACTGCATCTGTGTTACCTGTTATAATTCAATCAATATTTAGAAACATGTCAACATTCATCAAACAGTATCTTATAGACATGGAGCAGGTTCATTCTAAAACTGTCAATCAATGGTCAGATTGAACATCCGAGTTGGGGCGGCAGGTTTCTTTCAATCCCTAAATTAAAAATGTAGATTTTGAATTTTACAGCCATGTTGATATAATACATATACACACACTCCCCCTTTTTACACATGAAGTCATGTGTAACAAAATCCTGTATGGGAAGAAAACCTTCAGGTAACCATTGATTATAAGAAAATACCAAACATTTTTCACAAATTTACATCAATTATTTTTCCACTGTAAACACTCCAGTGAAAAGAAGTGTTTCTCTCCATCTTTCAGTCCTAAAAGAAACAGAATCTTCAGATTTTAGTTTGAGCTTCACATTTTGCAAACTGCCACTGCCTGTTGGAGTAAAATATCATCAAGTAGATTAGAAACGGGTTACATGTGCGGTTTTCCAATTTTGTGGAATTTTAAGAGACCTCTCATTTCCCACAGAGCCCCAGAATAATGTGTTCAAAAACATGCTTGTTAGTTATTGTTTTAAATCATGCAGTTACACTGATCACATGCAGACATACATTCACACTCACACTGTCAGGTTGTAAAGTCAAGTTTGGTCAGGTTCACCCCAGAGTCAGTCATTGACAGTGCTTTTATCAAGTAACATTGTCAGTCAGGGTCAAAGGTAATTTGGTCTCAGTCTTTTGGGCCATGTGTCGTGCTCTGCAGAGACTTTGATATTTCAGCATAGGCCAGAATCCTTTGTCTTCAAAGAAATGTCATATATCGAGTGACATCATTTATTAATTCCCGATTACAACTATAATTTTCAAGATATCTCTAACTTTTCATTGGGACAGCTGTTTCCCACATTTCCTGAAATTTGTTAGCCAAAAATGTAGCGTCCTTATAGTACTACTACTGCAGTTTATTAACACCTAATCTATATTAAAATGTCTAATAGATCTATTTCAGAAACTTGTGCATATAATTATTTCCTTGAGTCAAAACATTATTAGGATCTGTAAAGCTCTGCTATGTATTCCATAACTCATTATATTAATTTATCTTCAATTCTTGTCCACTTAAAGAAAAACGTTTAACCTCCCTAACAGTGCGTGGAACCTTGGGTGTCCAAAAATGTAACAATCACTCCTTCCTTTATCAAGGGTTTAAAAACAAAAGTCATTTCATCAATGGTTTGTAGTTGAATTTAGGAATTATCACTTATGGTAGATAAGTTTGTACTTTTTAACATCTCTACATTTCAGGTCATTACTAATTAAATGGATGACCATTAGGAGGTGGTGACGCTCGTCTTTTAAACTCATAATCTGGTGCCGTGCGCTCCCTGTGAAGCTGCAAGTAAGATTTAAAAAACCACTGCAGGGTGGGTTGAGTGACCCCTTCTCCCTATTGGTTGTCAATAATATGCACCTTTACAATGGGTGATCCAAGGCCCCACATTTCTTTACTCCCAATTATATTGCTTTTTCAAAATTAAATGTGCTGTTTTTTATTTTTTATTTTAAACTCTACATTTTGGACGACAAACAAAAGTTATTTCCCCATAAAAAGTTCTCCTGTAGTAACATATGCTACAATGGTGAAACCAATACCTCAAATTGATTAGAACTAGCTTTCCCTTCATCATGACCTATATAAATAAATATTTGTCTGATTTTATTGAGTGGTTACTAAAACTCTCCCTTTAAACTGTAGATCGATACTGTAACAAATTAAATCTCTAATTAATGGGTAATACATATTTTTATCTTGGTAGTTATAGAACAGGCTTCTGCTTACCTTTTGATTTTGGCCCTGTGAGTATTGATAGGAATCCGGAGGAGGTCTCCACCGTCCTTCATTCCCTCGGACTCGAAGACGGGATTTCCCAATCGTCTTTCTGGAACCAGGTCGTGGGTCACCATTTTGTTGAGCTGCAGCTGACCACACCCCCTGGAGGAGAGGGGAGCTTTGAGATCAGCTGCTGGCAGAGGCGCGGGAAGGTATTTTGAGTGGGGGTGCTGAGGTGCTGGACTCCAGTGAACACTATTACGGGCACTATAGAGCACGCACAAAAAAACTCCCCACACGCAAACACACAGTAAACCCGCGACTGTTACAATGAAGGCTCGATAATCAACTCACGGCATATAGGCCGCTCCCCACTTTACGAGTGGGGAGCGGACCTCACCTCCTCTAGGGGGGTCCGGGGGGATGCTCCCCCGGGAAGATTTTTTTTAAATATTGAAGTTAAAAGCATCAATCTGCTGCACTTTGAGAGCAACATTAAGAGATCTATGGATACATCGCTCAACACCCAGATGAAACACAACTGTAAGCAGATGTTCTTTTTCTTTCTGGATATTTTACAAATCACTCCCCTTTCAAACTGTATTCTGGTTTTACTGCCATATAGTATTTCATAACTGCTTTTCCTTTATTCTCTTATTTTTTTTATAACTATAATTAAGGTGTGCCGCGGAAATAATCTTTTGAATAATTTTTGACCAAACCGTTTGAGACCCACTGAGATAACTTAGACTAAAGTTAACTATCGAAACACTCAGAGAGTCCTTTAGCTCACCTGAGCCTCTCAGTCTGAGAGGAGAGCTCTCCTCCAGCTTGTTGTGGAACAAACAGCTCCGTATGTCCGTTAGTGTAGCTAGCTAACCAGATGCTAACAACACGGTCCCTGCTGCTGGCACCGGTCCCTCTCTCTCTCCCCCTCTCTCACACACAGTAAATGCGCTATTTCCGCACACACACAGAGCCGCGAGCTTGAATGACACAAGCACACTTTTATTTCCATGCAACTCTCTGATTGGTCTGGTGTCTTGCCTCTGTTGCATTCACTGAACACGGGAAATTACAGTCCTGCCGTCCTTTCTAGTGTCTTGATGAGGTTCACGTAAAGCACGGTTAATGTATTATATTATTGAGGTAGAATTGTCCGGGGCTACAGAAAAAACATTCGGGGCAGGCCAAAATATTATTTTACCAACAATGTGGAATTTATTGGCTACATATTACACAGATTATGGACAGCGGGAGCAGCAATAACCGTCAAATAATAATTCAGACAGGGGAGCTCCGCACCCCCTGCCTGCCGCTACGGGGTGCTGCAGCGCTCTCAGCACCCCCCTTCCCGCGCCCATGGCTGCTGGACTGTCAGAAGAGGGGGAGAAAAAGAGATCTCCGTCCTCCGTGTTTTATTCTTATAGAAGTAAAAAGAGAAGTAACGGGGCTGAAACCCTTTTTACGCAACGGTCCAGACATAGACATCAAACGGCGACACATATTTAGTTGCCAGTTACTTTGGCATTAGGGCAGGGATATCTAGATACTTTCCAAGGTTTGACATAATGAATTGTGCTACTTTTAAAGCAAGCAACAACGTTTTCAAATCTGTAATCAAAAAGCTCCTCAAAAACGCTATCGAAGCAGTTCCTGCCGTTGCTACGTTAGTTCAAACAGTAACAACGGACTATTTTTCTTAGCGGATGCATGTCAATTTAAATCAATACAACTATTTTTTAAATCAATAAAATCATTTTCTAAATCCATAAAAGCATTTCAATTAATATTGGGAGTCATATCATTACTTTGTTGAGAATGTGGCCATGTAATGAGCAGGATAATGTGCAGCGACTTGGTCATTATGGGGAAAATAACACTTTCATGCTGATTTATTATCCCTTAAATATGATTATATAAGATTCATTAGTCCTTTGTTTTAAAGCAGGAGGCGCAAACGCTTGCCTCTGGGAGGGAGAAAAAGAGCCATAGCGGAGAATAAACAGAAGGGCAACCATGGCAACCATGCGCAGGAAGTCTTGTTCGCTGCTTTTGTGGCAGACTACAGCGCCACTTACAGGCCTGGCATATGTACTACAGCGTCTCCAGCGCTTTCGAGCGGCAATGGCCAGCCGTGGCCCAACCTCTCATTCAGACCCTTTTTTTTAGATTTGGGTATAGAGGAAAAGAGAGAGGGTTGTATTTTCTGACACTTGGTGAGTTCCCTGACACACCGGGGACACATATTCATGTATAAAAGACGTACAAGAGTGCATTTGGCATGATAGGTCCCCTTTCAAATTAAGTTGTAAACGTTAAAATGGTACGTTCCACCCCTAAAGCGGACGATACCATCTCACAGTTAGCTTCAAGTCCACGCTTGTTTTCATCACGTTTTCCAAAGGAGTGGCTACAGTATGTATTGTAAGTCACAATATATGTTGCCAGTGTAATACAATTAATGATTCAGACATAAAAGTTCATTAATTTGGTTTATAACCGCCTTCTTTGTAACCTTTCTCTGCAGTTGGAAATGCCACCAAGGGTCAGTCCCAACAGATGTCCAATTAGATGTGAAATACATCAATGCAATTACAGGTAAGAGGATGTTACATAAGGTGTTCATCATTATATTCTAACATAATCGAATCGTGTAACTGTTAGTTGCTTTTTATCTCCACATTGCTTTTGGAATTACATATACTGTAGTCCACGGACTCATCATTCTAATGGCCCCTTTCATTGAAAATGTCATATATTGTCTTGCAGGACGTGGTATAGTTGCCCATGTTCAGTTTTCCACAGGAGATTTTATATATAAATATATATTATTGGGATATTTTTTTTTTAAATCCTCTGGAGCAGAGAGAGGAGTTGTGGATTATTGTTATTGATTAGTGCATCAGTGTTTCTTAGGGTCAAAAACACTAAACTCATAACTTAAAATGAAAGCCTTTAGTTTATTTAATAAAAGAGCACATGTTCAATGTGAAAAGTGACAGTAGATAGAGATTAGTTGCAATTTGGTGCAATATATATTATTATATATATTATTATATATATATATATATATATTTTAAACACCTTCAATTTCAGGGGGGAAGCGGGGCTCCGTTGGCGGGGCGCAGCGCCCCTCCAAGACAATGGTAGGGGAAACACTGGTATTTAATGGGTGGGGGGCCTTTCTCTCTGAAGTCTGTTGTTTGTTTTAAGTCATGCATTTAGATTTAGATGTTTTGTTTTAGAAAATGCATTAGTCTTGTTTTATAATATGTAGTGATTGCATGAAATTCTATGGTTTTATTCTCTATTTTAAAATGCTTCCATGGTGATATATTTTCAGGCACCTGTGACAAGAGACTCCAACCCTGATGGTCCCATTGAGAGCGAGAACGTTGACAAAAGGAATGCTGGGCCCTCTAACAAACCCAACATCAACAGAGAGGTACATCCATGTTTTGCACTTAGCTTTATACTTAGCATCTTTCTGAATCACTAGCTGTTGCCTCTGTTTTTCTTCAAGCAGATAAATGAATGATGAAAGTATATTATGATGAATATCTATTGCGAATAAGTACTTCCTAGCGGTTTTCTCAATTCCCTCTATAAGGCCAATGTTAATATAATATTTAGGACAAACTTTGGCCTTTAAACTGATATTCCTTTTGATTAAAAATCACACTTTTCTGGGATACCTACGACGTCCCCACAACACACCTTACATCAGATCTTGAGTAAAAATTGTGTTAAGTGTATTACAAACTAGAGACACTTGGTCCCCAAAAGTGACCACAACATGGTGTGTGAAATGTCCCCACTAAGCTGGCTGTATTCAGTGTGTGAGAAACACGAGGTTAAGGTAGCAATAGTGTACAGTATTTAATTGGGGGGGGGCCTTTCTCTCTGAAGTCTGTTGTTTGTTGACATGCATTTAGATTTAGATGTTTCCTTTGAGAAAATGCATTAGTCTTGTTTTATAATATGTAGTGATTGCATGAAATTGTATGGTTTTATTCTCTATTTTAAAACTTTCTTGGTCACGATATTAGAATTCGTCGTGAATTCTATCGACTATCGGAGAAGACGCTTCAACTTGCCAAGATCAGCAAAATTCGAATGGCACTTGAGCAAGGGAGATTAGCAGAGTTTCATGGAAAGAACTTGGATGAAATCACAATAGGGCCGTATGTTATTTGTTCATTATGTCTTTTTTCTCAATTATTCTAATTGCTTCACAATGTTTAACCTGTACTCAGTATATCTCCAACAGAAAGAGTTCTTGGTAGTGATGATGATGAAGAAGAAGAAAAAGAAGGAGGTAACGGGAACATAGAGGAAGGAAACGTTGCTTCTGCCGTTGATGGTATGTTGTTAGTAATTTAATGTAGAAAAAATAAGTGCTTCAGTTTATAAAATATTCACAAAAAACGTTTAGCGGTCGTTTTTATTTTAGATTTGTTGTTCTGTCTTTTACTATTGGTCTTGCATAAACACTTTAGTTTGCTACAATTGCAGTATATACACTATGACATACCTTTGGTCAGGTTCACAGCAATATGACCAGTTATGGAAGTGGGAAAAAGAGTTCTTTCTTTTCCAAGTGTGATCAATTTCCTCTCCAATATTATTTGTTATGGTCAGCATTTCCACAGTAAAGTTAATGAAGAGCTTTTCATTTTTATAAACCCAACAGAGGAGACTATTCTACGAACTGAGGGGAATAAAATCCCTCAGAACCTGAAGACACCCAGATTGCCAACAGCAGAGGGACAGGAATCGCCTGAAGTCCATGCTGTAAGACATACTTCAAAAGGTACATTTTACAATGTTCTTTTCAATTACATTATTTTACATTTGGCAGAAATTGGTCAGAAAATATATCAATCTTCCCTTTTGCACTCTTTAAACTGCTGATGCTCTGGACAACAGCTTAAGTGGAAGATATTGTTATAGACGGTGGCATATAGATATGTGTGGCTTGAAGTTAGCGGACACCCTTTTATTGACTGCAGTAGTTTCAATCACACCCATTTATAACAGGTGCACAAAAAACAGCACATGGCAATGTTGTTTTTTATTAGCATTAATAATTATTTACTCATTATACCAGCTCCACAGACCTTTTGGAGACTCCAGAGGTCTGTACTACAAAGTACGATTCATATGTTGCAGGTACAACAAAGTGTAGTTGTACGTTTACAGTCCTGCAGACTGTATACAGCAGTTTGCCTTTTGTTGCTGGAGACTGTTTAACTCTGCTGGGGATTTCAGCTGAATTAATGACATTTGTTAATATAAAGGGAATACCCAATGGTAACTGTTGTCTTCTATACTCATTCCTTGGTAATTAAATAGTGATGAGCTTGGCAATTTAGATCTTCACATAGTCTGCCATTTTGACCAGCGTCCCTTCCTGCCTTTGGCTGCAGCAGGTGTGTTGCTTGTTACCTGATTATATGTTTTAGGCTATATTTATTGAATAATATAGTTTGCTCATCTTGTGAAAATACAGGCCATAATCTTGTGCCTGTCAGCGATTGGTCATAAAGGGCACCTAGCAGTGACTGCAACTACCCAATTAAGTGAATGCAAAGAGGAATTATAGCTTACACATTTCCTTTTTGTTTAATTGACAAATGTTTTTTCTGCTCACTTACAGGTAAAGCTTCTCAGAAAAGAGTGCCCTGGACAAAGACTGAGACCCAGGCAGTTGATAAACACATGAGTCGATTTATTACTTCTTGTCTTGTGCCAGGGACGAGCGACTGCGAGAAATATTTAAAGGCAGAACCAATAGCTCTTAAACATCGGGATTGGCAGACCTTAAAGTTTTATTTTCACAACCGTATCACAGCATACAAAAGACAAATAGGAAGACTGTATGATGGACTTAATTTTGTCCTGACTTTGCTTTTTGTTAAAAAAAAAAACATTTTGCCAAGATTTGTGTAAACACTCACACTTTTTAATTTTCCTATAAATGTGAGATCTAAGAATTATTATTTCAATATTTTCCCAAGATAATTTAACTGAATACTTTTTTTTCACATACACATACTGTATATACAAAAAAAAAAAAAATATATATATATATATATATATGATAAACGATAAACGAAGTGTTTTGATACTATTCATTGTAAGGGAAACTTCTGCAGCAATGGAGAGTCAGGACTTAGAGAGACACGAAGAGAGTTGGAGCTTTGATGTCAAACACTGATTTTTATTTACAAGTATCGGCCGGAGAAATTCACATCACAAGTCACAGAGCAGCCAGAGGTTCTGACTGACCGGGTGGGTTGCCACATCAATTCTGCCCAGCCTCTCTCTCGAATAGACATTTTAACTAGTTTACAGAGAGTTAATCCACATATTGGGGGATGGTGCGTAAAGACCTGGAGACACTGAACCACTTATCTGACTCTTAGGCTCTGTGACCGAGAGTTGACCGGTCATAAAACTGAGAATAACACCATATGACTGCATTAGCACATTACTTACGGGAGATAACAGACTCAGGGTTGGTGATAAACGTCAACAGGCAGAAAGGTTAAATATCTAGAAGTAAGACATACAATTATTCTCTAACATTCATGACTAGGTGGTTGACCTGGTTAACCCTTTTGACCTGTGTGAAATGTAAAAGTATGCATTGAGAAGGTTAAGGTTTGACTTGTATGGCAGATGTGGTTAAGTGCAGAGCAGTGTGTATAATATATATCACTCAGTATAACAGGCCTACTCTCTTTATTTGCTTTAGTTTAGTAGATATCTACAAACAAAGAGTCAATATTTTTCTAAAACCATTTAGTGCTTCACATAATAAAATAGACAACGGCTGTAGCCTGTTTTAGGAGCTGTAGGTGCATGTGTAGGTGTGTGTGGTACAGTGTGTGCGTATGCAGCGGACAGACAGGTCTCAGTTGGTTTGGTGTCCTCTGCTTACTTTTAATACTTGTAAATAAAACTTTTGCCCCGTAATTTATTTTCCTCATTGTAGCGACCAGAGAGGGGAGAGGGGGGGGGGGGGGGGGGATATATCCAGTCTCTGATAGTGTTATGTTATTATGAGAGTGCTCTGTTTGATTCTGAAATTGTATATATTTATATAAATATTATATACATATATATATATATATATGTGTGTGTGTGTGTGTGTGTCCGCATCTGTAGCCTGTTATTGTCTCATTATACCGCACTGTGAATGAATTCAAAGTAAATATATAAGTGGTCATGAACACATCTGTCCATCAGACAGAGTGCTGCTGTGCCTCCTGTCATCATTAATGGACGTCTCTTTAAAATGACCGCTCAGAGGAGAGGAGTTCTCATTTCTCTAACCGCCTGCTGCTTCCCCTCCTCTCTCCTCGGCTCCCCTCCTCGGCTCCTCCGCTCGCATCTCCTGTAGGCGGGACTAAGTCTTGAGGATAGGAGTCGAGGAGGGGAGTTAGAGAAATGAGAAACGGCCAGGGTGTCACGATCTGTCTGTGTTGTGTTTTGTTTTGTCTAGATCTGTCTTTGGTTTTCTGTCTGCGTTGTGTCTTGGCTAGATCTGTATTTGGTTTTCTGTCTGCGTTGTGTTTTGTCTTATTTTGATCTGTCTGTGGTTCCCTGTCGTTAGTTCTTCTTCTTCTTCTTCTTCTCTTTTTTAATGGCGGGTCGCAAACAGCTTTTGGTTGCATACCGCCACCTACTGTACACGAGTGTGTATCATCATGTCAGTCCTCTAATAAACCAGCATATCAAAAATAAAACCATAAAATAAAATAAAATAAATAAAACAAAACAAAAAAAAACAAATCATCCATGGTCTACTGTTAAATTCTTTTCCCTATCCCAGTTTCCCTCAAAAAGGTGAACAGTGCTTTTCTGATAGCTCTTACTCCTTCTCCTTCTGTTCCCAGAATACCCGCTACATTCCACTCCCTCTTTGCCTCTAAAACTGTATCCCTTAATTTCCCTCTTTCAACTCTATAGGTGACACAATGTAATAAAATATGTTCCACATTTTCCCTAACTCCACAGTTCCCACACTTGTCACTGTCACTTTTCCCCATGACATACAGCGTACCATTTAATGCAGTGTGATTTAGTCTGAGCCTAGCTATCATTACTTCCTCCCTTCTGTTTCTTTCTTTATAAATATTAATTGTAATTGTCTTTTGCACTTGATGGTATTCTTTGCCTTTCTGGTCTTTCTCCCACCTTTTCTGCCAGATCTCCATCCCTTTCTTCTTAATAACTGCTTTTCCTTCTCCTTTTCCAAGTTGAACTGGTAATGTGATTTCCTTTTGTAGTGCACTTTTTGCTAATCTATCAGCACACTCGTTCCCTTTCACCCCCTCATGCGCAGGCACCCAGCAGAACTGCAGATCTATGCCGCTTCTGTGAAGTCTTAACAGGCTGTGATTGATTTCTATGAGTATGTCTTCTCTGGCAGTTGTTGTTGACTGTATGCTTTGTAAACTGGATAATGAATCTGTGCATATCACCACCCTGTCTGGTCTGACCTCTTCCACCCACTGTAATCCTATTACTACTGCCAGCATTTCTGCTGTATACACTGAAAGATGGTCTGATGCTCTTTTTGATATTGAAATTTTAAATTCTGGGATATATATACCAATTCCAACACACTCTTCTTTGTTTTTAGAACCATCTGTATATATTTTGAGGTAATTGTGATAATTATTCCTGAGGTACAAACTTGTTTTGAGTCCTACTTCATTTATTTGCCACTCTCTTTTCTTTTCTACTATACTCACATCTATATTTACTATTGGAAAGAGCCATGGGGGTACACTACTGAATGGATTTGATGGTGAAAACTCTAACTCATGCATGCCGTATGTCCTTATTTTTTCTTTATTTGTCCATCCAAACCCACGCCCCTGAAATTTAGAATATTCCCAGCACTCCTGTAGTATTTTGTTTGTGATATTTCCTTCCCCACTTCCTTTTAACCTGACCCAATAAGCAAGAGCAATTTTCTCTCTTCTTAGCTCCAATGGAGTCTCTCCTGCTTCAACTAATATTGCATTAGTAGGGGTTGACTTAATTGCACCTATACACAACCGTAACGCTTTATATTGTAACCTATCAATTTTTAGTAATGACGTTTTTGCTGCTGCTGCATATATTAAACACCCATAATCCAGTGTTGTCCTCATAATTGCCCGATAGATGTCGATTAATGCCTGTTTGTCTGCCCCCCAGTCACATCCAGCCACTGCTCTTAATAGGTTCAACACTTTTTTGGATTTTGTTTCCAAATGTTTAATATGAGTTTTCCATGTATATTTACTATCTAACCATAGCCCCAGATATTTAAATTCATTGACCTCACTCATCGGCTTTCCATATAATGTAAGCTTCTCAGTCTCCATCTTGCGTTTATTCGTAAATTTCATAAAGCAAGATTTGCTTGCTGACAGCTTGAAACCCCAGTTGTATGACCACTTCTCCACTTTCTTTATAGCTTTCCCTATTTTTTCAAACACATATGGAACATTTCTTCCCCGTATCCATATGGCCCCGTCATCTGCATATAGTGCAGATTTTATGCATCCATCCAAATTACTAAAAATGTCATTTATCATAACATTAAATAATATCGGGCTGATTGAACTCCCTTGAGGAATACCATTTTCTATACTGCACTCTTTTGAAACCTCTGCCCCTACTTTAACTCTGAATGTTCTGTCTGATAAAAAAGCCATGATCCAGTTATACATTCTCCCTCCAACACCCATTCTACTCAATTTGATGAGCAACCCATCCCTCCACATAGAATCATAAGCCTTTTCAATATCAAAATATACAATTGCCATAACCTCTTTCATTTTCACTGTCTTTTCCACCTCATTGCTTACTCTAATCAAAGCATCTATTGTGGATCTTCCTTTACGAAAACCACTCTGAAAATGACTTATTAACCCTCTCTGTTCTAAGACGTGTGATAGTCTATGCACTATCATCTTCTCCATCCATTTACATAAGTGTGATGTTAATGCTATGGGTCTGTAATTATTGGGATTAGCAGGATCCTTCCCTGGCTTATTAAATGGCAATATAACTGCCGTTTTCCAACTCATTGGTAAGACTCCGTTTTTCCAGATTTGATTAAATAGTCTCAGGACTAATTTGAATGTTTCCTCTGGTAGCTGCCGGAACATGGCATAGCATAGCTGGTCTTGTCCTGGTGCTGAGTATCCTGTACCTTGCAAAGCTATTTTAAGTTCTGCTATTGAGAAGTCTACATCAAGAGCTGAATTATCATCCCGTCTCTTTTCCCTCACATTTTCATTTTCTCTTAATACACACTCTTTTTGCTGTCTATGTTTGTCATCAAGGTGTTCCCCACTATGCACCGCAGCAAATGCCCTACCTAAACATTCTGCCTTCTCTTCATTTGACACTGCCACTTTCTCCCCATCAATCAAAGCGGGAATTTTAACCGACTTCCTTTTCCCATTCATCCGTTTAAACATCGACCATACATCCCCTAACTTTACTCCTCTTCCAATGGTGGAACAATACTCTCTCCATGACGTCTTTTTTGTATATTTTACTGTTTTACGGGCTACTGCCCTTTTCCTTTGATAATCTGAAATATTGTCTTGTGACAAGTTTTTCTTTAAAGACCTAAATGCCTTGTTTCGTTCTTTAATAGCTCTGCTACATTCCTCATTCCACCACGGAACCACTTTCTTCCTACCCTCTGTTGTTCTTTTAGGTATAGTTTTATTTGCTGCTTCTTTAATGTGCATTGTGACTTGATTTGAGCACTCCTCTATACTTCCTTCTAATGTTAACAATTGCGCTGACTCCTTACAGTAAAGCCTAAATGTTTCCCAGTCAGCTTTACCAAAGCACCTGTCGTTAGTTTCCCTGGTGTGTCTAATTTACCCGATTGTGTTCACCTGGTGTCCCTGTGTTTTCTCCTCCCTACTCAGCTGTGTCTTGTTTGTATGATTAGTCTTGTATATATTTAAGTTCTGGTTTTTCGGTTCGTCTTGTGATATGGCTTGTTCCTTGGTGTGTGTTCTGTTCAGTCTTTGTTTAGAGTTTAGCCTTGAAATAAAGGAGTTATTTTGTCACTTTAATCTGCATTTGGGTCCTGCTACCTACACACACCGTAACATTACGAACCGACCAACAAATGGACCCAGCAGATAATCCATGGGAGGTAGAATTACAGCATTTTACCTTCTATCTGGCTTGCTGCTTCGATTGGTGGAAGGGAGCGTCCAGTGTTCGGCAGAAGAGGGCCGCTCTGGTAGAGGCGCACCGGTTGGCAGCAGAGAAACCATGTTTTGTCGAGTTCTTACCTGACTGGATTTTGGACTTCCATGTGATTCCAGGCCTGCTAGCCCCAGGCATGCTAGCTCCCTGTCTCCCAATTCCCAACCTGGCACCATACGCCTCGGTGGGTTCCCTCTGAAGTCAACCCTTGCTTCTGCCCCAGTTCCTGCTCCTGTCCAGGAGTCGTATTCCGGAACTCGTCTGGCTTATGGAGGTCCGTGGAGTATTCAGGCGGCTGCTAAGAGGAGTCACAAGGCCAGGCTAGCAGCCCGAGCCCCAGCAGCCATGGTTCCAGCTCCAGTACAAGCCCCTGCAGCCATGGTTCCAGCCCCAGTTCTGGCCCCAGCAGCCATGGTTCTGGCCCCAGCAGCCATGGTTCCAGCCTCAGTCGGGCGGGGGGAGCCTCGCTGCGGGGAAGCAGTGTGTGGACCTGTCAGCGCAACTTACATGATGTCGAATTTAACAAACACATTTAAATAATTGGTTTAAACGGCATAATAATAAGGACGATCGTCCGTTCTGTGATTCTCCAGAACACACATGTTATGATATTAGGGTCATGCAGAGTGAGATGAGATCGCTGTCCCTTTAAGAGAGAGAGAGAGAGGGGTGTGGCTTGTCATGTGTGTGTGTGTGTGTGGATGGTAGAGCGACAGTGAGGGAACGTGTGTTTGTTTCTGGAAGTGAAACGAGGCAGCAGAAAAACAGAGGTCTGTGATGTATTTTGTGAAACAGAAGAACAGCTAAATAAATGCAACGGCCTCCTAAGAAGAGCTTGCCTCTCTCCAGTCATTTAAGCTAAAGTGGGTTATTGAACCTGAAGCTTGTTGCTTCTTCCCTCCGCGACTACGGTCTGGGAGCGGACAGTAAAGTTCAACTCACAGATGGCCAGTCCGCCCCTTTGTAGCATATTATTTCGATGAGAGATGAGCAGATCGCCACTGGGCTTTCAACTAAATACACAGCCACGCAAAAACTGCGGCATTTGTACAGCTCCTTATGGGTACTGGAATTAGTGAAGTGCTTTCCTCCGTGGTGAAACGATCAGCACTGCACCACGGAGGAAAGCGGCAGAAAGTCACCTGGAGATAAAGAGAGCGGGGCTGCGTTGCGTGCATGGCAGGTAACGGGGAGACGCGCTCTGGCGGCGGTCTCGTTCAGGATCCGAAAATACAATTTAAATATTTTGCACACTTATTCCACTTATTCCTAGTGTGCCACTGGTTACGGTGCCGCGTGCCAATGCTGGCACGCGTGCCAGGGGTTGCCGAACCCTGGTTTAGAGTTTAGCCTTGAAATAAAGGAGTTATTTTGTCACTTTAATCTGCATTTGGGTCCTGCTTCCTACACACACCGTAACACAGGGTTTCTCAGGCTTTACTAAAGATGAAGTCAGACAGTGAAGATCAGCTCTTCCTGTCCCCCACTTAACTCCAGATGACATGGCACTTAGAGAGCGCCCCTCCCTCTCTGACTCCACCTGAGAGGATGTTAATACTCAGCCTGTATGGAAAATGCAGCATCTCATGCTAAAGAGGCAGATAAGAGGGAAAATGTTTTAGCACTGCAGCCTGAGTCTCTGTGTGCATATATGGAGTTTTTCCTGAGTGTGTGTGAGGCACAGAGCTCCAGCCTGCACGTAGAGGGCACTCTCAGCTCAGTTTTCTCAGCGTGTAAAACCAGCGGGGTTATTTATAGAGCCTGGCTTCAGAGGAGGACAGAGACTTTAGGGAGGGGGGTTTGATTTTGTGTGAAATAGAAGAGAAAGCTTAGTGTTTTTAACTTTAATGCTGGCTTTGTATTTCCGAATCATTCAGGGAAAGACAATTAGATAAAGCTTAACACTAGATTTGTTCATCTTTGAGGTCCCAAATGGTTTGTTTCTGTGAAGAAGCTCCAGAAAGTGACTTCCTGTGTCTTCGTCCACAGTGAGGGGGGAGGGGGGCAGAGTCGTGCACTCCTGTCAGTGCTGAGTGTGGGTTTTATGGTTAAGAGACAGATTTTGTGCTGCACAACTTTCTGCCTGACATGAAATAAGCCTGGGGCAAAACATCCCCAAAACAAACAAATAAATACTTTGGGATCAATCATTGTCCGCCTCAGTGTGGCTGACTATCAGCAGGTTTCCAGTCATTCATGATAATATTTAACAAGCTGATTGGGTTATCAATTGAGGACAGAGACATAGTTTCTGATTACATTTGGCATTAATGATTAATAATATGGACACAAGCACAACAGCAGCCACACACGATGGGCAGTAGCTCCTACAGGTCAAACTGCAGAATAACTGCTCAGATTAATTTTTCCCTGCAGTGTGTCCTTGTTTTGCCCTCAGTGTTGTTTTTCTTTTTCACAAGGAAATAACAGTTTAATAACGAACAAGCAGACTGTCCATGTTTCCCTCAAAGCCATTGGTTTATTGTGTTGTGAAGAATTAGGATCACTAATGACTCTGATCTCAGGTAATTAAACAGAGCAAACAACAGCGCTTCGTTTCTCTTGTTTCTTGCAGAGCCTGTTTTGCACACAACTTAATTTAACCACCAGAACAGTTTTGAGGTAGGGGAGAGTGGGGTAAGATTAACCAATGGGTAAGTTGACCCACCCCCTTTATCTTGGGAACTGTGAACATTAATTCAGGAAGCACCCATCATTTCTATTTGGCTGTGATGGAGACAAGCACATGGTAAAGTGCTAAATGACACCTGGGCGTCCGTAAAACATATAACTATATCTTGCGGTATTTTTTTGGGCCTCTGTTAAAGAGAGACGTGTCTCAGTATACTAAATCGTGTCACACATGCCAAATGACAGATAAGCCCAATCAGAGAGTGAGGCCCGCTCCATTGTCTCCCATCCCAGCGATAGTACAGCCGTTGAGTATTTGAATATTGATTGCGTTGGGCCTTTACCTCATTCTAAAGCCGGTAGTAATTATTTGCTTACCGTGATGGGTCAAAGCACAAGGTATCCAGCTGCGTACCCGCTGCGTTCCATCACCACAAAGTCAGTCGTTAAAGTCAGTAAATCTTTGGAATCCCAAAAGCTATTCAGAGCGATCAAGGTTCAAACTTCTCATCACACCTTTTTGCGCAAGTGGTGAAGCAGTTGAAGGTCCCGCATAAGCAGTCTTCTGCATATCACGCACAGGGCCAAGGAGCGTTAGAGAGGTTCCATCAGACTCTGAAGTTTCTGTTACGGGGTTATTGTGTGGAGATGCATCAGGATTGGGAGGAAGGGCTGCCATGGCTTATGTTAGCTGCAAGAGAGGTGGTGCAGGAGAGTACAGGGTTTAGCCCAAATGAACTGTTTTTGGCCACAGAGTGCGTGGGCCGCTTGCGCTGCTGAGTGATGAAGTCACGCCCTCAGAAACCCCTAGTAATCTTGTTGACTATGTAAACGGGTTCCGGCATCGGTTGTATTCAGCTGGGGAGAAGTTGTCGTCTGCCCAGAAAAAGATGAAGCGTCTGTACAACCTGATCTCACCAGAATGCGTGACTCCACCACGACTCCTTAACACCGCATTGCGTGGTGGAGTCACAAACTTTGCTACATTTACGTGTCTGCATCACGCAAACAACGCCAATTTAAAGTGAATGAGGCTCCTTTGTCGTAGTGCACACACGCATTTCTACAACGTCCAGCAGTGAGCTTTTATTATATAAAACGTTTTTCAAATCTACTTTATAGCTTGTGGTAACTCACGGGAGGCTTCTTTTATTTTATTTGCATTCATAATAATTTGTCTTTTTCATCAGAATGTATTATGGCAACCCTGTCTCCTAACAATTACGTTCCCACAGAACTAAACTGTATTATAAATTACGTTTAGCTAGAAATGTATTTTCTCCCTCGTTACGTTTCTTATGAACGTATCTTAAAGACGTTTATTTTCTACATATCTTTGCCATTTATTGTCTTGCTTATAATAATGATAATAGTCATTTATAAATATCATTTTAGAGCACACATTTGAAATCAGTAGGCGAGGCTGTAATTTCGCCAGCTGTTACTCTCATGAGCGAGGCAGAAAATAATAGTTTTAACATGCCAAAAATCTGCTGTGTCGTTTATTGCACCTCAAACATTAAAACAAATCCAGAGTTACGTGTTTCTGTACTTCCTCTAAGAAGAAAGGACAGTAACAGAAGATCTCTGTGTTTTTTTTGGAAGAAAGAAAAAAGAGAGATGGATCGATTCGAATTACCATCTCCACTGGTACTCACTGGCAACTTGGGAGAAAACTGGCGACGATGGGAACAACGCTTCCAAATCTACACAACCGCGAGTGGTGCAGACGGTAAGGACAGGAAGATTAAAGTGGCCATACTGCTGCATGCACTAGGAGAGGAGGCTCTTGAAGTTTACAACACGCTAGACATCGCACATGGTGAAGATTAAGGTGAAGAAGAAGATGAACAGACTGTTAATGATATTCTAGCAGCATTCAGAGCCTATTGTCTGCCTAAGAAGAACACAGTGTTTGAGAGACATCAGTTTTGGGCACATCCTATGTCAGGTAACCACGATTAAGAAATATGTGACAGAGCTCAAGCAAAAGAGCAAGGATTGTGAATTTTATACCACAGAAAATGACATGATCAGAGGCAAGATTGTGTTTAGTATGAATGACCAGAGACTGAAAGAGAGACTTTTAAGAGAACCTAATATCACATTAGAAAGGGCCATAGACACCTGCAGAGCTGCTGAGATGGCCAAAGTTCAAATGCTAGCTATGAATGCAGCAGCCCAGGAGATGTCTTTACTTGCAGTGCACAAGAATAGTCGACAAGGACAAAAGACACGCACAACGCCTATACAACGTACACAAGACATGGGACAAAGGCATAAAACATGCAAACAATGTGGTAAATCACACCAGCCAAGACAGTGTCCAGCATACGGAGTATCCTGCCATAATTGCGGAAAACAGAATCACTATGCAAAAATGTGTAAGTCAGCTAAAGCCTAACATCACAAGACAGTACATGATGTTTCTCCGGAAATAGACACCCTACATATTGGGACAGTGAGCATTGATCAGCTAAAGTCTAAAGCTGTCAAGTCGTGGCATTATAATGTAAATGTTGACTGCATGTGTGTGAAGTTTAAGTTGGACACAGGAGCAGAGGCCAACGTCCTGCCACTGAAAGTATTCACAGCGATGACCCGAAAAGCCAGACGTGAAAGAAGAACACACCTCAAACTGCAGCCTACAAAGACAGTGCTGGTGGCATATGGAGGGATGAGATTGAAGCCGGAAGGGGTGGTCACACTCAAATGCTCCACTCCCAAAACACAGGCAAGTCTGACATTTTATGTTTCCAGACAATCCATTCCAATATTAAGAAACGAGGCATGTGAAGAACTGCGCCTGGTGAAAAGAGTGGACATTGACTCAATAGAAGCTAAACATCCCACAACAAAAGAGGAGCTCATAGCTCAGCACCCAACTGTCTTTGAGGGTTTAGGTGAGTTTGCTGGAGAATATCACATCCACAATGACCCCAAGGCCACACCTGTCATACATGGCTGTAGGAAAATACCACTGGCAGTAATGGACAGACTGAGAGACACTCTCGATGACTTGTTACAAGCTGATGTTATTGTACAGGTAACTGAGCCTACACCTTGGGTTAATAGCCTGGTGATCACAGAAAAGAAAGATAGAAAAAAGTTATGGGTTTGCTTGGATCCCAGTGACTTAAACAAAGCTATACTCAGGCAGCATTACTCCATTCCAACGACCGATGAAGTTCTGTGCAAACTAGCTGGTAAGACACTTTTCACAGTGCTGGATGAAAAAGATGGATATTGGCAAATAAAGCTAGATAAAAAGTCATCCCTACTGTGCACATTTAACACACCATGGGGGAGATACCGCTTTAAACGTCTTCCATTTGGGATCAAGTCAGCAAGTGAGGTTTTCCAGCAACGCAACTGTGAGACACTTGGGGATATCCAAGGGATCCCCATCATTGCATATGACATGATAATTGCTGCATCGTCAGAGAAAGAACACGATGAGATATAACAGAAAGTTATAGCCAGAGCAAAGGATGCTAATGTGAAGTTCAACAAAGACAAGATGCAGTACAATGTGAGCAGTGTCAACTACATGGGCCATACTGTCACTTCAGAGGGTGTTAAAGCAGACAACGCTAAGATCAAGGCTATCACAGGCATGCCAACACCAACTAACAAAACAGGACTACAGCGATTGCTGGGCATGGTAAAATACCTAGCTCAGTACATCCGAGGTGAGGCCACCATATCAGCACCACTGATGCCCCTTTCACACCAACGCGTTATTAGCTCCGGCTCGGAGCTGGAGCCTGAAAGTACCGTTTTTTCCTGTTCACACCGCAGCGGCGCCGCCTCTTAGCTCCAGAATCCGGTTCAAAAAATTGTCGGTCTAGAGGCAAGAGCTTCGGAGCTAAGAGGCGGCGTCGCTTACGTCGCTTACGTCGTCGAGGCCCACCTCCCCTGAACATGGGTCGACTGAAGAGTCTCGTCATGCCTGCCTACAAGCAGTAGTGCTGAGTAAAGTGACTAGAAGGCAACCACACATTTATAAAAAGAAACACACTTTATAAAGTCAGGCAACACTAACCAGGCTTTGTGTGATTCTGTTTATTTGTACCTTACTTTGACCATACGTTCACTGTTATTGATCATTGTGGAGAGCAGGCAGACGTTTTGTTTTTTATTATAGCAGCTATCGGATGGAATCAATACATGGGCTGCAAAGGTTGTCCGACTATCACAACTAGAATCATAATGAAAAATACGCCGGTAAAATGTGCCTGTAGAAAACGGCTTATGCCCATTGGCGGCGCCAGGGTATGGCTGGGGTAGGCTCCAGCCATACCAAGAAATGGCTTAGCCCCACCTTAGCCCCTCCATGAAAAATGATGCTAAATAGAGATGTCCCGATCCGATCACGTGATCGGGGATCGGAGCCGATCACGTGATTTTCAAAGGATCGGAATCAGGAGAAAAAAAATCGGGGATCGGGATTTTCTTTTAATTTTTTTTTTTATAAATACTTTTTTTTAAATGTTGTATTCAATGTTACAAAACAAAAATGACCATGTTCAAGTCTTAAAGTCATCCTGAGGCCTTAGTTTTGGTTTCAAATTACAGAACATCATGTATGTGTTGCTTCTTTGGGGCTTGTTTTCATAGACCTGGTTGCTTATTTCTCTCAAATCTGGCAACAGAGTGGGCAGGGCGCAGTGTCCAATTGTAGCAGTAACGATTACTGATAAGCTTTATTTTGTTTTGATCCAATTCTGCACAACTGAACTGATCCAATGCTGCTGTGAAAAAAAGAAGCTATATCCATGTTGGATAGAATATCCAATTTAAATAAAAAAATAACCTTAAGGGACAACTTGAATGCTTTTTTTCTTTTTTTTCTCTTAATGCATTGCATAAAGATCGGATCGGGAAAAATCGGTATCAGCAAATTGTCAAAATTAAATGATCGGAATCGGATCGGGAGCAAAAAAGGTGATCGGGACATCCCTAATGCTAAAGTAAGCAAAATAAAGTCCGCCAACTCGCGCGGAGTAAATTGCACAGACAGCAGTTAGTAAGATTGATTTCAGTAGCCACTTGTCTGGAAATACCTTTGACTAGAAACGGTTTTGAAAACTTTTGTCATGTAGTGATCGTCTTCTCAATAGAACATATTTGATAATGGCTTCTGGCCAATCAGAATCACGATAACGGCGTGGTGTTGTTGCAGGAAGTCCCGACGGAGAATTATTTTGCTGGAGTACATCTCTATATACATCGATACAACATTACGTGTTGTGACGACCCCTCCACACTACGTGGGGTGCCGTCTGTTTGTGTGTGCTTTGTGGGTGTTCACAGGTTCCGGTGGTGATGAGCCGCACCTGTCGGGGAGGATACCTTCCTGATGAGCTACACCTGGGGAAAAGTATATAGGAGGAGCCCAGCCGAATACGTCTCTCTCCCTCCTCTGGGCACTCTCTCCGTGCCAGCCTTGGGGACCTGTGGCTGGTTCCTTGCACTATATTGTTTATTAAGAAAAAAACAATTGTTATATTCTTACCCCTCGTCTCGTCTCCCTGCTTTTTGTTGCTGCCCAGGAGCCGGGTTGTAACAGTGTTGATAGAAATCAACACGTAATTAAATAAGACCCCACGGTTTGATGATAGGTGTGTGGGCTGTCTTTCATTTTTACACACAGAACAATGGGGGCTATCCACCCTTATCCACAATGTAAAGTAATTCACACAGCCTGTCACACACAAATGTGCCTCTTTATTTCAATTTGGATTGAGACAGGGAAATAATATAAACCTCACGTGTGGCGTTTCACTGTCAAGGGGGAAGATATAGCGTGTATGTAATTACATTGCAAATACTGACTTGAGCCCCACCATGTTGGGGCAGAATCTCTGCTCCGCGCCGTTCCTATATGAGCAGGTTCTCAAAAGAAGGAAAAATTCAAAGCAGCCAGGATAAGGGTTAAACAATAATCTGCTTTAATGGCAAAATCATACAAATACTTCACCCAATCACCTAATCACGAAGCACTCTGCAGAGTACTCCGGGCTCAGGTTCTACCACCGTGTGAGACACGTCTCAGGAACGGCAAGTCAGAAACAAGAGCGCCGATCTTCAAAATGATCACAACATTTATACACAGAGTTCCCTTCTGAGCGAGCTAGACAGTGAGTTGGCAGTGTTCCATTGGTCGGTTTCCCTTCTGGGCGGGATCCCAGGTAGTAAGTCAGTTTGTTGATTCCATCGTTTGCTTCACAGTGTATGTGTGTGTGTGTGTGTGTTTCTGTCCCTCTGCCCTCAGGCAGATCCCCCAATCAATGATTTGGAGTCATGACAGAGGACTCTTTGACAGGACACATAGTCATTCCCCCTAAACATCTTCAACACACACAAACATCGTATCATGTATCTTTAACAGAAGTTAATTGTTCTTATCGCTTAATGGCTTCCCTGAACTTCCCTTCACCCCAAAGTCAGCTTACTAGGAATGAATACATTTTATTGATAAGCTCAAAAGGACCTTTATCTCATTTACTGCTGGGTCACCCAAGTCTCAAGGCCTCTTTTGGGGTCCGTAGGAGATAAATAATTAATTCTAAAAGACTTTAACTGCCTTATATCTGAAAATGTATCCGGGAATTCCCCTGTTAATTGCAAGGACTATTGATAATTAACAGAGACCCTAGGGGCCTCTTCTTGGTATCTGCTAGGCAGAAGTCACTCAATGCAGAAATCACAAGTTTAACACACATTAAGGTGACATTAAAATGAATATACCAGATTGAACTTTCCTGCCATAACTAGTTACTTTAATACTTCAAATAATTCAAATAATACTTCAAATCCCCCTTTTGGTCTCACCCCACGAGACCAACTCACATAAGACATTTGAAACACAACTACTGTCATTCCTTGCCACTGTGTCTGTCCCCCTTCATTAAACCTTTGGGAACAGAACACAACTTTCAATGTCAGTGAAGGAACTATCAGAGTGCGACCCTGATTGCTAAGGGAGGGGGAGACTTTCCTTCAAAGGTGGAACTGATGAATCTGATCAGAGAGAAGTAGACTCCTCGGCTGCCTCGAGAAGTCCCCGAGCCCGCTGACGCCAGCTTCCGAGTAGTCTGCTGTAGGGATGTCCGCGAGGTCCTTCTCCTCCAGTCCGCTGATGACAGCTTCCGAGTCGTCTGCTGTAGGGATGTCCTCGTTGATGATAGCCAGGTCCGTCCTGATGTCCTCCATGGTCCTAGCCGGTGATTTCCTCGCCGCACACTGGCTCCAGTAGTACCAGATGTCCCCCTTTGCTCCTCGGCGGACGGCATGAGATGTCCTCTGGGTCACTCAGTAGAGGCCGGAGAACCTGGGGTTGAGCCACCTAGACCTGATGACCTTCAGCCAGACGAACTCCGCTGTGTCAGCCTCCTGCTCCTCGGGTCCCCCTTTTGGCGTCAGGAACCTGTGTGGAGAAATCTGATACCCACCCCTCAAGTCTACACTCAGGGCTTCTGGGCCCTCAGGTGTTTGACCCATCACTGATAGGCTGCTTGGAGCCTGATGGTGGGGTGTCTTAAAGCAACAGCTGTCTGTGAACAGGTTTTCTAAATTAGTTGCAGACCTCCTATCTGCCAGTGCAGCTTCAGAATCTTAATACTTGGCCTGTGTCAACAAAATAAACCCCAACATCTTCAGGTGAACTAAATAACATATTTCAATAGCTCTGAATTTCTGACAAGCATCTGTGTTATTATAAATGAAATCCTTGAGATCCTATTTAAAATCTAAATATAATATGAACTGCTAATTTTTCTGGTAAAGAAACACACTAATGTTATGGATTAAAAAACAACTACAATCATGATACTGACAAAGTGAATAATTTCCTGGTGGTACTGCTTCTACCTGTCACTGCTTAGATATTATCAAGCTGAAAAATGAATACAGAAATCCAACATACTGTCATCAAATGTCTTTCTATTATGAATTTAAATTAAATGTACATCCCCATAATGATCTAAACAGTCTATGGCTTTTACTTCTTTACCAGGCTAGTTACAAGATGTTGTCTAAATTAAATTCTATCTCAATACATTACTATGTTTTAACTTAGCTGTAATATGTTCTTTCTACATTTCAAACCTCAGTTACTTTAATACCTGTTGAAATATTACAAAATTCTTTCATCGCAGTTCACCTTCTCATTCTCATTCTGGAATTACCTCTCTCAGTAGCCCCTTGGCCACTGATTCTGCATCTGTGTTACCTGTTATAACTCAATCAATATTAGAAACATGTCAACATTTTTTAGGAAACCTCTCGTTTCCCTTGGAGCTCCAGAATAATGTGTTAGTCCAAAAACATGCTTGGTTAGTCATTGTTTTAGAATCATGCAGTTGCACTGATCACATGCAGACATTTAATTCACACTGTCAGTCAGGGTCGAAGGTCATTTGGTCTCAGTCTTTTTGGCCATGTGTCGTGCTCTGCAGAGACTTTAATATTCTACTAGCTGGAGTTGTACTAGTGACATCATTGTGTTGATGTCAACCAATGCAACAAAGTTTTTCTCGTGTTCGCAGAACCATTTTCTTCAGATGTTTAACAAACAAATTATCAATACACTTTATTAATATACCGCCCCTAGGAAACACAATACCTGACAAATGTTCATGCAAGGCATTCTTAAGTGAACCTGCAGAAAACGGCCTTTTGAATTAATATTCCAAATTAAATCAATAATAATAACAATAATCCATTCTATCAATTTGTTTACCCTTAGAAGTGAACATACCTCATAATGTTACATCAGGATGTTAAACTAAGCTTTAGCAAAATCAATCATTATTACTGTTTCAGATCTAACTGGAGGTTGAACAAACAAAACCTTTTTTGTTTACATCATGCAAACCACTGCCACATTTTCCAATTTCAGCATCAGCCTTGTTACTCTAAAATTACGTCTTAAATAGGAATATTAGAAATGAAGCAAATAGTTAATCTTCAGAAATGTTCTTAACAAATGGAGAGTAATGCCATCTTTCTATCTAGTGAATAGCCAACATATTTAAAAAATGTCAGATATACAAAGATAAGCCTAAATACTCTTTTACTATTAAAGTCTAAAGCTAGACCTAAGCTGAATAGTTTTTTAATGGACAATTTAATCAAAAACAAAACAAAACTGGACCTGTGTTTTTGTTATGTGTTCTTCAAAATACATTAGTAAATACCTTGTGAAGTATTCACAATATAACTAATCCTCTCAAGGATATGAAATCCATTCATCTTTAACCAGATACTATTTCCCTATTTATTTTTAGTTCATGATAGTAATGGTATAACGTCCACACGTTTACCCATAGCTAGTCACTATGTCAAGATTATCATGTGTGACATAATAATCAGATGTCGTGTTTGCCAAACAAGGATATTAAACTTTAATCTTTTCAGTATTCCAGACCATCATTAAACAATCAGCCTCCCTTCCTAAACACTAAGCATATCGTTCTACACCACCTTCCGGTAAACTCTTGCACAGTTATGCTGTAAAATCATTGCATGATTTCTTCAGAGTCTGAACAGACTGAGACCAGCCTGTCTCTTGATCTTGTCATATTGAGAACAGTCAATGATTCATTGTCCTCTTCAGCTGTAGTCAGTGGCAGGGCCCCCAAAAAGCTAGAACCAGCCCTGGTCAGTGGGCTCCAAGGAAACTCTCTCTGTCATTGGGATGTCCTGAGGGGGAAGGGACCTCTGGATCAATGTGATACAATCAGCAGACATACGTTGTCCTCTGTACAGCAGAAATCCCCCAAAACTGCAGTACCTCTTCACACCACTGTTGCCTTGACAACGAGGCACAAGCAAACTGTCAAAACCTCCTCAGAGATGCGTTCTTTGCACACTTCTTCTGTTTCTGTAATGAGCAACTTTTCACCAACACACTGATTCAGAGTACAACCCAAAGGTGGCGCACAACTATCCAATGCTGCTGTAATCACAGCAAATCAGCTACTGAGAAAAACTCAATGTAAATCTCTCCCCCAGCGGGTTACAAAATAAAACAGCTGAGTGTCTACATGGTCAGGAATGCTGAAACATGTGACTGTTAAACCCATTAATGGTAACAGTCTTCCTATTCTTCATTACTTCAGTTAATAGGCAAAACAAAGACACCTTTCTTAACCACTATAGATTCATCTTTAATCTTCTTGCTTATTCTATTCTTTTTCAAATTGTTTATCTAAGTTGTGTGTTACAAGCATGGTTAGATTTGTAACAGAATACAAAACTAACTGTATTCAGCGCTATATATTTAAAACAAGTAATCTGATTACAGTTAATGAATATATTTTTGGAACACTTAAGGAATTATTACAAAATGTAATCTTCATTATTACCGTACTAAATCTAAAACCTAAAGAAATCATCACGGAACATTTTTCTGTTCTTATTACTTAATTGTTTCAATAAAAACTAAAAAGCATTGTGAAAACTCCTCCTTTGAGAACATCTCAACACTTTTATTCCATCTAAGCACGAATGTTTATGACAAACTCGTCCTATTAATCCCAAATGGTCTTTAATGGTATCTATTGTGAACTTTTCTTAATATTAATCATAAATGCAACGTATGTTCTCTTTAGAACAAAGATAGGATAGTTGCAGCTGAAACTGGTTAATAGCAATTTTCTGTTAACCTAGATAAGCCTGTTGTTCTTACATCTAGTAAATATATTCTTATTTTATGTTACTCATAAAACAATATGACATTTTCCAGAATAGTAGTAACTCTATATAACCTGTACTCTCTCTATACTTCTTCAAACCATCTGACTTTTCTCTCTCTCTTCCTCTCTGCGCCCTGCAGCTGCCGGCCCAAGCTTCTCTCATCAAAACCTCTTTTGTTCTCCAACTGTGAGCTGGCTTTTAGCCTCGTGCAGCACCTCTGTCATGCTTAAACATTAACAGATTCCCTCTGACAAACTTACAAAAACCTTCTTTCTACTTTCTACTCCTTCTTCATAAACTAAAAAACACCATTGTGGTGAATCGTTTACGTTTTCAGTTTCCTATCTACTTTAAACAAACATCAACTAGAGAGTAACTGTATATGATAAATACAACTCCTAAATAACCTTACAATATATATTTCTTCCAATGAGTTTGTTATTTCATGTCTAACAAATTCTCTTCTTTCCATGTCTTATTCTAGGTGGAAAAATCCACCTATTATATTTAATTTGAATAAAGCCTTAACTTTAATGTACTTCATATACTCAGTAAATCTCTTTTTACTTTCCCCTAAGGTTACTGCATGTAATATAATTTTCCTTGAAGTATAATTAAGTACAATCCTTAGCTAATGACAAATACCATAAAATTCACAACGCAATGCAACGGTATCAATCAGTTCTCAAAGACTATGTTTAAATAGCAGCAAATCATTGTTTCTTATTTATTTCAATATATCTACCACTTCAAATCACACATTGATCTGTTCATTTTCAATGTATTTCTTTCCAACTTCAGGCATTAGAGAAAAAAGCAAGCAGACACACTCCGGGCTGCTGCTGCTGCTCTCGAGAGGAAAAAAAGGGGGGGGGTCTCACAGACAAATACTGACACCCCCCTCTCTCCCCCACTGCAGCTCTCAGCCTTTTTAGGAGAAGGGGGCTTCTTTCAACAATTAACACTTCTGCTATCCTTTTATTCAATTTTTCTGCTTGAACTAGGGCTGGGCGATATGGTCTCAAAATGATATCGCGATATTTACTGACTATATCGCGATTTACGATATATATCGCGATATTCTGAAATGTCCACTAAAAAAAAAAAAAAAAACATTTTTTTATTTAACCCCTTGATGTTTACAGTCACGCCAGTATGATGATTCTAGTAGTCCCTGCAACATATGTCTGCATTAAAAAAAATCGACTAATAATGAAGAAAATTAACACATTTGTTGCAATAGTAATTTATGCACTAACTACATTACTACTTGTACTACAACATTTGAATCATCAGTTCTTCCTCATTTTCCTCAATTGTTCATATTTGGTTTATGAAAATAATGATATTGTGGTCATTGTTCAAAAATGTCTGCTATTATTATGAGTAGTATTATTATTATTATTATTAGTATAATGCGCTTTCTGTCTTCCTGTCATTATCAGGAATTAGACATGTAATGGCTATGTATTAGATTAGATTATAACCTTCATTCTCCAAAACTGCTGGGACATTTCCCTATAGCCAATACCTTTTATATTTTCTACTCTTCACTTACTTGTCAGCATAGGTCGGCATTGATGTACAGAGCCGACAGAAGACCTTGTTTATATTGGCATCATATTGAGAGGTGCAGTGACGCGTCCTAAACCAGGAAGGAAGCTGCTGGTTCCCTCGACAAAAAAGCAATGGGATTTCTCCACAGGGTTTTGGAAAATAGCTGGAAATAAGGTCTGTGGAAAACAAACCTGTTTGATAAATGCACGTTTTTTTCAGCCGGATAATCTCCACATGTCTACCCTACTTTTATAATTTTCGAATCATAAATCTAATCGATAGACTATAAAAGGGTTTTAGGACGCGTCACTGCACCACTATAAAACAACTCCATCGATCAAGCTGGCTGAAACTTTCTCTCCCTCTTCTTCTCATGCTCCCTGTCACTCTCCTTTAACTCCTCCGGTGACTTTATTTTATTTGAAGATAGTTTTTTGCCCGGCGCTCACGGGCAAACGGGAGCCTGCTCGCGCTGGCTCTGCAGCAAACAGCTGCTGCGGAGACAGCGCGATTAGGCTCCCGTTTGCCTTTCACCCAACAACGACAACCGCCTCACGAAACGCTATGTTGTAGCGTTAATAAACGAAACAATTTAACAAAATTGCTTGTCAAAGTACCTATACCACTGGACAATTTAATTTTTTTTAAGCAATATTTTTAGTGGCCCGAGCGGGCAAGTGGAAAGTACGTTATGCTGGCCCGGGGTGTCTAAATAGTGCTTCCGAGCCAGCGGGCCATTTATAATGTCGAGCCCTGCTCTCTGTCACTGTCATGTGTGTAATGTTTGTGTGCAAGTTAGACGGGGCCTGCGTGTGTGCCTGCGTGTGTGACTGTGTCTATGAGGGAGAAAGGAAAGCTCATTTTGGCCGTGGCGGGAAATTGATTTGACAACATAATACTCGATGTTCACGATGTGGTCATTTACGACATCGCATGGAGTGCAATCCATGATGTATCGTGTAAACTCGATATATCGCCCAGCCCTAGCTTGAACCCACTGTTCTCGTAAGCTCTTAACTCACGCTCCTCTCGTTCAAATTCTCCCTTCATTATGACTTCGTATCTATTCATCTGACTTACTGTCTTTGTTACCAGTAAATATTCACAGACTTCGTATCTATTCATCTGACTTAGGCTGTTTCATGTTCAGTAATATATTCTATTTATTCACCAGAAATATATCCTCCTTACTGTTTGTCCAGCTTTTAAGATGCGATATTTCTTTCAACAGAATGGGAGTTTAAACCCAACAGACTTATAACGCACCTTTTGGTTCCTATGAACCTCAGATTTGTTATTCACTTTAGCCATGGATAGAGACTCGATACTCTACTTGGCTTCCCCAGCAAGTATAGCCTGTGAGGACTCCCATACCTCCACTAGGCCAGGGACTCTATACCCTTCCAGCCGTTAGAGACTCAATACCCTACGCTGAAATACTTGCTGATTCACTTTTATATGTATAAAAAATTCCCCGTACAGTCTATTCAGCTTTTATTGTCCGATGTTTATTCCAACAAGTTTAGCAAGCCTCTCAGCGCGCTTCAATACCGTCTTTCAACGATGTGACGCTGACATGGAGTCGTAACCCAGGCTTACAGAACTCTTTATCTTGACGTTTGGCTTTATAGATTCAACCCCAACACAACAAAGGATATAGTGAGGCCCGGTCACTTCAGAATGACTTTCTGAAGTTTGCGTTACTCTCCTTTGGATCACTTATAACATAAATAACTCATCTCCAGCTCCGTCAAGCTTTGGATTTGTTATTTTGAGTCAGTCCTATATGGAGAATCAATACTACCATTTAACTACTCCAGACAGTATAACTGTGGGGACTCTGTACCTCCACTTTTTAAGCCAGGGACTTCAATACCCTTCCGGCTGCAGGAACTCAATATCCTACTTTACAACTAAAACACGTATTTGTATATTCCACCGCAACAACTATGACACCGGAATATGTCTCTGACAACTCTAAAATTTAGTTTAGCCAATTACAGACCTTCGATAGAAACAGGCTCGTCTGCTCACCTTTCAATTGTAGGATCCTCGTTTTAGTTGTCAGAGATTATTCTAGGCCTCTTCTCCAGACCATTCGTCCGCTGGCTGCTGATTTTCCTTTCAAAAACCCTACTCATGACGTCACCACGTCATGACGTCATCACGTCGGGGAAACACCATTTGTTGGGGCAGAATCTCTGCTCCGCGCCGTTCCTATATGAGCGGGTTCTCAAAAGAAGGAAAAATTCAAAGCAGCCAGGATAAGGGTTAAACAATAATCTGCTTTAATGGCAAAATCATACAAATACTTCATCCAATCACCTAATCACGAAGCACTTTGCAGAGTACTCCGGGCTCAGGTTCTACCACCGTGTGAGACACGTCTCAGGAACGGCAAGTCAGAAACAAGAGCGCCGATCTTCAAAATGATAACAACATTTATACACAGAGTTCACTTCTGAGCGAGCTAGACAGTGAGTTGGCAGTGTTCCATTGGTCGGTTTCCCTTCTGGGCGGGATCCCAGGTAGTAAGTCAGTTTGTTGATTCCATCGTTTGCTTCACAGTGTATGTGTGTGTGTGTGTGTTTCTGTCCCTCTGCCCTCAGGCAGATCCCCCAATCAATGATATGGAGTCATGACAGAGGACTATTTGACAGGACACATACTCATTCCCCCTAAACATCTTCAACACACACAAACATCGTATCATGTATCTTTAACAGAAGTTAATTGTTCTTATCGCTTAATGGCTTCCCTGAACTTCCCTTCACCCCAAAGTCAGCTTACTAGGAATGAATAGATTTTATTGATAAGCTCAAAAGGACGTTTATCTCGTTTACTGCTGGGTGCCCCAAGTCTCAAGGCCTGCAGGATGTGTAGGAGATAAATCATTAATTCTACAAGACTTTAACTGCCTTATATCTGAAAATGTATCCGGGAATTCCCCTGTTAATTGCAAGGACTATTGATAATTAACAGAGAGACCCTAGGGGCCTCTTCTTGGTATCTGCTAGGCAGAAGTCACCCAATGCAGAAATCACAAGTTTAACACACATTAAGGTGACATTAAAATGAATATACCAGATTGAACTTTCCTGCCATAACTAGTTACTTTAATACTTCAAATAATTCAAATAATACTTCAACCACTATATGGGTTAGCCCTACCATAGATTACCCAACAAAAATACTCTGGCGCCGCCACTGCTTATGCCACAATAGGATAGCAATAGCAAGTAGTCAGTTTACCTTCAGTTGCTATGCTAACATCACCCATTTTATACCAGAGACACTTTAATAACAGCGTTGTGATGCCAAACAGATTGAACTTTCCTGCCATAACTAGTTACTTTAATACTTCAAATAATTCAAATAATACTTCAACCACTATATGGGTTAGCCCTACCATAGATTACCCAACAAAAATACTCTGGTCAATTCAGACTGACACACATTCATTTAAGGGGAATTGGGGATATGTATCAGCTGATTGTGTAATACTTTATACTTTAATACTTTAGAGCGGCCGCTCTAAAGTATTAGCTAACCCGGAGCTAACGGGAGGATAAACTCCCGTGGAAGAGCAGCCAGCACTGCAGCGGTCGGTAAATGCCGGTAAATTGAGAAAAGCATAAGGTTGGAGAAGTCATTATTTTTATTTAATCTGACTTCGTATGATTAAAAGCAACACGATCATTGACCCGACGCAGTCCCCCGTTCTTGTTGTTGTTGTGAGCGCCGTTGGGGAGCAAATCAGCGATGTAAACGGTGACGTCATGACACAGCAGCGGCTGCACCAGTCGGGCTCTGGGTGGTGTGAACAGATCAGAACCAGAAAAGCTCTAGCTCGGAGTTAGAAAGGGAAAAGCGCTGGTGTGAAAGCCGCATCAGACAGTTGTTGAGAAAAGACAATTTGTGGCCTTGGCAGGAAGAACATGATGAAGCAGTTAAAAAATACAAAGATGCTCTCAGCACAGCTCCTGTACTCAGTTATTTTGACCCAAAGAAACAGCTCATCATACAGGCAGATGCATCCAAAGATGGTTTGTCTAATGCACAAGGGCCACCCAATTGCCTATGCATCAACAGCACTAACACAAACAGAAAAGAACTATGCTCAAATAGAAAAGGAACTGTTAGCAATTGTCTTCTCTGTTAAGAGGTTCCATCAGTACGTGTACGGATTGAAAGTGGATGTGCAGTCAGACCACAAACCTCTGGAAAGCATTCTGAGAAAGCCGCTTGGAGCAGCTCCTTCCAGACTCCAACGGATGCGCCTCCAGCTGCAGCGATATGACTTGAATGTCATCTACACACCAGGTAAAGACCTACTGATTGCAGACACACTCTCACAAGCTGTCACACATGATGAACATTCAACAGTTGATGACATCACAGATGAGAAAGTTGTCTATGCTCTGGATCCAACAGATGCTTTGAGCACTGAGATGCTGCAAAAGCTCAAAAGTGGAACAGCTAATGATGAAATACTACAGCTGCTGCAGGAAACACACAGACAGGGCTGGCCACGACACAGAAAACAAGTACACACTAAACTGGTTCAATACTGGCCTATCAGACATAATCTGTCAGTAATAGATTAGATCATGTTTGCAGGTGACAGGATAATCCTCCCGAGCTCGATGAGAAGTGACATGCTGCAAACATTACATGTGGCTCATCAAGGAATGCAGCAGACAAAAGCACTTGCCAGAAGGCACTGGTACTGGCCAGGTATGTCAAGAGAGATAGAACAAATGGTCGAGAATTGTGGGACATGTCAGCAGTTCCAGCCCGGAAACCAGAGGGAGCCTCTGATCTCACACGACATTCCTGAGCCTCCTTGGCTCAAAATAGGGGCTGACATCTTCGAAATAAAAGGAAAATCATTCCTATTGATGGTCGACTACCTGTCAAAATATCCTGAGGTGCTTAACATTAACGACAAGACATCACATACTGTCATTAAGAAAATGAAATCAGTCTTCTCCAGGATATGAATACCAAAAGAGATAGTGTGTGACCATGTCCCATTCGCGAGTCAAGAAATGAGGAACTTTGCAGAATCATGGGGCATAAAACTCACTCATTCCAGCCCAGGCTATGCACAGTCCAATGGTCTGGCTGAAAGGAGCGTACAAACTGTTAAACATAAAAAAAGCACAACTAACGAACACAGACCCTCATCTTGCCCTGCTCATCCTGAGAAACACACCTGTAACAGGCATGCAATACTCACCCACACAAATGCTCATGGGGAGAGTGCTAACGTCCCGTCTACACTACAGGCATGAAAAAATCTTGGAGCTGGGCGTGTCTGAAGCTTGAACCTATCTGGGGTCAGAGTTCAATTTCACACACCAAATCTCCATTTCACTTACATAAAAGATGTGTGCTTTTAAAATGTTATATTCAATATTGTAATTTTAAAATAATAATGTATTCAATAATTTTGTATTCTCCATGGTGACTTGTGCTATTTTTAGAACATGCACGAGGGCGACCAATTTCCCCCCTGCGGGCGACTAAGTGACCGCGGGCACCGCGTTGGCTACCCCTGACCTAAGCCATGTCTTAAGCGTCCTCAGGGCACTAAAACTCCACTCAGCCTATACAGAAGAGGCAGGGACGACCAACAGAAGCCTTACTAAAGCTTCCACCTGACCGAAGAGACCTCTCACCTCTGGCATGTTAGGAATTAAAATCAATATTTAATGAAAAAACATGATTAAACATACAGTAATTTTATAACTGTTTTAGTGTGAAAATACTTCCGGTTAGCTTCCGCCTGTGGTTAAAGTTTATTTTGAAAAGCTAATCCAGAAGAAATCTCCGAAATACCAACAGTAGCTTGACTTCAGGTTTTAAGGAAAACACGATTTACAGCCGTTAAAATGTAAATAAAAAGTCATGAAAGAGATAAGGAGGAGAAAAGGCGTGGAAGTAAGCAATGAATGTAAATGTCGAAATCCTCTGTTATGTGCGATATCAGACATTGGTGAAAGGAGGGCGGAAGATAACCTGACAGCCCCAGAGAGGAGGAGCAAAGTGGGATGCAGGCAGGCGGGAAGAACGAATGTGTGTCGGGCACTCCTCGACGGCTGCCAGTGCGAGAGTAAGTTGCAGCCTTTCTCTCCTCACTACCTTCTGTCTGATTCATTTCCACGCCATTTTAATTAAAGTACCCATTTGAAACTTATGCCAGAGACTCCATTGGTCTCATGTATCCTAAGCTTCTCTCCTGGACGCGAGAATAACGAATACCCTAATACAGCGGTTTTCAAAGTGTGAGGCGCGCCTCCCCTGGGGGGCGCCAGAGAGCTTCAGGGGACGCGCAGCGTGAGACACAAAAGAACGAGAAAAAGACGAGTAAAGTGACACTTGCCCACTTGTGGCTGTCTGTGGAGACCGAGTTCCCCCACCTCGCCAAAAAGGCTGTAAAAGTGCTCATTCCCTTCACCTCCACCGACCTGTGTGAGTGCAGGTTTTCCGCATTGACTTTGATCAAAAGCAAGTACCGGTCAAGGCTGCAGCCAGAGTATGATCTGCGTTTATTCCTGTGTGCATCAAAGACGCAGACTCATTGTTCCCACTAGAGTAGGGGTGAGTGTAATAAGGAGGCAAAGTTGACGTTCAGTGTGTTACCGGGAGCATATAAGGATTTATCCACCATGTTGAAAATGTTAAAAAATATATATCTTGAGAACACGGCGTGCGGAAATATACGGGTCGTGCTGCAGCTAGATGTGCCTGTCCTCTGTAAGAAGGTGTCGGCGACTGACATGCAAGGAAGAACGGCTGTCCACAGGCTGTTCCAATTTTAACAACTGTATTAACTTCCAGGGTAGTGAATTGAACATGCAATTGTAATTGGGTGTGTGGTATATTTTCATGCACGGACACGCTTGTTCCACAACACACAAACTGAACAACACTCAATGTTCCGATCGCTACCAGCGTCCTTGCGATCTTGTCATAATAACAAGTGCACGTTACTGATGCAATATGGTTGAGACCATTCGGGCTTATTCTAGAGGGGTGCAAGGAATAGTCCAAGTAGTGGGGGAGTTGTATACAATATGTTTAAAACATAAAAATAAAAAGGTTTAAAAACGTTATTGTTTAATGTTTTAAGGAGGTGACGCTACTCAGCCAATCAAATCGGTGCAGTCAGCACGATAGATTCAAACACACACAGAGACACGACAAGAGGAGAGAAACAGTCGGAGTAATTTCAAATGGCGGAAGGTAGACAGCGAAAACAGAGCATTTAATTACATTTTCTCTTACTGGACCTCTTTGAAATGCAATTGAATACCCCTGCATTATAGCAACAACAACAATAATAATAATAATAATAATAATAACAGCAATAATAATTGGGAGGGGGGGCGCGGCTGTTCTTATGTTCTCTGAGGGGAGGCTCACCTACCCACACTTTGAAAACCCCTGCCCTAATAGGCACCATTTCCCGAATAATGCTAGCAACATCTGAGCTTGTTTCATAGGTGTAATTAGCCCCACACATGGCCAGCTGCACCTGCAGTAGTCTTGAATTCAATTCAGGATACTCTTCTACCACCTTGTCCATGTCTCCGTGTAGCAGCACATTTTTAAGCTGCTGCAGCTTGTGGAATCCAGCTTGTTCAAACCTCTCTATGAATTGAGTATTTACTGTGTCCAAGGCATTGTAGAATTGGACTCTGTACAAGGACTGGGCATTGGGATGGATCTGGGCTGCAGCCTGGCCGGTGTAACGCTTTGTAGGTTTGCGGACATGAGGCATCTGAATTGGTTGTAGGTCCAACTTTGTTGCCACAGCATTTGCTTTTGAGAACAACACATCAAAATGCTCCTCCGTTCGCTTGTCCTGCATGCTTGTTTTTACATGGTCTACAGCAGGGGTGCCCACACCTTTTTGGCTGGTGAGCTACTTTTGAAATGACCAGCTCACCGAGGTCTACCAACCAAAAAATAAAATCTCAAATTGCAAGGGTTGCTGAATAACACGTTTTATTTATACATGGGATAACTATAGGGCTGCAACAAACGACTAATTTGATAATCGATTAATTTATCGATTTAATAAAACGATTAATCAACTATTCGGACTATTACTGTATGCCTTGCACAATTTCTCAAACGCTCTTATTTAGCCATCAACTTTTAGATTTAGCTTGAGGTTGTTTTAGGCATGTGGAAACTAACAATGAAGACAATAAAGATGAATACTTGATTCAAAAATACATATATTATTAAATTAACTAAACACATTTTGAACAAAATTAACATTGCTTTTTATTTAAACTAAATAAATAATATTTCACATCAAAAGAAACAACAGTGTTTTACCAAATCGTATTAAATAATGTGATAACAGAACTGTAAACAGAATAGCTGAAACTTTAACAAAATAAAGAGTAACTCAGTTACCTCTAATCATTAACCCATGTTTGTATAATTGTGTTAACTCTGTGTGTTGCTGCTAGCATACATAATACCTGACGTGGAAAAGTTACTCGTGGATGGGGGGGATACAGAGCTACTAGAAAGACAGTCGAACCCGGTGCATTTCTCCGTCTGAATGTGGTGCACTTTTGCTAAATGTTTAGACAAATTGCTCGTGTTACCGCCCTTACATGCTAAACTCTCTTGGCAACGAGCATTGTCCATCTCAAGACGGGTAACATTTAACCACACCTTGGAGCGCTTCTCTCCGCAAACCCCGCCGTGTGTTGCTGCCATGGTTGCTGCATGTAGCAGCTGCGTGTGTGTAAACTGCCCCGCCCCCTCACACACGGGGGAGAGAGATCTCATCTGGATCGGAAAGATCGAAAATACACCGACCATAGACACATTTGTTTGTCTTTTTGCATGTTAGAAACGAGTTGGCGACACTAAGACTGCTAGATAATGTTTTTGTAGCAATAATACATGACCTTTCTCTTTCTCAACTCGCTACTCGGAGGGAAGTCGCTGTCATATGCCTTGTGAACATTCCGATAATGCCTCTCCACGTTACCTTTCTTTGGCAGAGCGACGCTTGCTTTACAAATAAGGCAAATAACCTATGAATGTGACATCACAAACAAATATTCTTCCTCCCATTCTGGGTGGAAGTGGTATGTTTTTAGCTTTTTGCTCGGTCCCGCACTCATTTTGTTGTTTGCCTCTTTAACTTAATTTTTGTTTTCACGGCACTTGACTGATTTTGTATCTCTTTGCATTCTGGGTTAACAGACTGGAAAGCGATAGGTCGCTTTTTCTGTCAATCAAGTAAACTCCTGAATTAAGTGGCAGGGAGGCCAAGGGAGGAGGGATCAAAACCTGTTTTGTCTATTTTAACGGAGCTGGATTTTGTTTTTTATGAATGACTCGCGATCTACCAGCATTGCCCCGGTCGACCGCGGTCGACGTACTGGGCACCTCTGGTCTACAGCCTCCAACATGCCTGAAACGGTCTGTTTCCTAAGCTGCAGGGAGGTGTTCAGGCACTCCAAATCCCCCATCAAGTCTTCAGCCATTAAAAGGCCGAGCACAGTTTTCCCTTTAAGAAATGTTCCATGAAGACCATTAGCCTCGGCTGAAGTTTCAGGTGAGCTGCATGATGCCATTTCTTCAAGGGCCATCAGCACTGACTCATACTGCTTGAGAACTGAGCGGATGGCAGGAGTAAGTACAGTCCACCTGGTGGGACAGAGAGGCTTCAATGAGGTGAAAGTTTGATTTTGCTCTGATTTTGCGATATTCTGGAAAATCCACTTGAACTTGCCAGATTGATTAAAGAAGCCCCCCAATTCATGAACCAGACCCATTGAATCTCATACTAGTGGAGAGGCTCCACAGGCAGCCTGCGTAATTAAGTTCACTCAGTGGGGACCACAGTGACAATACACAGCCAGCGTTTGTTCTTTCCTTAAAATGGCTTCTACTCCCTGCAATCGTCCAGCCATGTTTGCGTCACCATCATAAGTCTGTCCTCGGAGTTGAGACAGAGGAAGCTGTAGGCGCGTCATCACATCACATGCCATCTTGGCTATATTTTACCCTGTTGTTGATGACACTTGGTAGATTCCCAGGAATTCTTCCTTCTGCATTTACAGAGCGCAGACATATTGACTCCTGCTCAACTCCTGATATATCCTGGGTGCCATCAATGATAATTGCGAACTGGACCACTTTCATTGATGTTATTTCCGACACAATTTATTTGATGATTGTATTGGCCATCAGCTTCAACAGTTCGTTCTGCAATTCCAGACTGGTGAAATCGAGGGGACCTTTTAGCCAGGAGGTCAGCTCTGCATCGCCCGTTGCCTTGTACTTTAGAAGCTGGCTTAAATTCCCACTCTCCTTCTGATCGCCTCGAAAAGCCAGACCTTGTCGCGCCAAGTACCTTAGACCCCCAGCAATCTTCATCAGATTTCTTCTCACTTGTTGCTGCCGTCTTTCAAGCTCACGTGAAAGTTGCAAATTAATTGGCTCTGGCTCCTGAATCCTAGTCATCACAGTTCATTTGTGATACTGGCTGTGTTTATGCACACTACATTTCTCCAGTGCCTTCTTCCAATTGTTAAAACCAGTCTTGACAAACGCTGAATCTGCTTTTGACGCAAGCTTAGACTTTTGTGCTGCAAAGTATTTAGCAAAATAGAAACAGAGGACCCCTTTTACAGAGGGGCTGTAATGGAGCCATGTATGATCTTTAAACCACTTCTCCTGAAAGTAGAGTATTCTATTTGATAGGGTTTGACTGGGTATGACTTTCACATTTGGATGATTTGGGCAAAGTCCAAGCTCCTCCCCTTCCTTTCCTGTACCTTCATGATTGGAGGGGGAAACAATGGCAATGGTGCCATCGATGGTGAGTGTTATGTTAGTGACCTTGCTGAGGGTGGATTTGGAGCCAATTACAGATGTAGCGATTCATTTCAGACAGTTTGAAACGCGAGGGCCGTGATTGGTACCTGATCTGCCCTCGCTCAAGGGAAAACCTCCAGCTTGACTTGAGACCGCCCCCGTGATAGATAAATGTAATTATAATGGAGCCAGCTGCAATGGATTATTGATCCACCAGGGGGTGCAGTGGGGTTCCACACTGGAGCTCATGTGAAATAAAGTCAGATACAGTACGCTGGATGTACAGCGGAACTTTGTTAAGATCCATATGTCACAGATATACTCTGTGCTAAATAAGAGACATGTAATCATTTACAAAACATCACCATGTTGTTATTTTAAAAAATAATGTTGTTTAGTCGAAAAAAACGAACAGGAGGAAATGCAGCCCGGCTCTCGATTTTTAATCCTAATTTAATCATCATCTTCACCACGATCATTTATCTTTATGTTCGCCGAATTGACATGAAATCACTGACACATATGAATATACTGTATTCAACTTCATTAAAACGTTATTAATGTGCCTAACCTCAGTAATTCACTAAAAATATTTATATTTCAATGGAGCCTCGTCGGGAGATCAGGATCCCAACGCGCAGCGGAGGGATCCTCATCTGGATGAAGGGTGTTATTTTCTCCATAAGGAACAAGTCGCTGCAAATTATCCCGCTTATTACATGGCCACATTCTCAACAAAGTAACGACATGACTATTAATTGAAATGCTTTTGTGGATTTAGAAAATGTTTTTATTGATTTAAAAAATAGTTGTATGTATTGATTTAAATTGACATGCATCCGCTAAGAAAAATAGTCCGTTGTTACCATTTTTTAAACAGTCTAAATGAAACGGCAGCTCTCAGCTGTGTATTTACACAACTAATGGCCCATCAACCACAGCTCTCTCCCCCTCCCCCCCTGATCTTTCTTCTCCAGCAGCTAAATTAACTGTAGGTTACTCTGAGTGACCATAGACTGTATGTGACAAGCTTACAGTTAGTGACGTAACAACACCATAAAAGCTGGTGGGTTGAAAGCAATACGGGAGGTAAAAATAACTACAATAATTGTGATTTATTTATTGTGGCTTTTATGTTTTTAGGTATAAAATGTGATGTAATTCAGGCTTATAGTTCACCCTTCTCTAAAATCCTTCAACAATGACAATATTCATAGTAATTTAATAAATCCTACCAACACACATTTTAAAAAATAGCCTACTGTAAGTTAAGAAATCATTCCAATATGTACATCTTCTGATGTAACAACAATAACATTATAAATAGTAACATAGCTGAACATGGTATTGCACATTTAGCTTTGAGTGTTACTGACCTGAGATGTTTTTATTACATGAATTGAGGTGACTGAGGCTTTTTAACATACAGGGATGCAAACTCATCAGGTATGAAAAAGGTGACAAGGATCCGAGCCCCCGCCTCCCCCACCCCACGGAATAACAGAGGATGTTAGCAGTCAGAACAACTAAAGTAGCAGTGTTAATAATAACAGAAACGCCAAAGAGTCACATCTAATAGAAATATATAAAAGCATGTATTTTAAATTGTGTAGCAGTCAGTTTATAATTTTGGCAGCACTGTTGAGCATTTTGAAAATGTATTTTCATGCCTCTGTGCAAGACTTAGTCTTTTTATCTTTATAGCCACATGGTGCAAAGTAACTAAGTTCATAAACTCAACAAGTACTATACTTGGGCACAATTTTGAGATACTTGTACTTTATTTAAGTATTTCAATGTTTTGCTACTTTGTTCTTCTACTCCACTACAGTCCAGAGGTACATGCTGTACTTTTCCTCCACTCCATGTATGTAATACCTTTAGTTACTTTACAGATGTGGATGAATGATGTGAAATATAATCAAGTGTTAAATCAGACTTTAGTTCCACCTGGAGTAATTCCACAAGCTACCCTGCAGTATACAAAGTCATTCAAACTAGCTGCACCTTTACCAGCTTTGAGAACACTTTCATGATCAATCTTTATAAAACATATCATATCTATTATTCTGAAATGGACCAATCTGCACAATGACTACTTTTACTGTCACTACTTTCACTATATTTTGATGATAATACTTTTCTACTTTTACTTGAGGAACATTTTGAATGCAGGACTTTTACTGTAACAGAGTATTCCTACACTCTGGGACTATTACTTTTATTCAAGTACAAGATCTGAGTACTTCTACTTTTACTCAAGTACAAGACCTGAGTACTTCTACTTTTACTCAAGTACAAGACCTGAGTGCTTCTACTTTTACTCAAGTACAAGATCTGAGTACTTCTACTTTTACTCAAGTACAAGATCTGAGTAGGGGAGAGCGGGGTAATGTGGGACACCGGGTAATGTGAGACACCCGCTGTAACTAGGCAAAGAAACAAATTTGCGGTCATGTGACCATAATGTTTTCAACCCCTTCCCACCCCCCACTTGTCATGAAGGAGAACTTGGTGCTGGTTCTGTGGTAAGTATTTTTTTTCACAAAAATGTGTTTGTTGCATGTAAAAGTAAATTTTCTTACTGCGAACGTAATCAACTGTAGTATCAAAGCAAATTGATTCAGGTTGAAAAACTTATATCATACATGTTGATGAACTTCCAACATATAAAACCATGTGATTGATGCTAGTTAAAGATTAGCCTGAATTGCCTAGAGATGTTGTTTTTTCTAAAATGGTGGCTGTGGGGTAAAGTGAGACGCTGACTCACTTTACCCCGACATGAAGCACAAGTTAAGTTTAGTCTTATATATATTTTAGTCTAATATTACAATACATATGTTTTAATTTTAATGTCATAAACATTGTAGAAAAGTCATCATGCCAAGACGATACATCAGGACGACATCTTGGGGCCAAACACCCCTCACAGAGATGGAGAGTGCAGCTGCAGAGGTCATGCAAGGAAAGAAGTCCTTAAGACAAGCAGGAAAGGAACGAAATATCGACAAGACAACCCTCCAAAGATTCATTAAGAAAATAGAGAAAGGGAGAGTTAAATCAGTAGCCTGGGGTGCAGTAGCTGAGGCAAAAAGAATACTGACAGATGAGATGGAGGAGGAGCTTGCCCAACATTTAAAACAACTGGCTGACCAGTTCCATGGCCTTGCTCCAGTTAAGTGCCGTGAACTGGCATTTGAATATGCAGACAAAAACCATATCCCTGTCCCTGCCAATTGGATGGAGAAACAATGTGCAGGTAGGCTAGGGTGCGCAAGAGATCACATGATTCTGTAGGTCAACTTAGGCCAACTGATCTTGCCACAAAGCTTATCTTATAATAACGAATTGTCCACTCTTTAGGAGTAGAGTGGTTTGGCAGCTTTCTAGCCCGTCGCCATCTCTCTGTCCGAACTCCGGAGGCAACATCCCTGGGAAGGGCTACAGCCTTCAATAAGACTACAGTGGGGGAGTTCTTTACAAATCTGGCTGTAGTGATGGACAGGTGACAGAATTAATTCTTTAGTTGCAAATGTTTTATGGAGGCTTTACCTGTAAGATTTGGTTTTGATTCTGATAAGGTTCTTCCCTTGCCTCTCTTCTTTAACAGACACACATTTCCTCCACACATGATTTACAATGTGGATGAAACAGGCGTCTTTACAGTACAAAAGCCACGGCAGGTAAGCTACTAGAGAGCAGCAGACTGATACTGAGTGGCTTGTGATAATGACCAGCTAGCTATTGGCAGAATGCTGAAACTAATGCTATTAGTAATGTTGTGAGCCTGTGAACTAGAAAAAAATGAATGGACTGCAACAAAATAAAATGTACCTTTAGACCAATAGTAGCCTACTGATTGCACATGCCATTGATTCTAAACTTTCTACTTGATTCAGGTTGTGACAGAGAAAGGGAAAAAGCAAGTTGGTTCTATCACATCAGCTGAGAGAGGAGAACTGGTGACTGTGGTGTGTGCAGTGAATGCTGCTGGGAATGCCATACCTCCCATGTTTGTCTTCCCCAGAGTTAGGTTTAAGGACGACTTCATGATAGGAGCACCTCCAGAGATATTTTCCCTGAGGAGGCGTTTGCACCATCCATGGTGTCAGACCGGCCAAACCCTGAGCTGCGGCCTGCATCCACTGGTCCATCCACTTCAGATGATCCGGATGGTCCACGGCCTGCAGATGATCCACCCCCTGCAGATGAACCACCTGCTGCAGATGCTATTCCACTCGCTGATGCTATTCCATCCACTTTGCATGGTCCACATGGATGTGCCTCGCCAGCTGTCTCACGACCTGGATATGTGTCTCCTCAGGAAATCATACCACTTCCAAAATGTCCCCCCAGAGGACAAACAAAACGAAAGCGTGTGAAGACAGCCATCTTAACAGATACTCCAGAGAAGCAAATCATAGAACAGGCTTATGAAGAGAGACAAAAGAAACTGGCAGGGAAAAAGCAAAATAGCAAAGAAAAGGGAAAACCGAAAAAGAAGGCACCCAAGAAGAAAATCATAGATAGCAGCTCGGAGGAGAGTGATGACCCTGTCCCATTTGAGGATGATTTTGAGAGCTCTGAAGATGAGAGGAGTGACCCCGGAAACAAAGATCTGTCCGTGGGTGACTTCGTCCTCGTCAACTTTGCCACAAAACACCGAAGTATACGTTATGTTGGCATGGTTGAGAAGGTTGAGGGGGACGAAATACTAACCCAATTCCTCAGAAAAACCCAGGGAAACAACAGAGAGTGGGAGAGACCCACGTTTGCTATGAAAGAAAAGGATGTGGCACATGTTCCTAAAGGTGATGTGGTGAAGAAGCTGCCTCAACCTAATAGGCCTCGAGGAACAACACGGAGAGAGCAACTCTTCACCTTTCCCTGTAACCTTCAGGGCTGGAATGTAGAGTAGGCCTTGTTTAAATATGCGGCTGATGTTCATATCATATCGTGTTCTAATCTAACTGGTTAAATGGTTAATTGAATGTTTATTAAAGCACTTTGAAATATATTATGTTGTATTTGACTTTGTTTGGAGTTACTTTGTTTAAAAAATGTGCTAAATTGACCAATCCCCATGATTATGTTGCGCATCCGACATTAGTTTTGGAATGTGTGGTTGTCAATCTATCTGTCAGGATTCTAACTGTTACAACATGTGTTGTTTTGGTAGTTTAAAAGTGGAAAAGGTAAGTGGTTCACTTTACCCCCTTGATTTCTCTAGTCTGTCTCAGTTCACCCCTTAGCTGGGGTAAAGTGAGACACAAGACCACTTTTTAAAAAACAATCATATTTTCACTGCCCTTTGTCCTGAAGACATTCTGATCATTTCCAGTGCTAGGAAACATCCTGAATTAATGGGAAATGTGTAAATTTTACTGATATATCATTTTAGCTCGCCTACAGGAGAGCAAATGTAAAAAATGTCTCACATTACCCCGCTCTCCCCTACTTCTACTTTTACTCAAGTACAATATATTGTAGCGACCCTGCAGTGCTGAACTGGGAGAGACTCACAAGGGGATTGTTGGGGGGAAGACGTTGCCCTAGTTAGCCGGATAGGGCGGGGAGAAAAAGGGGGTGGGGTTTACAAGTGACCGGAAGAGGGTCAAGCTACGGCGGGAGAGCTAGTGAGGGATCCTGAGAGAGCTAAGAGACAATACCGCTACCTATCTTTGTTGTTTTGGGCAGTCTTCCAACCCCGGGGTTTAGTCTGTTTGTAGGGTAATAAAACCCGGATAAATTACAGCCATCGTGTCCTCCTCATTTAAGTAGTTAGCCACCCGTGCGGCGGAGCCGCGAACGCTACATTGGTGTCAGAAGTGGGATCTCCCCAGCCCCCAGTCCCCGCACTACAGTTGGCTAACTACGCTAGCATCGCTAGCCACCGCCGGAGGACCGAAATGGCTGAACACGGTGAGAACACGGACTTATATGCCCCATACACCCCCCCAGAAACACCACGGAGGAAGCCAACCAGCGATGCACAGGTGGTAAGGAGAAAGGAAAAAAAAAAAACCTACTCACCCCTTGCTACACTGCTGACGGACCTTCCGGAGGAAATAAAAGGAAGTCCGGTTAAGTTTGCTGCAGCCACCGGATTGCTGACTGAAAGAGCAGATGTAAACAAAGACACGTGTGGACCGGCTCCGGTGGATGCCCAACCAAAATCTATCCCGGAGTTGGAGAGAGACATAACGGCAAGTAAATGGGGTGGCCAACAAAAATCTATCCCGGAGTTGGAGAGAGACATAACGGCAGGGAAATGGGGTGGCCAACCAAAATCTATCCCTGAGTTGGAGAAAGACATTACAGAAAGTCTAGAGGAACGTTTTATGCAGAAAATGAGCATTGCAATGGAGCGTGCTTTGGGAAATGTTCTCAATAACTCAAAAAGTGACATTAAATCCATGAGGGGAGGGGAAGCACAAGATGTTGGGGCTAAACCTCATGAGCCCTATTGCAATGTAAATTCTAACCATGCTACTGACAATGCCAGTGTGAGCTCCGAACCTGCTAACGTTAAGGATGCTCATATCACTGTTGATGTCCCATGCCCAACAACAACCCCCCACCCAAGTACATGCCCCAAAGCAAATACCTACACCGCCAATGGACTCGGCCAAGGTAGCTCCCTGACTGCGGGCTCGGCTAGTCCCTCTACTACCAATAGCCAAACCAGCGATGTGGTAGCTGCTCTGACCACCGCCCTCACCACGGCATTGATGAATGTGCAGGGACCGACACCTTTCCCCAGGGAAGGCCAGCTAAAGGTCGGACGCTATGATGGGCTCACTTCATGGGAAACGTACTGGGCCCAGTTCAACCTCCTAGCGACTGCGAATGGCTGGTCCCCTGCAAAGAGAGCAGTCCATTTAATATCCGCCCTGGAGGGTGAAGCTAGAAAAGTACTACTTGATGTGACTGCTGCTGATCTTGAGAACCCACTAGCTATTTCCAGAGCACTGGAGAGACGTTTTGGAAACACTGCCCCTGCAGTTGTGATGCGGCAGAGGTTTAATGAGCGGATGCGGGGTCCTGGAGAGAAGCTAGGAGTTTTTGCAGCGGAACTGCGCTACCTGGCTCAAAGAGGATTCCCCGATTTCGATGATGCAACCCGCTTGGTGCTAACGAAGGAGGCATTCATCCGTGGCCTGCAGCCCATCCCATTACGGCAGCAAGTCCGGCTCGCAGACCCACAGACCTTGGGAGCAGCTCTAGAGAAAGCACTGGTGGTGGAGGACATCTTCCTGGAGGGTTTTGAAAATGGCTCCACGCAGACATTGACACGACCTAAGGCTCAAACGTATAAGCCTCCTAGACCCAACCCTCCTCCGCTCGGCACAGAGAGCCCACCGTTGCCCCCAGAGGGTCGACAGAGTCAAGCCTGCTATAATTGCCACCAAAAAGGCCATACATGGCGCTTTTGTCCAGCTCCTGTCACCGCTCCGGAGGGTTCAGCGCCGGGAAACGGGCGGGGCTCGGTGTAGAGGGGAGTCGACCGAGCCAACCCTTGCCCCCCAGAGACTGTGACACTCAACCGGTGATTAGAATACTCCACCTCCCCTCTGCTCACGCCCTTTGCTCCCTTGACACCTTCCCCACAGACTGCTGCAGAATACCTGTACTGGTCAATGGTCAAGGGACCCATGCCCTGCTGGACTCAGGCTCCACTGCAACTGTTCTACACCCGGATCTCCTGCCAGCCGGAACTCAACCCCAAGCCACCGAGGTCCCTCTCATTACCATCACCGGGGGAGAGGCTCCCATGCTGGGGAGGTGTGAAGCACACATCCAAGTAGGAGCATATTCAGTGCGGCAACCGGTCTGGGTTGCAAAACTCAGAGAGAACTGTGTGATTGGACAAGACTTTCTGTTTAGGGCAAGAGCAACATTGGATTTTAACGCACAAGCTATTACCTTTCCAGGCGGGGAGTCTATCCCCTTCCTCAAGGAGGGCGCCGGGGACGTTGTAGTGCAGGGAGACCCACCAGGTTGGCTGGATCCTCCACAGTGGGGGCCACCTTTCGCAGAGAGCCCTATTCCCCCACTGGATGAAAACCACCCACCATCAGACTCAGTGGTACACGGCCAGCCACCGGTACCGGCCATTGTACAGACCGCAACTGTAACCCCCGAGGCTGAAATGGAAGCCGCAGCGAATTCAACGGTCGCAGACCTTTGGGAGGAGAATCGGGAGGGCCTGACCTCAGATCAACAGGATAAGCTCTGGGACCTTTTGTATAAGTATCGACACAGTTTTTCCACCCACCCCAACGATGTAGGCTGCACACACTTGGTCCAGCACTCTATCGATACAGGGGACGCACAGCCAATCCGGCAACGGCCTAGGCGAGTCCCCTACGCCCGCAAAGCAGCTGCTAACCAAATGATACAAGAGATGAAAGAGGCTGGCATTATCGAACCTTCAGAAAGCCCCTGGGCTTCCTCGGTCGTAATGGCCCCAAGAAAGGCCGGAGGCTGGAGGTTTTGTGTCGACTATCGGCCGTTGAACGACAAGACTGTAAAAGACTCCTATCCACTGCCTCGGATAGATGAGTCTCTTGACTATGTGGCCGGCTCTGCATGGTTTTCCTCTTTGGACCTCCGGAGCGGTTATTGGCAGGTGGCCATGGCCCCAGAGGACAAAGCCAAGACTGCCTTCACCACAGGACGTGGCCTGTGGCAGTTTACAACCATGCCATTCGGGTTGTGTAATGCCCCAGCAACATTCGAAAGGCTAATGGAGAAGGTCCTCGCTGGTGTGCCCCCGGAGCGTTGTCTCATCTACTTGGATGATCTCCTCGCACATGGACCCAGCTTTGACTCCGCGCTCGAGAACCTGAGGGAGGTTTTAGAGCGGATCAAGGGTGCAGGCCTAAAGCTTCATCCTGGGAAGTGCATGTTGCTGCGACGTGAGGTCTCCTTCCTGGGGCACCGAGTCAGTCGAGCCGGCATCAGGACGGAACCGGACAAGGTTGGAGCCGTCCGGGACTGGCCCACCCCCACAGATATCCACCAGCTGAGGTCCTTTTTAGGATTAGCGTCCTACTACCGGCGTTTTGTGGCGGGATTCTCGACGGTCGCTGCGCCTATGTTCAGCTTGATGCGCAAGGACACACCCTTTAAGTGGGGACCTGACCAGGATGCAGCGTTCCAACAGCTGAAGCGCGTATTATGCGAAGACCCGGTGCTGGTTGCCCCTAACCCAGAGTTGCCATTCCTCCTTGACACGGATGCCAGCAACACGGGCATTGGCGCTGTACTCTCGCAGTTAACCCCAGAAGGAGAGCGGGTTGTTGCGTATCACAGTCGCACCCTTGATAAACCGGAGAAGAACTACTGTGTAACTCGCAAAGAACTGCTGGCGGTGATTGATGCTGTGGGGCATTTCAAGCATGTCCTCTGTGGCCTCCCATTCATCATCAGAACCGACCATGCTGCGTTGAAGTGGCTTATGTCCTTTAAGGAACCGGAAGGACAAGTAGCAAGGTGGATCGAACAGCTCCAGGCTTTTCAGTTCACCATACAACATAGGGCTGGAGAAATTCACACGAACGCAGACAGTCTCTCTCGCCGGCCGTGCGCCCCAGGTTGTTCCCACTGTGACCGTGCTGATGAGCGGGAAGCGGTGAACCTGAACCCGGGGATGGTGGTCTGTCGGGCCCTCTTACCCAACAATGCGAATAGGTGGAGAGAGATGCAGCTTGAAGACCCTGACCTTAAAATGGTCATGGGATGGCTGGAGTCTGACGTGCGGCCGCCTTGGGATGAGGTGGTTGCCCTCTCTGCCACCGTCCGAGGACTCTGGTCTCAATGGCCGGGAGTGGAACTCCAGGAAGGAGTCCTGAAGAGGTGCTGGCGGGAACCCGCCACCGGAGAGGAACGCTGGCAAGTCGTTGTACCTAAAGACCTCCGCAAAGAAGTGCTCCAGGTGCATCATGGATCCCCTGGAGTTGGACACTTCGGAGTAACAAAGACGTTGCGGCGACTAAGACAGACATTCTATTGGGGCCTGAGCCGGAGGGATGTTGAGGACTACTGCCGCCGCTGTGATGCCTGTACGGCTCGTAAAGGACCCCAGGGCCAGTCCCGTGCACCCTTGCAGCAACATTGTGTGGGGGCACCGATGGACCGAGTAGCCGTCGATATACTGGGGCCACTCCCCCGTACTACTGGAGGGAATCGGTATGTGCTAGTCGCCATTGACTACTTCACAAAATGGCCGGAAGCGTATCCCCTGCCTGACCAGGAGGCAACCACCGTAGCAGAGGCCTTGGTGCAAGGGATGTTCAGCCGCTTTGGCACCCCCTCTGAGCTTCATTCCGACCAAGGACGGAACTTTGAGTCACAGGTTTTCGCAGCAATGTGTAGCCAGCTTGGCATTAAGAAAACTAGGACCACCCCACTTCACCCACAAAGCGACGGTTTAGTGGAACGGTTCATGAGGACCTTGGGTGCTCAGCTGGCCCTCACCACTGCCCCGGATCAAAGTGACTGGGACCTGCAGATACCCCTCATCCTCATGGCTTACCGCAGTGCAGTCCAAGACTCAACCGGCTGTACTCCGGCGTTGTTGATGTTGGGCCGGGAGCTCAGAACGCCACCGGAGTTGATGTATGGACGGCCTCCGGATGCACCTGATGCCTTGGCTGGTCCGGAGTATGCCAGGCGGCTGCAGGATCGTCTAGAAAAGGCCCACAGCTTCGCCAGAAACCAGTCTCAACAGGCAGGTGTCCGCCAAAAGCGGGTCTATGACGTGCACGTCAAAGGTCAGGATTTCCAGGCTGGGGACCTTGCCTGGGTGTATGGACCAAAGAGAGTGAAGGGCCGTTGCCCCAAGCTGGATAGCACATGGGTTGGCCCTTGCTACGTGGTCGAGAGAGTGGGGGAGGTGGTTTATAGGGTCAAACTGGTTCCCAGAGGGCGCACAGTGGTACTGCACCGGGATAGGATGGCACCTTACAAAGGGGACCAACAGCCAGCCTTTCCTGTGACCCCTACTAGAGCACGGCGCGGGCCCCCCCGCCGAAGGAGAGACCCACCGATGCAGCCACTGGATGTCCTTCAAGGGGAGGTGGTGACCCCGCTGGGAGCAATAGTGCCACGGAATACTACTCCACAAGTGAATCATGGAGTAAGGAGGTCGCAGAGGGAGCGACGGATGCCGGTTCGCTTTCAAAGTGTTGCTCTACCTCGGGGACGAGGAATTACCGGGGGGGGCAATGTAGCGACCCTGCAGTGCTGAACTGGGAGAGACTCACAAGGGGATTGTTGGGGGGAAGACGTTGCCCTAGTTAGCCGGATAGGGCGGGGAGAAAAAGGGGGTGGGGTTTACAAGTGACCGGAAGAGGGTCAAGCTACGGCGGGAGAGCTAGTGAGGGATCCTGAGAGAGCTAAGAGACAATACCGCTACCTATCTTTGTTGTTTTGGGCAGTCTTCCAACCCCGGGGTTTAGTCTGTTTGTAGGGTAATAAAACCCGGATAAATTACAGCCATCGTGTCCTCCTCATTTAAGTAGTTAGCCACCCGTGCGGCGGAGCCGCGAACGCTACAATATATATACTTATACCACCTCTGTTTATAGCCTATGAAAAAACCATTAGAAATAGGAGGCTAAAGCTAACGTTAGCAGATAGTTACAATGTATGCTAGCTAGCTAGCTCAACGATTCCTTAAATAATATTGCCACAGAAAAACGTTTCAGTTCACATCACGCTCTGCCGCTCAGGGAGCTCTGTTCTGAACACCTGAACGGCCCGTTCTAACAGCTGTTCACCAGCGGTCCGGTCTGTGCCACAGTGACTCCGGACGCACAGTTAATATTAACGAACGCACCCGTAGGCAGTGTTGGGTGCAACGCGTTACAAAAGTAACGGAGTTACAGTAATATATTACTTTTTGCTGTAACGAAGTAATGTAACGCATTACTAATGAAATGTGGGTAATATATTACCCATTACAATGCTCAGTAACGCAGTTACAACGCATTTTAACCCGAAATTAAATGGTGTTTTGTTGAATGTACTAACATAGCGAGAAATTCCGACACCAGACAAATTGTGCGGGTAGATTAGTAAACCTGGTGTGTTTACCCTTCAGGCTTCGCGTCGGGATCTTCGGGGCAGTTGAATGTTATGCACCCTCTATTCAAAAAAGAGAACAGAGCGAAAAATACAAACAACAAATTGTGTCAGGTGCGCGTGACCTGCTCCTCTGCGCGTGCATCATTTCAAAAGTGCTTCCACAGCAGTGACACACATCTGTGGATAATCAAATAAGAAAATGGTTAAAGCAACCATCACTAAACGCCAGCAACACTGCATCTACTGCAGACAGTAGCAACAGGTCAGATGGGGACATCACGTTACCCTCCGTTGTGGACACTAGCTTACTCCCGCCTGACTCGCCACCCTCGCCCCCTGAGCAGCAGTCTTCGTCGCCCGAAACTACGCCGCCCCTCTGCGGCCTGCAGGTGCCAGGATACCACGGCAAAACAGAGCCTGCCCAGGTATGTCTAAACAAGTACCCGCCTTTACAGTGGGGTTAGGCGGTCATTTTGCAGATCATGGTATACAAATAGACAATGGAATATTCATGTGAAAATAGTGCCATATTCTGCCATGCCTGTATAAATGTTGGGTCAAAAATAATGCATACAATAGCACAGATGCCTTCACCACGAATGGCTACAAAAATATCTCATATCCCAAGCTTATCAACGAGCTAATGTTGCAGCTGAAATGTTCTCCAGGTCACAAAGTCAACCTCACATGATGATGTGATACCAATTAATGTGTTTATTAAAAAAGCTTCGGACGATCAGCTGCCTTGAGATTTTTACGATTGCTAAAGCCGGTTAAACAACAAGACTAGAAAATAGCTACTTAATATACACACACTCACCACCAACTGGACAGGGGTGTGAATGACTAAATAATAGTTACAGACTACAGTAGTACAGTAGATCGCCCTTAGTCTACCTGGCGCTGTTCCGAGTTGTGTTCCAATCCGTCAAAATGACGGACTGCTTTCAGATTTTTCCATCATCGTTAGAAAAAATCCGTCATTGACGGAAAATATTCGGTTAATGCGACCTCTGCCCGGGACACACATATTTATTTAGATGTTTTAAACAAGTTTAAATAAAAGGCTGGAGTGTTTCTTGCTCTGCCAGGTACAACAAGTGGGAGCGTATCTAGATATAATACGGCGCTGGGTTGTTGTTCTTATTATAGCCTACATCATGTAGTCCACTGTATAGAAAACTGTAGTTTCCCCACAGCAGCAGACGCACATTCATGACGTCCGCTGGTGCATCATAAATACGTAGATAGTGTAAGTGCAGTCGGATTCTCAAAGCACTGCAGTCTCTTCTCCTAAAGCCTTTTGAATTCTCCTATCCACTATTCATTAACCCTGAAATGGTGTGACAAAGCTCTACCATCCCCCCTCTGTTAACAAGAGATACTGTAGTAGCCTATGTTGCGGACTCTTTGTTTAAAACTAATTGCCCATCGGAATGTGTGGAGAAAGTCTCCCAAGGGGGATGGGAAACTTCTGACTTTTGTCACATTCCGATGGACTATCGGAATTACATGCAGGGCAGCATTGCCGGTATGAAAGGGTCTCTGGAAATATCAAACATTTAATTAAAGTTTTAAAAACAGTGACAGGTTAAAATCCGAGGTGGAAGAAGTATTCCGATTATTTAAAAGATGTGTTAGAAGCAAATGTCCTGCATTCAAAATTGTCAATAGCCCAAGTGAAAATTATTATCATCTGAAAGTAAAATGAATCATTATTTTATTAGTATTAAATACATAATTTGTACAACTTATATTTAGAAATACTCCGTTGTAATTATTGATGCATACAACCATTCAATGTGGCATCTGCTATAATGGGGTTAATGTATGATATTACTTAATAATACAACACATTACTGTATACTACGTGATAATCTATGAGTTGATTTACTTTGATCTACTGTACTGTGTACACCACAACAGTAAAAATGTACGCAATAGTTAGTAAATTCAGTAAAAAAACTAAAGCAATGTTTTTATGTTACGGTTCTGCAGCGCAGAGTGGACCCAAGTGCAGACAGACGAAAGTTTTAACTGAAAATAAACTTTATTCAAGGAAACTGGATAAATACAAAACAGACAAGTACTCTCATTACCTGTAATCGCAAAAATAACCCCAACAGAAAACCAGAAATGAAATACATACATGACCAATCAAGAGGACAAGACACAGCTGGGGAGCGAAAACATAAAGACACCAGGTGAACAGAATCTGATTATCAGACAGGAGGGAAAACACATAAATCAGAAATCTGAATCAGAAACTGGTTTATTGCCAGGTAGGTTCACACATACGAGGAATTTGACTTGATGTCATGGTGCATACATAAAATATAAAACAAAGAATCTCCATATAAAACAATAAATCTAATATAAAACAAAAAATCTTTAAGGACACTGTAATAACATATAGTTAAATAGCAATAAAATGAAGCAGTAATTTACAGCGAAATAGAATGCAAGTTATAGAATATAAAATATGAAATAAGAATATGTGCAGTAAGCAGTATTTGAACATTGTGTGCATTAATGTAATGCATATAGAGTCTACATTGTGTCAGTGGGGGGGCCGGGCCTTGTTTAAGAGGCCGGTAGCGGAGGGGAAGAAACTGTTCAGGTGGCGAGAGGTATTGGTCCTGATGGAGAGAGGTATTGGTCTTGATGAAGCGCAGCCTCCTGCCAGAGGGGAGGGGGGTGAACAGTTTGTGTCCAGGGTGGCAGGGGTCGGCCACTATCTTCCCTGCCCGCCTCAGGATTCTGGAGGGATGGCAGATTGCAGCCGATCACCTTCTCTGCAGAGCGGATGACACGCCAGCCTGCCCTTATCCTTGGCTGTGGCTGCAGCGTACCAGATGGTGATGGAGGAGGTGAGGATGGACTTGATGATGGAGGTGTAGAAGTTCACCATCATTGTCTTTGGCAGGTTGAATTTCTTCAGCTGCCTCAGGAAGAACATCCTCTGCTGGGCTTTTTTGATGAGGGAGTGCCCAGGAAGCGGAATGACTCCACAGCACTTACTGGAGAGTCACACAGAGTGATGGGGGCGGGTGGGGCTGCGTTCTTCCTAAAGTCCACAACCATCTCCACTGTCTTGAGAGCATTGAGCTCCAGGTGGTTGTCCCTACACCAGGTCACCAGATGGCCCATACAGGAAGGAAATACAGACATGAGACAGGGGGTGAACACCATTCAAAGTAAAACAGGAAACCGGCAGACTGTGATAATTCAAAAATAAACATATCGTAACATTTCATATATAATATATACATATGATCCATACATAAAGTTAGTGCTTTAATTATAAGTGCTTTATATACTCATAAAAAGACATGCCATGCACTGTATCCAGGTAAGAAAAAAACTAAATAATGTTCCCATGATTCATTGTGTCACTGAGGCAGGTGAGAGCAGCCGGGCTCTGCGTGGACACATTACAGGTCCTGGACTAAAGCTTCTCACCATGTGTGGTTCTTAAAGCACTTCATTCTGTGAGAAATATTTTCTTTTGAAATTAATTCAATGCTGCATAGTTGGCCCCATAAAATATTAACAATATTTTAATATTTTACAGCAAATAATGAGGGCTCTTGACCTCTGTATTTAAATGTAATCATTACATGCAGAATTTATTAGCTGCATTTTCCTTTGTCTTTCTAAGAATTCCTCCCACTCAGTGCAGAGTGATGAAGAGCCTGCCTCCTCGTTACAGATAGACAGAAATGAAAAATCTTCAGGTGTGTACAGTATCATGTATTGAAGTGGCTGAAATGTATCCACTAAACAGGAAAGGGTTTAAATCTGATCACTTCGCTAAAAAACAAACCAAATGTTTTTCCTCAGGTCTCTTTAGTAATAAGGTGGCAGCAGTGTGATAAGGTAAGAGGGGCCGAGCATGAAGCGTGTGACAGCTCCATCACAGAGCCGTCGCACGCTGAAGGTCAGCTGCCACGTAATTGCTGCGTCCCGTTCCCATTTGTCTAAAGCGAAGCATTTGCGTTCAGAAATGAGCTGCAGGTGAGAAGGCATTGGGCCGCCTGTCATCCTCACTCACCTTCATCCTGCTCCTATCAGCAGCCATGACAGGCGGACACAGGTAGAGACACACACACACACACACACACACACACACACACACACACACACACACACACACACACACACACACACACACACACACACACACACACACACACACACACACACACACACACACACACACACACACACACACACACACACACACACACACACACACACACACACTATGTATTTACATCTGCACACTGATTCAAATTGCAAGCATACACACACCTCATGTAAATGATGTGATACATTTGCATGTTGGATATAGTATACTGATGTAAATTGCACACATGCACATCATGTATATTGTATCATTATAATGCAACAGCTCTGTGAAGCTCACACTAATACATGTATGTGGTTAGGGGTGTGGTTAGGGCGCCGGCTGCTGGAGTGAAGGGAGTGGCTCGGCCGGAGGCCAGACAGCTGATCGGAATAAGGTAATCAGTGACTGAATAAAAGCATGTCGTAACCTGGTTCTGGTCTGTCTTGCAGTAGGCGGGGTCCTGGAAAGTTGCCAAAGGACCTGTGAAGGTTCCTACATGGGCAACATTTTGAGACCTGTGTTGTTTACTTGGTTTCGGTGCTAATAAACGCCTGTGTTCAACCAGTACACAGCAGTACATCATTTTGACAGCTGGATCAAACTCGGCAAAGGGGTATTGTTGCCTCCATTCAGGAAGCCACTTCCTCTTCCTCTTCTCCTCATAGCCTCCTCTGTCCTTGACCTTTGGCACTTGCAGCTCCTGAATTTAGTTAAGACAAAACATATGTTCATGTTATAATATAATATAACATTACATAACATAGTAGGGTACAATGTTGTGTAAAACTTTGTCTTAAAGCCCTGATGATGTCTTTGAGCCAGACCCCTGTTTTGTTTTAATATAGATGTAGAAGACAAAAACATTATCAATTGTAAAAGAAATGTTATTACAAAAGTGGTGAAATGCAACATTTGTATGAGCATTATAATCTTAGTCATTTTGATATTTTTCTACAGCATTATTTTAGTCTTTGGTTTCAACAGATATACACATTTTTTTCGGCCTGTTGGGGGAGCCCTGATCCCAAAAAATGCAGACATGCACAATGGTCAGGTCAGTTTGTTCTTGTTAAAGACACGTTTCGAGCGAGCGTGCCATCGAACGTGCCATCACTAATGCACATTGAAGCCTTGCTTTGAAGGGCAAAATCTACTGGGAGATTAGCTAGGCACAAAAACAACTGGAACATTACTCTCTCTTACCAGAGTTGATTGACAAACTAAAATTACCTTGCGACCCCCTTTCTAATCGTCACCCAATCTGACTGACGTTCTTGACCAAAAAAAACTAAAACACTACAAAAATATGAAAAGCTAAATGATTAGCTAAATGCCTTACGTTTTTGCAGCTAAAGATTCTAGCCTGGTCACTGACTGTTACAAACTCAGACACTTAGGATTTAGGACCCAATTGCAAGACCTGGGAGACAGAGGAAAAGTATTTGTTGGATACTTTATTTTCCAAAACAGCAAAAATGAACGAAAAGGTAACCACCAAAACTCTAGTCGAGATGACAAAAAACAGAGAACAAAAAATGAAAGCGCTCACGCAGTGAGGAATCAAAACCCTTTCAAAAGTACCAGGAGCATAGACCTTACCATGACAATAGACAAGACGAACTGACACTGAACACTGGGAGACAGGGGAATTCAAACACAGGGTAACAAGACATAGGTCGGAACAATCAGGGGCGGGGCTGACACTGATGAGCACAGGAGACACACAAGGAGTGACAGGTGAAAACAATCAGGAAATTAGACACACCAGGGAAACTAACGACCGACAGGAAAACACAGAGAAAAAAGACCAGACAATATGCAGGGGGGAAAACATGACAAGGAGAACGGAAAAACACCCACTACCAGACACACAAACTTAAAACCGTGACAGAACCCCCCCCTCAAGGGACGGATTCTAGACGTCCAAAACAAATCCGAAATCCAAAAAGGCGGGTGGAGGGGGTCCGGAGGACGGGTTTGGAACGACAACCCAGAGGCAAAACACAGTCCGAAGAGGGGGTCTCGGGCGGACGGCCCGGGGCAAGGCAGAGTTCGAGGAGGGGGTCTCGGGCGGACGGCCCGGGGGCAAGGCAGAGTTCAAAAAGGGGCGAAGACCACAGCGGGCGAACTCAGGGGGCCGGGCTTGAGGGCGAAGATCGGACATCTCCGGAGGCCGGGCAGGAGCCGGTGTCGACCGGACAGGATCCGGAGCCGGTGGGACAGGTGTCGGCAAGATCCCCCACGGAAGAGGACACAGGGACGGCAGGAGAGCAGTCGGCGGAACCTCAAACGGCACAGGACACAGGGTTTGCAGGACCCCCGGCAGAAGAGTAGTCGGCGGGGCCTCCAACGGCACAGGACACAGGGTTGGCAGGACCACCGGCAGAAGAGTAGTCGGCGGGTCCCCCAACGGGACAAGACATGTTGTTAGCAAAACCCCCGGCAGGAGAGCAGTCGACGGGATCCCCAACGGGACAGTACATGAAGTTGGCAGGACCCCCAGCGGAAGAGTAGTCGGCGGGACCTCCAATGGCAGAGGACATAGGGTTGGCAGGACCCCCGGCAGAAGAGTAGTCTGCAGGACCTCCAACGGCACAGGACATGGAGTTGGCAGGACCCCCAGTGGAACCTCCAATGGCACTTGAGTGGGAACTCGAGAGAGGGCTTGAGAGGGAACTCGAGAGGAAACTTGAGTTGACTTGAGAGGTGACTTGAGAGGGAACTTGAACGGAGACTCGAGAGGGAACTTGAGCGGTGACTTGAGAGGGAACTTGAGCGGTGACTTGAGAGGGAACTCGAGAGGTGACTTGGGAGGGGACTCGAGAGGTGACTCGAGAGAGGGCTCGAGAGGGCTGATGGGGGGGATCCACTGGGGGGACCCTCGTACTTAAGAGGTTAAACCTCACGACCGCCCTTCAAGCCAATCAGAATCGAGCTGCCGCTACTGAGAGTGAAACTGAGTATCTGCTCAGCTTTTGGAGCAAGTGAGAGCTAGTGAATATTTCGCTCTGCAGCTGGATGAGAGCACGGATGTAGCAACTATTGATGTTTGTATATATGAATATACATACTGTATGTTACGAATGAAATGCTGAGGTGGTTGAATAAACAGCCCCCTGATGCAAGCCCCAATTCTGCCGACTCCCGAAACGAAAACATCCCAAGTCCTGGTCATGATGCATCGTCTTCCACTGTGGTAATTTAGTTGTCTTAAGTTTCAATGTTAGCTAGTGCTAGCAACTGAAGTGTGCCTTACAATGCATACAAACTTCCTAAAATGCGGTGTCATGTTCTTTTGAAGTTTGGGAAAATGATGTGAAATACAGTTGATCAGAATAAGAGGTGTAGCCTATCATTTTTGTATTTTCTTTGTCAGCCAGTCAGTGTCACGGTTTTAAGTTTGTGTGAAATCCAGACTGAAGGGGTTCATAAAGCTGGTTGGTTTGGCGATGGCAGTGAATTTGTTTGGCTACAATGCGTTCAAGAGTTTTTGAGAGGAATGGTAGGTTGGAGATGGGGCGGTAATTAGTGAGGGAGGAGGGATCAAGACCAGGTTTTTTGAGGATTGGAGTAACGGCAGCAGTTTTGAAGGCAGAGGGGACGGTTCCATGGGACAGCGAGGAGTTGAAAAGGTTAGCAAGATAGGGCTAGAGGACGGGGAGGCAGGACTTCAGGAGAGGAGTGGGTAGAGGGTCAAGGGAGCAGGTTGTGGGATTTGAGGAACCGATCGGATGGAATATTTCAAGTGGGGTAACCAGGTTGAACTGGGAGAGGCGGCGCTGGGGAGGAGGAGTCAGGAGGTCAAGGGAGATGGGGGGAGAAATGGTGGAGGTTGGGGGAGATGCTTGTATATCAGATAGAGCTGAGAAGGAGTGGTTAATGGCGTTAATTTTGTCTGTGAAAAACTGGAGGAATGAGCTGCAAGTAGCGGAAGTAGAAGTAGGGAGGTTATCAGCACGGGTTTTGAAGAGCTTGTTAACTGTGGAGAAGAGGGTCCTGGGGTTACGGGAGGGGTCAGTGAAGATGTTGGAGAGGTAGGCAGATTTAGCGGCAATAAGAGCATCTCTGTATGCATTGAGATGGAGTTTGTAGCTTATGTAATGGACTGTGAGGGATGATTTCTTTGAAAGACGTTCAAGTTGGCGGCCTCGCTGCTTCATTTCACGCAGTGCAGGTGTGAACCAGGTTGAGGAGGTCTTGAAAGTAACAGTTTTATTTTTGAGGGGGGCTAAAGTGTTGAGGGAGGTGAGTAGGCTGGAGTTGAGGTGGTTGAGCAGATCATCAAGTGAGCTGAGGGTTGCGTCCAGGGGGAGATTAGACGATAGCAGTTCGGAGAGATGGTTGTGGTCAATGGGAGGAGATTACGGAAGGTGATGTTTCTGGGTGGGCAGGGGTTTCGGGTGGGGGAGGCAATGGTGAATTGTATGAGTTTGTGGTCGGAGAGGGGAAATGGGCAAGGGTGGAGGTCAATCACTGGGAGGTTGGTAGAGCAGACGAGATCAAGAATGTGTCCTTTGTCATGGGTGGGGAAGGTGACATGTTGGGTGATAGAGAAATTGTCCAGTAGGGTTGTGCATTCGGATGCCAGCAAAAATGATGTACTGCTCAACATGCAGATCCTTCCCAGCAAAGGCCAAAGACAGTTCTTTGTTCATCGGTGTAAGTGGCGACAATGTACGTGTGAGAACACTAAAAATGCACGTCCTTACATCTGCTCACAATGATTGTGAGAAGGCTCTCAGAGTACGGGAGAATCCTGAGATCGCACCTCTGCCAAGCTGTCTTCTAAGAATGGATAAGGGTGTTAAAGAGAAATTAATAAAGCTATTTAACATAGCATACTATGTTGCAAAGGAGGAGGAACCCTTTACAAAATGTCCCAAATTAGTGAATCTGCATTTCAAGAATGGCCTTAACTTGGGAATCACATACAAAAATGACCACGCTTGTCAGACATTCATAGACAACATAGCTAAAACCATGAACAAGTCTTTGGAAGAGAAGATAAAGGCTGCAAGATTTTTTTCTATAATATCAGACTCTTCTGTTGACCGATCAGTGCAGGACCAGGAGATCATTTATGTCACCTATATTGAAAATGGTCCACCTGTCAACGTCATGTTGACTATGGTGACATCGCAGCATGCTAACAGCCAGGGCATCCTAGATGCCATAATGTCTGGACTTCACCAAGCTGGGCTCTCAGAAGATGACCTAAAGGCAAAGTTGGTTGGGTTTGGATGTGATGGGGCCTCTGTGATGATCCGGCATAGAAATGGAGTGTCTGCCAGAATGAAAGAGATGTTTTGATCGCTGGTGACCATCTGGTGTGTGGCTCATTGTCTTGAGCTGACCGTATTAGACAGCATGAAATCTTTTCCAGCTCTCACAGAACTGAAGAAAAGTATCAACGGAATCTACAAACACTACCATACATCAGCCAAAGCTAGCCGTGAGCTCAAGACTGTGGCAGAAGCCCTCAACATACATCTGGTCAAACCAGGGACTATCGATGGTACACGATGGCTTCCGCACATACTCCATGGTTTGTCAGCCCTTATCAGGAACTAACAAGCCATCCTTTTCCATTTGGAGAGCCACGCAAGTGACATGCATGATAGAGAAGCAAGTGACCTCATGAAGGGGCGGGCCAGCCACACTGTGAAAGGACTTAAGCAATTCAAGACAGTCATTTTTGTTCATCTTCTTCTTGACATTCTCAGTGAGCTGAAAGACCAAAGTCTTCTCTTTCAGAGGGATGGGCTGACACTACAGATGGTTTCAGATGGACTGCAGAAGACGACCATGGCTCTTGTAGCCATGAAGGTAAACTAAATTAATAGTTGATAAATAAACTCCCTAGAGAGAATTTTGTATGCTACAGTGTATGTATAGTGATTGTGACAGTGAAATACTTTTTTCTTCTATCGTGTATTTCAGACAGTCCCAGGCCAGCATCTGAAGCAGTTCCTGGATGAAGTGGGGCCCTTTCCTGGAAACATGTACTCTGGTGTACAGCTCGACAGGAAACAAGTGGATGATGACAACCTCCACAAAGTGAAAGAAAAACGTACCAATGGCTTCTGTGACTACGTCACCACACGGTTTGGCAGCCTTGATGATGGTATCTTTAAAGCTGCTGCCCTCATGTTTGACCTTAGCAACTGGCCAGAGGACATCACTGACCTGGCTACCTTTGGCCTGGCTGATCTTGAGACTTTTGTCTCACACTTTAATGGAATTCTTGAAGCATGTGAGGACTTCAGATCAATTCAAGAAGTGTACACGGTGGCTTCCGCACACACTCCATGGTTTGTCAGCCCTTATCAGGAACTAACAAGCCATCCTTTTCCATTTGGAGAGCCACGCAAGTGACATGCATGATAGAGAAGCAAGTGACCTCATGAAGGGGCGGGCCAGCCACACTGCGAAAGGACTTAAGCAATTAAAGACAGTCATTTTTGTTCATCTTCTTCTTGACATTCTCAGTGAGCTGAAAGACCAAAGCCTTCTCTTTCAGAGGGATGGGCTGACACTACAGATGGTTTCAGATGGACTGCAGAAGACGACCATGGCTCTTGTAGCCATGAAGGTAAACTAAATTAATAGTTGATAAATAAACTCCCTAGAGAGAATTTTGTATGCTACAGTGTATGTATAGTGATTGTGACAGTGAAATACTTTTTTCTTTTATCGTGTATTTCAGACAGTCCCAGGCCAGCATCTGAAGCAGTTCCTGGATGAAGTGGGGCCCTTTCCTGGAAACATGTACTCTGGTGTACAGCTCGACAGGAAACAAGTGGATGATGACAACCTCCACAAAGTGAAAGAAAAACGTATCAATGGCTTCTGTGACTATGTCACCACACGGTTTGGCAGCCTTGATCATGGTGTCTTTAAAGCTGCTGCCACCATGTTTGACCTTAGCAACTGGCCAGAGGACATCACTGACCTGGCTACCTTTGGCCTGGCTGATCTTGAGACTTTTGTCTCACACTTTAAGGGAATTCTTGAAGCATGTGAGGACTTCAGATCAATTCAAGAAGCGAAACGGGAGTGGATTGACCTAAAGGTACTAGTGCATCGACACTCCAGGCATCTTCAGTCTCAGGTGTTATGACAGAGACTTTTGCAAGGTGCCATAGGGAGGACTAAACAGTTTTCCCACATGCAGATGATCTTAGAGATACTGCTTGTGTTCCCGATGTCAACATCAAGGGGGGGTGGGTGAATGAGTGAGAGCAAGATGTTTTACATTCATGAATGAAGATAGAAGATCAATTTATATTCCTATAGTACTACTGACTTGTGAGGATAACTTGTAATTAGAACTGAAAACAGATACATTTATTCAACTGTATAATGGAACTTCTGTTTTTTTATTATCATTCATACCACTTTTATTGCCAGATAGAGGGTTCCGATCATAAAACACAGAGATGAAAAAACATCAATATTTTAGATCAAATAAAGTATATAGTTTGCTTTATGCAGTATATTTTTTGTAATATTGTTCGGGTGTTTTTACACAGTACAGTAGATTGAAGTAAATCAATTTATACATTAAGATAAGATAAGATGGACCTTTATTAATCCCCGTGGGGAAATTCAGTAGTTCAAACAGCAACAGGGTAAGAGTGAAAAACAGGATAGCATAGATTCACACAGATTAATAAAATCAAAAATAAAATGAGCGATAAAAATAATAATAATGAGAAACTATGAAATAAGAAATGAATAAAACTAAAATATAATTATCATATCATATATTATAATGTATTGTATTATTAAGTAATATCATACATTAACCCCATTATAGCAGATGCCACATTGAATGGATGAACACATTTATGCATCAATGATTACAACAGAGTATTTCTAAATACAAGTTGTAAAAATACAATATGTATTTAATATGAATAACATAATGATTAATTTCAGATGATAATACTTTTCAGGGTTAGGTCCGGTCTGATAGCGCTTAGCTCTCTGCTGAAGATCACTGCTGCTCTAAACAAAGTAAAAAATCCTACATCCAAACGGAATAAATATAATTAATTATTATTAATACGTTAAGTCTTGTTCATTGTTTTTCACTTTTATTAAATGTTTGATATTTCTGGCACAGACCCTTTCATACCGGCAATGCGCGATAGAAACAACAGAAAGTGCGACTGTTTAAAGAGCCTGTGACAGCATCCCAACAACTGTTGTGCAATGAAATATTGGGCTACTAGTCATCTCGAACCGTCAGTTTAAAAAAGAGGGTGCGATACCATTCCGATAAATATCAATAATTTCGAACATTGCGGGGAAATTCCTTCGATTCATTTTGAAGTTTTGGGGGAAGCCGGAAGTGACGTTAATGCGGGAACGCCTCACTGTGCGGCGAGAGAACCAAACACGGACAAAGTTTTTTGTCATGCGTAGAAATGGTGAATTACTGAGTTTAGGCACGTTAATAACGTTTTAATGAAGTTGACTACAGTATATTCATATTTGTCAGTGCTTTCATGTCAATTCGGGGAACATAAACATAAATGATCGTGGTGAAGATGATGATTAAATTAGGATTAAAAATCGGTAGTGAGAGCTGCTGAATTTCCTCCCGTAGGATGTGATATAAAAACAAATCGATTATTTTTGTAGTTGTAAACTCAAGTGGATGAAACTACATTTATTAGTGCTTTTCATGTCAATTCGGCGAACATATGCATTAAATGATCGTGAGGAAGATGATTTAAAAATCGTTAGTTTGAGCCGGTCTGCATTTCCTGATCAGAAAACAAACCGATGCTTTTTGTAGTTGTAGTACACCAACATGGATTAAACGTGTGGTCTTTTTACCACAATGTTGGGGAAATCAATGGATAAAATGCATGGATTATTATTATTATTATTTTTTCCCACTCCGGTCGGGACACTAGGTCCACCGTTCCCCCAGCAGTGAGGCTCCCCCCGTTGACAGTTTACGTGGGCTGGGCTGGGTGCAGTGGCGGACTGGCCATCTTGTCTGTCAAAATGAATCTTAGGTTTCTAACTTGCAATATCATTATTTCCGCTCTCTTCACTCCAGAAGAGCGATCTCCCTGTGTCTCTCTGTGTGCGGGGGGCGGGGCCTAACAGACATGCTGCAGCGAACACAAACCTACAGACTGGGGGTTGGGAGATCACAGGAGGGGGGGGGAGCTGTGGAATGTGAGCATCCCCCTTGGGAGACTTACTCCACACATTCCGATGGCCAATTAGCTTTAAACAAAGAGTTTGCAACATGGGGGGTGGGGGCTTCTCAAAAGAGAAAATGCAGGTATACTTCACTCTCTCGACTCGCTGGTATCTCGAGCTGAGCGCTCATTGGTGGTTTGTACCCGCTGCTGATGAAACTCTCCATTGGCTCGGCAAAAGTTTGTTGTTGTTTTGTGTCAGTTTTACGTCGCCACTTCCATTCACATTTTTCATCATTGTTGAAGAGTTTATCGCCGGCCACTAGAGGGCAGTGTCACTGCTGTCGCTGCCCGGTTATGCCGTGCTCTGACCCGGAAGTGCCGAGCGGCCATTTTAGTTCAAACATTGTTCATGCACTCCGCCTCGAGTTGAGACGTTCTTCCACTCATTCATGGTGTCGTCATCCTTGTCAATAAATCACCGAAACTGACATTGAGGAGTGTGTTTCTTCATGACGACACCATGGTCGTTGTTGGATGCCCTGTCCCCGGCTGCGAGTTCAAATCCGATGACTTGTCTGAAGCACTCGTCATTGCTATATTGACGATTCATGGATGTAGCCACCAGCACGCAGCGCCTGTCATGGCCGCGCCAGCCCAGGCCCCAGCCCCTCACGGCCCGAGACTCGATCGGCCCAAAGTTGATGTGGGCGTGTCAATAGAGGAATGGAACGTGTTCATCCGCCGTTGGAATGTATTCCGCGCCGGCTCAGGCATAGGGGACGCACAGGCCCCCTTCCAGCTGTTTCAGTGCGCTGGGCCTGTACTTGGAGACAGCCTGTTGAAAGCCGTCCCCGACGCCGCTTCCGGACCCTTGCCAGACCTGATCACCGTCATGCGTTCCCTAGCTGTCATCCCAGTTGCTACATGCGTCCTGCGCACCGAACTACTTCAGTTACGCCAGGAACGCGACGAGACATTCCGCGCATTCGCTGCCAGAGTGCGGGGTAAAGCAGAGACATGCGCATATAATGCGGTATGCGAGTGTGGTAAGGACGTGGACTATACCGACCACATTATCCGCGATGTGCTGCTCAATGGCATCTATGACTCGGACATACGCCGCGAGACGCTAGGGACAACTGACGTCCTGGTCAAGCCAGTTAATGACGTGATTGCACTCGTCGAGAACAAAGAGATGGCCCGTAACGCTCTCCCGTCGTCCTCCCTATCAGCCATGTCGTCATTCCGGCGCTTGAAGACGACTCCACAGGCGAGCCCCGCCCCGAGCCCCGCGGACGGGGCTAAACGTGCCTCGTGTCCGGAATGTAAGAACGTCTTTAACGTCTTCACGGAGGGGCCTCGCGGGTGGAATCCTAAGCCTCACCAGGTGTGCATCGGCTGCTACAGGGCCCGCCGACAACAGAGGCGTCAACAGCCGTCATCCGACAGTCAACAGGCCGCCATGGGGTCGGAGCTGGTATCCCAGGTCTCGTCGGTGCAAGCTGGAGCCCGCCCTGGCCGACGTCGCGGGAGCCTTCGCCGACGCCGCGCCCCTACGTCGCACGGCTGTGTCGACAGGCCTTCACCTATCATACTCGAGCACCACATCTTCTCCAAGGGCGAATGGAGGCGAGCCAGGCTGAGAGACCACCCCCGGGCGTTAATCACCATCTCGATGGACATGCCAGTCGGGCCGAGGGATGGCACCAGCAACCGGGGCTCGGCCGACGGAGCTCGAATATCCGCCGTCGCAGACACTGGCGCGCAGTCGGACCTTTGGTCTCTGGAGGAGTTCCTGGCCTGCGGTTTCGCGCGGGACGACCTGCGACCCGTCAGCCTCAGCCTGTTGGCCGCCAACCGCTCCCCTATAGCCATCGAGGGAGCGTTCTTCGCTAGGCTCTCGACGACCTGCAGCGGGGGCCGTACTACATCCTGCCGTTCCATGGTATATGTGAGCAGCTCAGTCCGGGCCATGTACCTCTCCTACGAGTCGTTGCTCAACCTCGGCCTCTTGCCCATTAACTTCCCGTCGGACGACGTTGCAAGGGGGCCCAAGGACAGGCGTAGCCCTGACACGGCTGACACGCCAGTCCAGCCCCTGTCCATCAATGCGACGAGGTCAACCAACGGCGGCTGCGTGGGGCCAAGTGACCCCGGGGACGCCCAATGCTCATGTCCTCAGCGCACGGTCCCCCCGGCGCGCCCCGCAGCACTGCCGTTCCCTTGTACGCCAGAGAACAATAACCGGATGAAAGGTTGGCTACTCGGGAGATATGCCTCGTCGACATTCAATACTTGCCCCCATCGGGCACTACCATGCATGGAGGGGCCGCCTATCGAGATGCACGTGGACCCCGCAGCTACGCCTAAGGCATGCCACACCGCGGCTACGGTGCCTCTACACTGGCAGCGGAGGGTTCACGATGACCTCCTGCGAGACGAAGCCCTTGGGGTCATTGAACGCGTGCCGTACGGCGAGCCGGTGACGTGGTGCCATCGTATGGTAGTCACTCGGAAGCACGACGGTTCCCCCCGCAGGACCGTGGACCTCTCCCCCCTCAACAAGTTCTGCCAACGTGAGACCTTCGCCACTGAGTCCCCGTTCCACCTCGCACGCCGCGTCCCGAAGGGCACCTGGAAGACCGTCACGGACGCCTGGAACGGCTACCACAGTGTTCCCCTGCGTGAGTCGGATCGCCACCTCACTACCTTCATCACGCCCTTCGGCCGTTGGCGCTACACCAGGGCACCACAGGGTTTCCTGTCGTCAGGGGATGGCTACAACCGTCGGTTTGACGCCGTCCTCTCGGACTATGAACGCAAGGAACGTTGTGTGGATGACACCATCCACTATGACACCGACCTGGAGCAACACTGGTGGAGGACCATCGACTTCCTGACGCGTGTCGGCCGATCGGGGATCGTGCTGAATCCGGACAAGCTTCAGTTCGCGGAGAGGTGCGTCGACTTCGCTGGCTTCAGGGTGTCGGAATCTACCATCGAACCGCTCCCAAAATACTTGGACGCCATCCGGGACTTCCCCACCCCAGGCTCCACGACGGACATCAGGAGTTGGTTCGGCCTTGTCAACCAGGTGGCTAACTACGCCCAGTTGCGTGACACGATGGCTCCATTTAAGCCGTTCCTCAGCCCACGCTGTGCATTCCTATGGTCCCCCGTTCTGGAGGAGGCCTTCCAGACGTCCAAGCAAGCCATAATGGAGGCCATCCGCGAGGGCGTGGAGATCTACGACATGCAGAAGCGTACCTGCCTCCGCCCTGACTGGTCCATGCGTGGCATTGGCTACTTCCTGCTCCAGCAACATTGTCACTGTGCCTCGGGCATACCGGACTGCTGTCCAGGAGGGTGGAGGGTCACCCTCGCGGGCTCGCGTTTCCTGTCCCCTGCGGAGCAGCGCTATGCAGCCGTCGAGGGAGAGGCCCTAGCTGTGGCATGGGGCCTGGAACAGACGCGGTACTTCACGCAGGGGTCCGACAACCTCGTCGTGGTCACCGACCATAAGCCGTTGGTGAAAATCTTTGGCGACCGTACGCTGGATGAGATCACAAACTCGCGTCTGTTTAGACTGAAGCAGCGCACCCTCCCATGGCGCTTCAACATTGTGCATCTGCCTGGCAAGAGCAACTATGCCGCTGATGCCACGTCGAGGCATCCTTCCCCCTCGGGTTCAGCGAACGGCCTCTCATTGGGGCTGCCGAGCGGGCCTGACGCCATGGAGTCAGCACTCATGGCCTCCATCCGCGACGACGCACGGGAGCTCGGAGCCGTCTCTTGGCCCCTCCTCGCACGGGAAACAGCGGCTGATGGATGCCTCGGCCACCTCCTCCAACTCATCGAGCAAGAGGGTGGGATTGACGTTAACGACCCTGCCCTGGCGAGTCTGTCATCGGTCTGTGAGTCCGTCTACGCCCAGGACGGCGTCCTGCTCTATCGGGACCGCGTCGTGGTTCCCCCATCCCTCCGTGGGAGGGTCCTTCGGCATCTCCATGCCGCTCACCAGGGGACCTCAGCCATGGGGCAGCATGCCCGAGCCATAGTTTACTGGCCCGGGATGTCCGGGGACATTCAGGCCACCAGGGACGGGTGTGCAGACTGCAACCGCAATGCTCCGTCACAGGCGGCTACACCCCCCCGGCCGTCCCCACCCCCGTCCACGCCATTCGAGGCGGTGTTTGCTGACTTCTTCGACTATGGGGGCCGTCACTACCTAGTTGTCGGGGATCGGCTCTCGGGCTGGGTAGAGGTCCTGAGCTCTACGGCGGGTACTGCCCTGGCGGGCTCAGCTGGCCTAGTCCAACACCTCCGGTCGTTCTTCGCCACCTTCGGCGTACCGGAGGAGCTCTCGAGCGACGGTGGTCCGGAATTCAAGGCGAGCCACACCGAGGACTTCCTCCGCTTATGGCACGTCGAACACCGTGTGTCTTCCGTTAGCTTTCCGCAGTCGAATGGGAGGGCGGAGGTTGCGGTTAAGACTGCTAAGCGCCTCTTGATGTCCAACACCGGCCCGTCGGGCAGCCTTGATCAGGACCGCTTCCTGCGCGCTATGCTGCAGTTGCGTAACACGCCTGACCCCGACTGCGACCTCTCGCCAGCACAGGTCATCTTCGGCCGCCCACTTCGTGGCTCGCTCTCCTTCGTGAACCGCCTCGAGAAGTTCTCGAACCCGCATATCCGCCTGCTATGGCGCGAGGCATGGGCGGCGAAGGAGGACGCCCTTCGGACCCGTATGTCCCGTACCACCGAGTCTCTGGGGACTCACTCGAGACCGCTCCGCCCATTGGCACTCGGCGAAAGGGTATTCCTCCAGAACCAGCAAGGCCCGAGCCCCCACAAATGGGACAGGTCGGGGATCGTGGTGGAGTCGCCGGGCCACGACCAGTATCGGGTCAGGGTTGACGGTTCGGGACGTCTGACACTGCGCAACCGGCGGTTCCTCCGTGCTTACACGCCGGCCACACCCTGCGCCCGCGAGCAGTCGGCTGCGCCGTCGCCGCCGCCCGCTGCCCTGGGTCATCAGCCCCCACCTATCCACCCGGGCTGGGCGACGCCCCAGGGGATTGCTCAGCGGCCGGCTGTCGGGCCCCGCGACTCGGCTATTGGCGCTTCCCCACCGACGCCTGCTGATGGGGCGTCCTCTGACCTCGCTGTTCCTACGGGTGCCTTCCTGGGTGCACCGCTCCCGGTGCCGCAGTCGCCGCCGACGCTGCCCCAGCCGACTCGGCCGGGCCGCTTGAGGAGGCCGCCTGCACGTTACGAGCCCGAGTCTGGCAGCTGGATACGGGATGTAGACCGTTAACCTATTCCGGCCCATAGCTTTCCGGTCTGGGGGGGATGAAGAGTTTATCGCCGGCCACTAGAGGGCAGTGTCACTGCTGTCGCTGCCCGGTTATGCCGTGCTCTGACCCGGAAGTGCCGAGCGGCCATTTTAGTTCAAACATTGTTCATGCACTCCGCCTCGAGTTGAGACGTTCTTCCACTCATTCATGGTGTCGTCATCCTTGTCAATAAATCACCGAAACTGACATTGAGGAGTGTGTTTCTTCAATTGTTCCACAATGTTTATCATCATGAAATTAATATCCATATATTTTATACTATACTACATGCCAACCCTACCGATTTGGGCGGTAGTCTACCGCTTTTGACATGTTTCTACCGCCTACCGACTTAGCTGGCTTTCCCTACCGATTTTCAATCTTCCCAAACTATAACACATAAAAATGACACTCCATAGACACTGGGCTCGACTTTTGGTGGACATTGTTTGCAGCGTGATCGCATCATACAAACAGTAGTCCTCTGTGTTTCTGAAAGAGAAACAATGTGCAGACCGGGGGTAACGCTGCGGGAAAGGCAGCGTTACCCCCGACGAGCCATTTGAGTCCTGCAGGATTTCCCCGTTAATATCACTGTCTCGAAAACACATGTTGGCGACTGAAAGACATCCAGTGTTTGGTCTTTTCCGGAAGCATCCTACAGTGTCTCAACTGAAAGAGGACCACAAACACACACAAAATATAATGCAATTTTGAGATTTGGGGATATTTATCTCCCATTCTTTCACTTTTTCTGACATGTTCAACACCAAACATGTCGTTAATGTGTTTAGTGAACAACAGCAATCTGAAAGCCTGTACATTATTTATATCACACTTTATCAGAAAAAATGCAGGAAATGACTTTTTTAATGCAGTATTTTCTGATTTATGGCGCAACACAAAGATATTTCGCTTTGTGCAAACCTTTGACTCTAATATGTCAACAACATCAAACAAGAATATGAACCTGGCTTTATTGTTCACACAAGAGTTCTACATCCTGACACATCCTTCATCTACACTGTCTCAACTGAAAGAGGACCAGAAACACATTACAAATATAATAAAATGTGGAGACTTTGGGATATTTATCTCCCATTCTTTTACTTTTCGGGCATTTTACAGACCAGACATGTCGTTGATGTCACTGTTTACCAAACTACCACTTTTTCTGAAAAATGCATAAAATTATGCAATATATTTTAAATAAATGGTTTATATATGTGATTACTGGGGTTCCATTTCTTCTGATTACCTAATTTGGGCGTGCACATTTGCCACGCGCAAACCTACCTCTTTTGGATTTGGAAAGGTTGGCATGTATGCTATACTTGCACTGCTTACCGTTTTCATACTTTATATATCTTAGCATATTCATACACACTGTTAATACTGCTCACAGGCTGCTGTGTATATCTAGTGTATTCACACCCCTCACTGTTTATTCATCATTCAATTCATTCTATATTTTATTCTGTAGATTGTGTACATTACTTTTCACTTTACTGCTTGTTGCACCGTTAGAAGCTAAACTGCATTTCGTTGTCTCAGTACCTGTAATCTGTGCAATAACAATAAAGCAGGCATCTTTATTGTGGCCTCAACAATCAAGTTCTAAGTAGTGCAATATGAAATAAAAACAACTACACTCTTTTGGCAGTGTTGTGGTGCCGAGAGATGGGAGTTGGAGGCGGGGTATCAAAGGTACAAGCTAGACTTTTATTTAGCATCTGAAAACCATTGTAAACTACTTCATGCCCGGGAAGCGAAGACCGGCGGAAACAGGAAGTCCGGTTCACTAAAATGTCCGTGCAGAACAATACCCCAACCCATAGATCCGTGGGTGAAAAATGTCAATCGCCACAGTGTACACATTAACAACAACTACACTATTTTGGCAGTGTAACAATTAAACAAGAACTACACTCTTTTGGCAGTAACAATTAGATAAATAATAAACGGTCAGACTGACACTGAAGACAAACAAACTATTTTCAGCAATCAATCTGTTTAGTTGACTCTGGGTGACATGTGGCGATTTTAAAAAATCGTTTTTGCTCCATCTGGGTCACTGCCGGTGGTTGAGACGGTGGGGGCTTTGGCTACTTCAGGAGATCGGCATTGCTGTTATTCGATGTGGACAATGCTTTCTGTCCTGCACTAAGTTTACATTTGACCGTAATATTTTGTGCATCCTTTATCCCCACAAATTGAAAATAGTGGTTATATCTCCAAGTTGTAAATGCGCTGCTGCTCTCGCTGATACTTGCATCTGCCATAGTGTGTGTGTGCTGGTGGTGGGCGTTGCCGTGTATGTGTGTGTTAGCCTTAGCAAGTAGGCTTGTTTGAGACGGCTCACCTCGAAAGTAGACGAGAATAGCCGATCGCAGCCGGGGGAGGTCTCAAAAAGCTCGCCTGAAGTCGGTCTTCTTCTTCTTCTTCTTCTGCGGATTGCAAACAACTTTAAGGTGCATACTGCCACCTCCGGAGTCGGCTTGACTCGGTTTGCATTTATAAAGAAAGCACACATGTGTTTAATTGTTAATGTCAGATATGTACTAAGTAAATACATTTGTTCCTGCTCAAGATTAGATTAAAATCTATTGTTATTGCACAGATTACAGGTACTGAGACAACGAAATGCAGTTTAGCTTCTAACCAGGAGTGCAACAAGCAGTAAAGTGAAAAGTAATGTACACAATCTACAGAATAAAAGATAGAATGAAGTGAATGATGAATAAACAGTGAGGGGTATGATGAATACACTAGATCAGGGGTTGGCAACCCGCGGCCCACGGGCCGCATGCGGCCCTTTAAGCCCTCTGCTCTGGCTCCCTTGAGCTTACACAAAAAATAAGAAGGAAATAAAATAAAAGTATTTGTAGGACTATTTATATTTTGTTGCATGGTTGAAAATGTTTCGTATCTTGTATTTTGAGGTGATACTGTGACACATAAATAAAAAACAAAACGGTTTTAATTAGGTCAACTAAAATATGCGTCACATCCTGCTACGGTCCCGCGCGAGCGCCTTTTCCTGCGGGTGAATAACCTGACCCCCGGCTCGATGAGCGAACTATGGATAAATCAAAGAAAAGTACCGGAGGAACACAGGATTTAATTCTGTGTGAACAGAGTTATATGCATTCACAGCAAACGATGCTGGTTTACCGGTATGTTTGATATGTAGAGAGAAGTTGTCAAAGGTGCTGCACTGCAGCCTTTACTATCGAGAAACAACACAGAGAGGAAGACAGCTGACAATCTTCAGTCATAATTCAATGGGGTATGTAATTTATTTCAGAAAACACTTTTTGTTATATTCCATGGAATGCTCTTAACATCCCGATAGCAATGAATATATTAAATGCTTTGACAATAAATACATACAAAAATTAATCTCTGGAAGCCGTAGCGCTGTAAAAAGCACGACCAATCATCTGAGCCGGCCCGGCTAAAATAACTGGATGACCTACCTGCCTGTCAGCCTGTCAGCCTTCCATCTGTGCACACATTTATCTCGTGCCCTCATTGATCATGTGCGTGTTCGTGTGTGTTGGAGGAGGGGCTCTGTGAGGAAGTCTGAAGGAAGAGGCATATTTTTTCCGGTTGTGTATTTTCAAATTCGAGCGCACTCGAGCTGGTTTCCCCATTCTTACCTACCCTACCTTTAACTATTTTTAGGATGCAGCAATATGTTTCATTTATTTCAAAGTGGGCCCATTTTAATAATATTTGTTTTCCTTCAAATGTGCAGAGGACTCCCCAAGTGCTGTGTTTAATTTATTTTAAAGTAGGCCTGTGTATTCTTTTTAATTCTCCTTATAGGAGTTCTTTGTTTCTTATTAGAGGCAGTTTTACATAATGTAATAAATAGCCTAATAAATGCAAAAAAAACTGTAGTTTTTGTCTGATATAACAATAAATACAACTTTATTATCTATCAAGCTGTGAAATATGTTTTGCGGCTCCAGACAAAAAATGGTAAGCAGTGCAAGTATAGTATAACATATATAGATATTAATTTCATGATGATAAACATTGTGGAACAATGATGAAAAATGTGAATGGAATTGGCGACGTAAAACTGACACCAAACAACAACTTTTGCCTAGCCAATTGGAGTATTTCATCAGCAGCACGTGGTAAAAACCACCAATGAGCGCTCAGCTCGAGATACCAGCGAGTCGTTTCCCATCAAGCATTTCGCCTCCGCAGCCCGTGGAGAGGAACTGCGCCGCCTCGCCGCGCCTCGCCTCGCTCTCAGGGCTGCGGGCGTCTTTGTCCCGTGAGATTTCAACGTCTCATGTGAGCGAGCCTCCAGAGCAAGTCGGACAAAATGACTAACCATCATGCAACGCACGAGCAAGACGTTGATCGAAATTGCGCAGGTCTCGCTTGTCTCAAACAAGCCTAGTGTTTGTGTGTCTGTGTATTTTCCCCATAACGCAAGACCCGCCCAACTCTGTCTCTGATTGGCTTACATAAATAATAAATAAAAAATAAAACATTGACCCTGAAATGTTACCCCGCGTTAACCAATCATCACTCCTCTCTGGTCACTTTCACTTTTCCATGGTACTGTGAGAGGACATCGCTGTATTCGCCTGTAAATTACATCCGCAGGGAGATTCGGTTCAGTTGGATCACATAATGTAACGCAGTAACGCACCCATTTAAATCACAGTAACTATAACGGCGTTACTGAATGGGAATAGTTAACTAGTAACGTTATTAGTTACCGCAAAAGGTAGTTGTGTGCGTTAGTTTGTAACACGTTAGTCCCAACACTGGTAAACACACACCTGATCACCTGAGAGCTGCCGTTTCATTCAGACTGTTTAAAAAAAAACAACGGTCTGATTTTAACAACTCAATGTGTGATTGTTATACTTATAGCAGTAATATTAGACACTAATAATACAGTAAACTATTAACACTGTACATATTATTGTTTGCCCGTGGGATTAGGATTATCGGTAGTGAGAGCCGTGCTGCATTTTCCTCCGGTCGGATGTGATATAAAAACAAAGCGATTATTTTTGTTGTTGTAAACTCACGTGGATTAAACTACATGTATTAGTGCATTCATTTCAATTCGCAAACATATGATACATTAAATGATCATGAGGATGATGATTGAAAATCGTTTGTTTGAGCCGGGCTGCATTTCCTGATGAAAAAACATAGCGATGGTTTTGTACTTACACCGACGTGAATTAAACAACATTATTTTGTTAAATAAAAACATGGTGATGTTTTGTAAATGATTACATGTCTCTTATTTAGCACAGACTATGATCCTATCCTTGACATATGGATCTTAACAAATATCCGCTATATCAGACACCTGTAGATCTATCAGCTGTTTATTTCACATGAGTTCCAGTGTGGCAGCTTTTCACGGCTCCCCCTGGTGGATCCATGATCCATTGCAGCTGGTTTCATTAAAATTACATGTATTTATCAAGGGGGCGTATCAAGTCCTGCAGGGGGTTTTCCTTTTCAGCAGGGGCCCACCCCATGCAGATCAGGGACCCGCACGGGTAGGCGTCTGAAATGAAACGCTACATCTGTAACTGCTTCTACCCGTCAGTGCTTGGATATTATCAAGCTGAGAAAATGAATACAGAATTCCTACATACTGTCATCAAATGTCTTTCTATTATGAATTTAAATTGCCCTTGTGAAACTAGTCTTGTGTTCATTTCTATCCCCATAATGACCCAAATAATGAAGTCTATGGCTTTTACTTCTAATTATTTACAAGGCTAGAGAAAGAATGTTGTCTAAATTAAATTCTGTCTCATTAAATTACTATGTTTTAGCTTAACTTAACTCTAATATGTTGGTTCTACATTTCAAATCCCACTTACTCTAATATCTGTTAAAAAATCCACATTACAAAATTGTTTCATTATCACAGGTCAACTTCTTTGGTATTCCCATTCTGGAATTCCATCTCTCACAGTAGCCCCTTGGCCACTGCTTCTGCATCTGTGTTACCTGTTATAATTCAATTAATAATTAGAAACATGTCAACATTCATCAAACAGTATCTTATAGACATGGAGCAGGTTGATTCTAAAACTGTCAATCAATGGTCAGATTGAACATCCGAGTTGGGGCGGCAGGTTTCTTTCAGTCCCTAAATGAAAAATGTAGATTGTGAATTTGACAGCCATGTTGATATAATACATTATACACACACTCCCCCTTTTTACACATGAACTCATGTGTAACAAAATCCTGTATGGGAAGAAAACCTTAAGGTAATAATTGATTATAAGAAAATACCAAACATTATTCACAAATGTACATCCATTATTTTCCATAGTAAACACTCCAGTGAAAAGAAGTGTTTCTCTCCATCTTTCAGTCCTAAAAGAAACAGAATCTTCATTTTTTTTGTTTGAGCTTCACATTTTGCAAACCGCCACTGCCTGTGGGAGTACAATAGCATTAAGTATATTAGAAACGGGTCACATGTGCGGTTTACCAATTTTGGAATTTTAGGAAACCTCTCATTTCCCACAGAGCCCCAGAATAATGTGTTAGTCCAAAAACATGCTTGATTAGTCATTGTTTTAAATCATGCAGTTACACTGATCACATGCAGACATACATTCAAACTCACTCTGTCAGGTTGTAAGGTCAAGTTATCTCTAACTTTTCATTGGGACAGCTGTTTCCCACATTCCCTGAAATGTGTTAGCCAAAAATGTCACTTCCTTATAGTACTACTACTGCAGTTTATTAACACCTAATCTATATTAAAATGTCTAATAGATCTATTTCAGAAACTTGTGCATATAATTATTTCCTTGAGTCGAACATTATTAGGATCTGTAAAGCTCTGCCATGTATTTCATAACTCATTAATTTATCTTCAATTCTGGACCACTTAAAGAACAATGTTAACCTCTTTAACAGTGTGTGGAACCTTGGGTGTACGAACATAACAATCACTCCTTCCTTTATCAATGATTAAAAAACAGAAGTCATTTCATCAATGGTTTGTAGTTGAACTTAGGAATTATCACTTATGGTAGGTCTGTTTTTACTTTTTAACATCTCTAAATGTCAGGTCATTACTAATTAAATGGATGTCCATTAGGAGGTGGTGACGCTTGCAAACTCACTCATTCCGATTCCCTTCCCCTCTGGTTTATCTCGAGCCGTGACCCCGGCCTCCTGACATTCTGCTCGACCAACTCCTCTGATTCTGACTCCTCCCCCTTTGTCCATCAGCTCTTGAATCCATCCGCTGTAACTCTTTTATGGAGCCATCTGCCCAGTTTCATCTGCAACCCCCATCATGCCACTGTTCTTGTACTGCTTTGCATTTCATCTCCTCCTTTACAGTCTCTTTGCTGTTTTATGGAGCTTTGGTTCTGGCTGCCACAGGTGGAGATAGCTCTGGATGCAGTTCTGGATGCAGTCTTGTTGTTGGTTCAGCTCTGGTTCTCTGTCTGTTCGATGGAGAAGCAGCAGTCTCCTGCTTGGGTTAGGTCTTTGTTTGCTCAGGCGGATCGGGGTCTTAGCCGTCTGCAGTGGCGGCGCCAGAGTATTTTTGTTGGGTAATCTATGGCAGGGCTAACCCATACAGTGATGGGGCTCAAGTCAGTATTTGTAATGTAATTACATGCACGCTATATCGCTCCCCTTGACAGTGAAACGCCACGCGAGAGACTTTTATTAGCTTTTATTAGCCTCCTTTTATCAGCTAAGTTACATCGAGAGCAACAGGTGAGTTAAACAATACAATAGCCTATTCTGCTAATTCCACATTGTTACAACATGCTACGCAGGGGCAGAAACAAGCAAAGTTGGCAAAGAGAATTGACACGGAGAGGGAGAGGGAGAGGGAGAGAGAGAGACAGAGAGAGAGACGCACACACAGGTAAACAGAGAGAGAGACAGACACAGCACACAACAGGTGGCCTGTGTCTCTATTGTCATACAAAACACTTTTTCAAATGACCCATTATTACAAAATATATTCAAAACTCACTATTCACTCTTCAGGTGGGTCGTGTGACTCTGGCACCTGTTCGACTTGTACCTCAATGTGAGGGCGTTTAAGAACAAATCTATCCATCCGAAATATACAATTAATCCTAGAAGCTCTGCTGTCTGTCTGCAATTTACTCGGCAAAAATTTGGGGACTTTTCACTGTGAACGTGACGTATCAGTAATGCATGACGCAGCAGACCCAACGTTTTGTTGCTCTGATTGGCTGTAGGTCTATTCAAATTGCATTCGGAGGCATTTTGATCTGACCGCGGCCGCGCTGATATTATAACGCGAAATAATTTCCACACCTTTAGTGTATAAAACTCCCCCACTACTTAAACTATTCCTTGCACCCCTCTAGCATAAGCCCGAATGGTCTCAACCATATTGCGTCAGTAACGTGCACTTGTTGTTACAGCAGGATCAGTTTGTGTGTTGTGGACACGACCGGTAGATTTTCGCAATCCGTGTTCTCAACATGCTTACTTTAACATACTTTTTCATGGTCGGGCTAAGGTAGGGCTAAGCCATTTCTTGGTATGGCTGTAGCCTACCCCAGCCATACCCTGGCGCCGCCACTGGCCGTCTGACAGGCAGAGAGAGAGAGTCCAGGTCTCGGGACGCATTACCTATAGAAATTCTAGCACACTGAGGTTAAATAAATCCCACCCTTTCCATTCTGTCTTTTTCTAATCATACTATCTGTCTTGGTTGTTAAATGCCATCTTAACAACAAAATGAATGTCGCCTTATGATATTACAGAACTCCTTTAAAAAAAATATTTCAACCATTTGTAACATATTTACTCAAAACAACTTTTTCAGTAAACCATTTTCTCCTATAAAATGAAAAACTCATATTTCAAGCTCCATATATTTCACACAAGAAGAAAATCCCCACATATTCTCCAATATTTTAAATCCTACTGTCACTTGGAACAACAGTGAAAACCAACAGAGAGCATACTAACAGCTCACAACAATGTACAAGAGTAGGCCTATGTTTTCTTTCTATTATAATGATTAATATTATCACTTTTAGTGAACACTTATTCGTATTATCTAAATGCCCTGTCTATAATCCAAACATGCAAATTGTTTGAGTGTAAACATTTGATTTTCCCTATCTGTTTACACTCTAAATATTCTTTAAATTATTATGGATTAATTACTAATCCCTTTTGTACTTCTGATCAAAATTATTTATGTGTAATGCTTTAAATATACAAATATGTGTTAAATGTAATAGTTCTAAATTTAAACACAGTGATTCTAGTTCTGACTAAAACTACCAGGAATGAGCTTCACTTCAGCCACAATACCTCGACAATTTATTTTTATTTTTTATTCTCACATAAGCTTTTTTTCCATACTTTCTCATCTATTTGTTCTGTTCTTTTAATCAAACAGCGTAACAAGTCTTGGTCATTTTGCAATGTATTACATTACATGTCACTTGTTAGACACTTTTATCCAAAGCGACTTACATGCTCAATACTGTGCAACCCCACAGGAGCAATTTGGGGTGAAGTGTCTTGCCCAGGGACACAACGACATACTGACTGCAGTGGGGTTTGAACCTGTGCTCCCCTGATCACAACACCAACGCACAACCCACTGCACCACACGCCTCCCTGTAAAAAGTATTTTAAGCACCCAAATGCTATATTTTCTGTTGAAATGCCCTAAGCTTTCCCTGCCACCATTTTAGGATAATATAGTAAGTTCATAGGAAGGAATGAGACAATTAAGCTGTCGTCACTCACCTAACGTAATCACCCTTTTAAACCTATGCCGTTTTGACGGGCTCTCCGTAAAAAGTCTTCACTTACTATAAATATCTTACTTTAAATCCAATCACTTGCCCTATTCTTCTCTTATGTGTAACAAAGGTCCCAAACTCTTATGTTTACCACATTAACACTTAACATAGGTACCAAACTCTTGTTTTCATGTTTTTAATTCTTAACATAGGTACCAAACTCTTATGTCGATCACTAATTCTTAACATAGGTACCAAACTCTTATGTTGAATTTTAACATAGGTGCCAAACTCTTATGTTGAATTTTCCATTTTTGTCATAGGTTCCGGACACCTAAATAATGTGCACTTATCAGAAATATATCCCTTGCTCCCCCCACTCTTCAGTTGTCTCATATATTTTACATTACGTCGTCTGTTCATCCACCAACACTCACAGTTCTAACAGTCCTATTCTACCTATGCAGAATTTTGGTAGTTATACAACAGGCTTATGCTTACCTTTGATTTTGACCCTGTGAGTATTGGTAGGAATCCGGAGGAGGTCTCCGCCGTCCTTCAGTCCCTCAGACTCGAAGACGGGAGTTCCCAATCGTCTTTCTGGAACCACGTCGTGTGTCACCATTTTGTTGGGTTCAGAATTCCAGAAAACTAAGTTTAACTATTTATTGTAAAGACAGCAAAAGATATATATTACTTGGCCAAGGACTCATCACGTCTTTGGGAATCACAGGCAGCAAAGCTGTAATCTGTAACCACCAAATATGTCAAGAGCCTCGAACCTCGTGCGTGCATACATTTTTATTATACAGGGCGTTGCCCGTACATTTATGATTAGTCAAGACTAGCTGAAGAGATACCATGGTTTAGACTTGGTTCTCTTTGGTTGGTGCACAGACTCAGATAGAGTCTCTTGGCAACACGATCCTCCAATCAGCATTCGGCCGGCCTGTGGAAGTCCATCCCTACTCTGGCTCTGTAATACGCAATTTGTTTTCTCTAACATTTCTTCAGATATAGTGGGAAACCATAATGTTGCTTCCTAGCTTTGCGGGGGAGCGCGGCTCCCATACAAAGTGAAGGCCGGTGCGATGTGCTGTTCTGACTACCTCTTTGTGTTCTCTCAGTCTCTGCACTTGACCTTTTTACTTTCAATATAGCAAGCTAAACACTTTCTCATGTAACTTTTCCCTTCGTTCCTGCCCACCCCATCAAAACTTGGGGGGGGGGGGTGATTGGGTCCATTTATTCCAAAGTCACAGCACATACAATGAGCACAATAAGCAAATAATGTAATAAGAATCTTGTAATGTTATATAAAAATAGACTCCACAGTTGTTAAGCTATTATTCTGAAAATCCTTCATCCCCGGTTAGCATTTAGCATGTGGCTAATATACCATTTCCTATTGAGGTGAATTTAGTAGCGAAATGGCATGGAGTGATGTACACCGAAACCTACTGATTTAACACTACAACTATAGACGTTGAGATATTATTATTGCTGAGTATTAAAATCAAGGTACAGTTTATTTGAATACGTTATTGTTTACAGACGTGGGTAGCATGTGACAACATCCGGAACCACCCGAAACCAAAATGCTGTGAAGTATTTCCTGTATTTTTTTTGTGTATTGATGTTACGTCCCAACTAGGGGAAGAGGAACGCAACATACACCAGATTGGAACAGGTAATAATTATAAATGGTTTTATTATGAAGCAAGGTGAAACAAAATGGCAGGCAGGCAGCCTGAAACAACAAAAAGGCCAAAAGGGCACAGGTTGACAAATAACCTAACAAAAGGAGGACTCTAGAGACTGGTCTAGGACTAAGAAGGGAAGCTGTAAGAAAACACAGCTGAAGGAGGGAAACTAAGCACACTACACTAAACACATATATCCACACTCAACACATCTCTCGACACTCGTCACTAAGCACATATGTTGACACTCGACACTAAGCACATATGTCACACCAAACACAGTCTGTAGTGTCCATGACACAAGAGCAAAAGGTATGAGGCGTCTGATCGCAGCAGAGCCTCCTGAGTGACAATTGTTCCCAGGCTTTGTACTGTCCTCTCCAGCAGGTGTGCGCTGGGCTTTCACAGGGATTGGAGAACGTCGGGCCCAGCGTGCTCCAATCACTGTCCTCGGAAGTGGACCAGGAGATGACAGCCAATGACGTTGGGGCAACCACACAGCTCATTTACATAATCACACACAGAGCTGCAAACAATCCCAGACAGGTTACCGAGCAGGCAGAAACAGCAGCTGTAACACCCCCTCCCTTAAAACACAAACCTATGGTTTTGTTAACCTAAACACACTAACAAAGCTACCTATCACAAAACAAACCTACCTAATAACACACACCAACATCATAAAACAAACCTGGACAAAGCATCGGCCAACACATTCTCTGAGCCCTTTAATGACGGGGTCTAATGTTGTAGTCCCGCACAATCAGAGCCCATTGCATGAGACGCCGGTTGCGCTTCGACACGCTGGGGCAGAATATGAATGGATCGTAACATGTAAACATCACAATTGGCCAAAGGCTGGGTCCAACATACAGGACTGTCTCAGAAAATTAGAATATTGTGATAAAGTTCTTTATTTTCTGTAATGCAATTAAAAAAACAAAAATGTCATACATTCTGGATTCATTACAAATCAACTGAAATATTGCAAGCCTTTTATTATTTTAATATTGCTGATTATGGCATACAGCTTAAGAAAACTCAAATATCCTATCTCTAAATATTAGAATATCATGAAAAAGTATACTAGTAGGGTGTTCAACGAATCACTTGAATCGTCGAATTAACTCGAAACACCTGCAAGGGTTTCCTGAGCCTTGAAAAACACTCAGCTTGGTTCAGTAAACTAAATCACAAGTATGGGGAAGACTGCTGATCTGACTGCTGTCCAGTGGACCGTCATTGACACCCTCCATCAGGAGGGTAAGACACAAAAAGAAATTTCTCAAAGAGCAAGCTGTTCACAGAGTGCAGTTTCAAAGCACATCCACAAAAAGTCTGTTGGAAGGGGGAACTGTGGCAGGAAACGCTGCACAACCAAGAGAGATGACCGCAGCCTTAACAGCATTGTGAAGAAGAGTCGCTTCCAGAATTTGGGGGAGCTTCAAAGACAGTGGACTGAAGCTGGAGTCCAGGTATCAAAAGTCACTGTTCACATACGTGTCCGGGAAATGGGCTACAATAGCCGTATTCCCATGGTCAAGCCACTTCTGAACTCAAGACAACGGAAGAGGCGTCTGACTTGGGCTAAGGAAAAGAAGCACTGGACAGTTGCACAGTGGTCCAAAGTCCTCTTTTCAGACGAAAGCAAGTTTTGTATTTCATTTGGAAGTCAAGGCGCCAGAGTCTGGAGAAAGGCTGGAGAGGAGCAAAATCCAAGTTGCTTGAAATCCAGTGTGAAGTTCCCACAGTCAGCGATGGTTTGGGGAGCCATGTCAGCTGCTGGTGTTGGTCCACTGTGTTTCATCAAGCCCAGAGTAAATGCAGCTGTGTACCAAGAGATTTTAGAGCACTACATGCTTCCGTCTGCTGAAAAGCTCTATGGAGATGAGGAATTCATTTTCCAGCATGATCTGGCACCTGCCCACAGTGCCAAAACCACCAGTAACTGGTGTACTGACCATGGCATTACTGTCCTCGATTGGCCTGCAAATTCCCCTGACCTGAACCCCATAGAGAATATGTGGGGTATTGTGAAGAAGAAGCTGAAAGACACCAGACCCAACAATGCTAATGAGCTAAAGGCCGCTATTGAAGCATCCTGGGCATCCATAACACCTCAGCAATGCCACAGGCTGATTGCCTCCATGCCACGCCGCATTGATGCAGTAATCCATGCAAAAGGATTCCCAACCAAGTACTGAGTGCATTAATGGACATTTTCAAATGTTTAATTGTGTTTTGCTGTTATAAATCTTTTTTTTTTACTTGGTCTGAGGAACTATTCTAATTTTTTGAGATAGGATTTTTGAGTTTTCTTAAGCTGTATGCCATAATCAGCAATATTAAAATAATAAAAGGCTTGCAATATTTCAGTTGATTTGTAATGAATCCAGAATGTATGACATTTTTGTTTTTTTTTTAAATTGCATTACAGAAAATAAAGAACTTTATCACAATATTCTAATTTTCTGAGACAGTCCTGTAAATCTTAAAGTGTTGCAGAGCTAACACCAACACTAGGATCGGATAAACGAGCTGACGCTCTCGGGTTACCGGGAGAGTCGAAAAGTCGAGAGGCTTGTCTAAGCCGGCGTGTTGCGCTGGTCTCACGACATCCTCACGAGGGGAAGCCACCATTTCTGGCTTCTCCTCAGACACAGCTTTATCTGGAAGCACCGGCACAATCACAGGATCAGACAATGGGACATCAGAAACACTTTTACTCGCCTGTGCATGTGTATAGGTGATCAGGCCAATACCGTTTGGTGGGGACATATTCTGCCGCTGTTCTTTACGCTTCAGAGCTGCGCAATTGGCGATGACATGTCCAGGTTTGTGACAGTAAAAGCACTCTCTCTCCTCTTTGGTTACATTATACACATTCAACGGTTCAGTAGATGGTGCGGCTAACACACGGCGGGATCTGTCAGTAAAGAAAGGGGAAAACACAGATTTATGCGTTAACACATACTCATCGGCTAACACAGCAGCAGCAGAGAGGGTATTTACTTTTTGCTCATTTAAGTAAACAACAATGTGCTCAGGCAAACATTTTTTAAACTCCTCCAACATGATAAATTCCCTCAGAGCAGAATAATCCTCCGCTTTACATGACGTAACCCATTTAGCAAAAAACATTCCCTTTTCTCTGGCGAACTCGGCGTGAGTTTGATTAGGACCCTTCCTATGGTGTCTAAACTTTTGCCGGTAAGCTTCAGGGACTAACTCATACACTCTGAGGATGGCAACCTTCACTGAGTCATACTGTAGGCTGTCCTCTAACAAAAGAGCCGCAACTGCTTCCTGAGCTTTTCCATATAGTTTTCACGTTACCATAAGAGCCCAAACTTCAGCCGGCCACCGCAACGCTGTAGCAATGCGCTCGAAGGCACCAAAATAGGCATTCACCTCAGTCTCACGGAAGGTTGGCACTAGCGGAATGTTTTTACTCACGGCAAAGGCAGGTGGAGGAGAAGGAGATGATAGGCTTCCTCCGGCATGGTCAAAAGCACCGGATGCGCGCAGTTGAGAGTCTAGCTCCAGCTGACGCATCCTGACTTCCTTGCTGATGTCCAGCTTTCTTAGTTCCAACTGAAACTGATACTGCCTGTCCAGCTCCTTGTCTTTTGCCTCCAACTGAAGCCGTGCGAGACGGACTTTGAGTCTACTCCCTTCCTGGGAATCTGGACTACCAGGAGACGGTGGACTATAGCGAGGCAGCGCAGACGGTGCTTTACACTGCTCGCTCCCCTCGCTGTCACTAGCTTCTCCTTTAGCAAGGACATTAGGCACAGTGAGCTCAGCTTGTGCAGCCAGCACCAGAAAACCCCTTTCCACCAACTCATCCACCACCAGAGCCTTTAACTCTTTTTTAAATGTCTGCCTAGTCACTGCGAGACTGAAATGTTGCGCTATCTCATACAAGTCGTCTCTACGATACTGATCTCACTGCTTATGAGAAGGACGGACCAAAAAGGACATCAAATCAAAAGTTGCCATACTCAGGTGAACTGCTTACAAAGTCCACCAAATTGTTTCTAGCTATGAACAAAAACACCTATAACCACAGGAATTATGTTAATATCCCGGACGAGCCCCCATGTATGTTACGTCCCAACTAGGGGAAGAGGAACGCAACATACACCAGATTGGAATTGGTAATAATTATAAATGGTTTTATTATAAAGCAAGGTGAAACAAAATGGCAGGCAGGCAGCCTGAAACAACAAAAAGGCCAAAAGGGCACAGGTTGACAAATAACCTAACAAAAGGAGGACTCTAAAAAAAAGGAGCCTACTTAAATACAAAGAAATATAGCTAATAACCAAAATAACCCTCACCGTCAAAGTGGTACAGTCTAAAGAAGGGAAGCTGTAAGAAAACACAGCTGAAGGAGGGAAACTAAGCACACTACGCTAAACACATATATCCACACTCAACACATCTCTCGACACTCGTCACTAAGCACATATATCGTCACTCGACACTGAACACATATATCGTCACTCGACACTAAGCACATATGTTGACACTCGTCACTAAACACATATGTCACACCAAACACAGTCTGTAGTGTCCATGACACAAGAGCAAAAGGTATGAGGCGTCTGATCGCAGCAGAGCCTCCTGAGTGATAATTGTTCCCAGGCTTTGTAGTCCTCTCCAGCAGGTGTGCGCTGGGCTTTCACAGGGATTGGAGAACATCGGGCCCGGCGTGCTCCAATCAGTGTCCTCGGAAGTGGACCAGGAGATGACAGCCAATGACATTGGGGCAACCACACAGCTCATTTACATAATCACACACACAGCTGCAAACAATCCCAGACAGGTTACCGAGCAGGCAGAAACAGCAGCCGTAACAATAGATTACAGCGTTTAAAATGTATTTAGATCAAAGTCATGAAAGAGATTAGGAGGAGAAGAGGCGTGTTTAGTTATATATTGAATTTACAATGTCGAAATCCTCTGTTATGCGCAACAACAGACATTAAAGACCTGGAGGGCCGGCCCCCAGCAGCGCCAACCGGCCCACGGGGAGGAGCCAGCAGAGGATACTAAACAGCTGTAGGAGGGTTTCTGTGTCTCTTCCTTCGCTCTCAAGGGCCCGAGAACACAGCTGTTTTTCTCACCTGAACAATATTCTGCTTGTAACATTACCACGCTTCTTTTAATTAAAGTACCCATTTGAACCTTCTCAGAGACTCAATTAGTCTCCTTTTTTAAAAGCTTCTCTCCTGGACACGAGAATAACGGACAAAGCATAACAGAAGCCCCGAGGTGTTTTGGACCTAGTTAAGGACAACTTGGACTCTGTGAGAATATGATTCGAAAAGATATACAAGTGAATTCTTGTTGAACCTTCATAATCAGATGTCCCTTGCAAGAATGATTACAGACAGTAAACATTGAAGTCTTGATGAATGTGACAGGTTTGAAGTTTTTGACAAAAAGTAGGGAGACCTTGTTTAGCTAAAATATAGCACCACATGGAATTTAAGAACATTATAAAATTGTGATATTTTTGCAAAACTGTCGTTTATCTTTTACTAAACAATTGTTTACTATTATTAATTAATATAACATAGTTGAAATGTTTAGTTTGACAATCTTAATCTGACAATACAAAAATGAAATATTGGTAAGAAAAGATTCTGACACTTGGTTTTCTTTGCCGCCTTTTCTTCAAAAGACTTTTCTGATGTCAATAGGCGCTTTCACACCGGAGTACATTTCCCAGTGTAGTTCCGATAGTTCTTGAAATGCTGAGTTCACACCAAAAAGATCTGGAACTAGAACTTAGTTCATGAGAACCTTTTCACCCCCTTTTTAGTCCCTGCTAGAGAGCAGGGACTTTCATGGGAGAAAAAGGTTCCCATTTCTGATTGGCTGGGCGGATTGCAAACCACGCGCCGTAAAACTCGGAAAAGTTTTGTGAAGCCGCCATTGTATTTGCTGGCAAAAGAAAACATGGGAGCGGTGGAGATGAGGAGGTGTCGGCGTTCTGGCGATTTACTCGGAAGGCTTCAGTAGAAGCTGCTGGGAGTCCCAGCAGCTTCTACTGAAGCTAGTCCCCAACTCCGGGGACTTCCGGCCGGGGACTTCGGGTGGCAGTATACGCCTTGAAGTTGTTTGCGGCCTGCCAGTAAACCCAAAGCAGAAGAAGAAGAACTGACGTCAGCAGCTTCATTTGCCTAATCCTCCCTCAGGGACTTATTCCGGTGTGAACGCGATCTGCTCTTTAGTTAATCAGAACTCAATGCAGATATCACATGGACTAATCCATTATTTTAAACAAGGGGGTAAATTGTATGGCGTGACAGGGTTGAAACAAACTGGGGGACGTGAATCAATATTGCAATTTCATAGATAATTCATGTATTTTTCAGTTAAAGTTGACAAGCATATGATTATATTAGCAACAACATTTTGGGATGATTGGCAATTTAGATTTGTTTAATATTCAATGAATATGTAATGATGCTTAGTGGGGACATGCAAATATGTCTGTGTACTACTAAGAAAACCATTGTTTTAAAAACAATATATATAGTTTTACATTGTAATGCAAAACAACCTGTTTCATTAATTCATTGCTTTAAAATATTTTGTAGTTTCCTTTCATTTATCATTTTTGAAGTAAGCTCGGGGGACTCAAAGGGCACCCGATTCAGAGATGTGTGTTTTTGTCTGTGTGTGAGTAGCTGAGCTGGGTTTTCTGTTTACCTCTTTAACTTTAAGCCATGGATGGAGGATAATGTATTATACAAAAAAATTGAAATACTATTAAGGACAGAAATCCATAAGTCAAAGGCTCAGAGATCTGTATTTGTGTATGTGTGCACATTTATTGGACCTTGCAACTTGCCTGACAGCTGTAATAACCAACAGCTGTAGACCCAGTAAATTATCTTAACAACTTTTGGCATTATTAAACTTGCGTGAGAATGCAAACAAGTAAAACATGGAGGAACAAGTAAACTAAAAGAGTTGAAATGTTGCATACAGAACATCACAGGCAGTCAGGTGGAGATACTGTTTGTTTGCTGCTGTTCATAGACTTGTTCAGCATGGAAATCAGCTTCAACAGATTGAGATAATCCATCACTGTGAAGAGAGTTTATTCCATCCTTATTTCCTGAGCCATGTTTAGTTCTTTCATATCAGCCCTGCATAATGTTCCTCTGTGCTCGGTATCAATCACCTGACAGACATACTGTAAAGAAGGGTTTGAAATCTAATTGTATACAGCAAACTGCTTGGGGGGGAAGTAAAATATACAGTATGTAGAAAGTATTATATTTAGCATATAATCAGTTTATTTAAAGTGTTTCTATCTCTGATACAAGTCTTACATAATTGAGAAGTTATTATAAAAGGAACTCCAGGCACAGATGCTATTTTCTCCTCTAATAAAAAATCTAACTGCCATTTTTGTCTCTTACCAAAAAAGAATTGTCTTGTGTCCGTTGTCTTAAAAAGTTGTTATCTCACACACAAAAAACATCACAATCACACACACTGAAGAAGAGGCTCTTCTGTGGACAGAACACACACCAGGCTGGCCCAAAGTTAGAAGACTGACTGCTAGTGTTGTAGTACTTGAGACCGGTCTCGAGACCACTTTTTAACGGCCTTGGTCTTGTCTCGGAATTGTCATGTTCAAGATTCCTCTGCGAAGCAAGGAGTCGGTCCAGGCAATAAGGTTATAATAACACTGATTTATTTCAGTTGTGATAAGGAATACAAATGCTCAGCTGAGGTCTCTGGAGTTATTGTCCAGAAAGTTTTTGATGTGAAGAAGTCCCTCTCTGCTATATTGTATAGCAGAGTTGGTGCGGTCGGCTTGCATGTTGCGAACCATGTTAAAAGCAAACGGTAAAAAGTAAATAAACACAAAAAAAATACAAAAAAGGGCAAAGTTGGAGAGGAGCAAAAATAAAAATAATAATTGGTCAACTTGCAAGCTATGGTTACTGAAGAAATAAACTAGAATGTCGTTGGATACTGGCACCAGAGAAGAACTAATCAAATAGTGCAACTCGTTTAGCAGCTCATCAATGGCAGAGCCTGGTACATGGAAACAGCTTCCAAGTTTTAATCAAACAAATGACAGTTTCTGTTCTATAATTTTATGCAAGTTCTCTGACGTTTGGACCAATGCACCAACTTCAAGTTCATCATTGTGAAGTATCTCATCACTCTCTGTCAAGCATGTATCTCCCAATGGACAACTCAACAAATCTGCCATTCCATTTTCCATAATTCCAGCTTTGAAATTGTTTTATGTATGTTTCTTGTGCTTTCTGTTTTGTGTGATTGATATGTTCCGTAAATATTTGTTGAAAAGGAACAACTTTCAAACACACAACAGATGGTTTCGTGTATTTTGAGATGGTTGTTAACATGAACGAAAAACTCTCAATTCCACGACAAGAACAATGATGGCAAGTAAATGTTGTTACACTGTAAAACCCAATGTTGCTCTTTAGTTATCATGACTCATTTTTACTTGTCAATACAACACAGATTTGTGCAAAAAGTCATTTTAACTTAAAATAATTAATTGATAACGTCTCAACCACATGGAAGTTGACTCAATTAAGACCCTTTGTTATGTTAACAAGATAAATCAAGTTGAGTCTAGTTGAGTTGACAAATGCACAAAAGTTATAGACTTGTGCGTCATCACGCTGTACGCTGTGTAGCACGTTTTGCGTCCTTCCCTGCTAAGCGCGCGCATTGTTCGGTGGATGGAACAACGCCAGAGACTGAATATACATCGTATTTTAACAAGGTGAGTGTAAATGTTATATTGATAGCTTACAAGTAATATTTAAGACATGTTTTACGTTTTTTAATTGGTTACATTATCGTCCGTGTTGCCCGTTTATTGAAAACGGAACAGCAAAACCTTTGGTGAAATTCACAGTGGGAATAGCTAACAGCTTAGCAGCCCGAGTTAGCTAGCTGCTAGCAAACAGCGCAGCCATTCCCTCCTGTTTGACTTGTTGATTAGTTTGTTTCCCAGACTTTTTAATTTAAATTACCCCCTGCCAAGTTTGGTGTGCGTATTGAGAATGTCTTTTTTATTTCATTAAAAAATTGTGTTCTTCAAACTTTTAATTGCTATAGTTAAAATGAGTTGCACGTGCACTAAATAGGCTATGAGTAAACCATGGTGGAGAATTTTTCGGACAACAGTTAATAGGATGCGTTTAATTTTTACTTATTATACACATATATATATACACATATATTTGTGTGTGTAGTTTTTTTCACATGCTGTTGCAATTGGTTGCAACAACTAGTAACGTTAGAAAAACTACAACACCACACCGGATCTAGCTAGACTGGAAACAAGACAATAGGCACGCCGTTTGGCAGCCGGCCAATAGTAGTAGGCTAACGTTACGGTTCGAGTGAGTGGCGAGCGCGATACGACGAAATGGATGATAAAAAGATTCAGAGAAATGGCCCGCCTTGCACGCAAGTACTTAGCAGCACCGGCAACATCACTACCTTCTGAGAGGTTGTTTTCAGTGTCTGGGCATGTTGTGCAAAAGAAGTGAGCTTCACTGTTGTCTGAAAATGTCAACAGGCTTGTCTGTTTCAGTAGCTGGCTGAAAGCAAAGAAGTTGTAGGCTTAACTGTAAAGGTAAGCCTACAACTTCTTTGCTTTCAGCTTTCAGTTTTATTGGTTACCTAACTGTTACTGTTCATTGTTTCTGAAATACGTTTTCTGACTGCTATGTTCACAGCAAACTTTAGAAAAAGGAAATATTAAGCCATGGTTTAACTTTATAATTGTATTTTGTACTGCCCTGTTTGCATGTTGCTTCTAATAAAAGAAACATGTGCATAAAGCAAGCCAATCCACTTTTCCATGTTCATAAGAGCATTAAAATGAAAAAAAATAATGGGACAAAAATAAATCAAGGGACATTTAGAATAGATAAAATTGTGTGATTAATTGCGATTAATTGTGAGTTAACTATGACATTCATGCGATTAATCGCGATTAAATATTTTAATCGTTTGACAGCACTAATATATATAGCTTTGAGGAAAATATAACATGCTTATTAAACTACCATGTAATATCTCTGTCCTAATTCTTTCTTACTTTTCTTTTTCCAGGTGTACATGATCAAGATCCAAACGTGAATGCGGTGGATTTGTAAGTTTTGTACCTATTACTCAGGAAATCGCAAAAGAATAATTGAACATTATAGAGCCATTCATGGACATCATGGAAGAAATTGCCCTTTGCCTTGTATCTACAGTGACTGTCCGCTAGTTTTCCGATCACAGGAATCCCTTAATAAGCATTTAAGAGAACATGGACTTTCACATCATGGACCTGTTGGAGGGTTAAACCTTAAAATTAACTGTCAATTGTGTGACTTCAATTATCCAGTGACTATAAAACAGTACTTTGGTCATCTTGGGAAACATCTTAGAAACAAAGAGACAGTTACCTGCCCTTTTAATCACTGTTCTCACGAAACAAGAAATTACACTACCTTTACTTCGCATAAAAGTCGTTTTCACAACAATGCCACACTACAAGACTTGAAATCTGAGCTTATTACTCAAACACATTTAGGCGTGGAACTTGTGGCTGATCAAGTGGTTTCAGATGTCAGTGATGCAGAATGTTCTGAGGATGAGATTGTAAATGAGCAGGAGGATACCTCTGATAAAGTTCAAGCAAGACTTGCGTCTTTACTTCTGCGATTGGAAACTGTTTTACATGTCTCAAAGACTGCAGTTCAGCAAATAGTTACAGAATTTAGGGATATTGGTGTTTTATTGAGTGAGGTAAACAAAAATACTCTTGATAAAGCATTAAGGCAGAATGGATGTACCATTGATGAAAACACTATCAATTTAGTAAAGGATACCTTGTGCCAGGCAAATCATTTTAGCTGTCTTTCAGAGGGTGGGTCTTTGTCAACTGACAAAAGGAGGTCATCTTTTTTCAAAGAAAACTTCAGTTTAATCAACCCAGTTGAATATGTTTTAGATTTTTCATCAAAAAAATGTTTTGTTTATGTGCCAATCTTGCGTGTTCTTCAAGCGTTATTGAATAGGGGTGATGTAATTGACAGAGTTTTGGAAGAAAACCGAAAATCACCATCTGGCCAGTATAAGTCTTTTTTTGATGCATCGTACTGTAAAGAAAATCCACTTGTTAATGGTGAAGATCTAAGTATTTCTTTGGGCTTGTATATTGATGACTTTGAGATCTGTAACCCTTTAGGCACCTCAAGAAAGAAACATAAGCTGTGTGCAATCTATTGGATAATTGGCAATTTGCCTGTAAGAGACAGATCATCTTTGTCTACTATATATCTGGCTGCCCTATGCAAAAGTCAAGATATTAAAACATTTGGTTATGGTCCAATTGTTCAACCACTGCTGAGAGACCTACAGTTGCTTGAAAAGGAAGGAATTTACATCGACAGGTTAGGAACCAGTGTCAGAGGCACAGTGCTATACATTTCATCAGATAATTTGGGGGCACATTCATTTGCTGGCTTTCAGGAGTCCTTTAATGTGGACAAGTTTTGCAGATTTTGCCTTGCAAGTCGAAAAGATATTCAAACTTGTTCTGTAAGAAGTGGGTCATTTGTATTGAGAACGATAGAGTCACATAACCTGAACCTGTCTGAGCTTAAAGAAAACACAAATTTGAAAAGTGTAAATGGTGTAAAACGTGAATGTGTTCTAAATGAACTACAATACTTTCATTGTATAACAGGGTTTCCACCTGACTTTTTGCACGACCTATTTGAAGGCATTGTACCCTTTGAGCTGTGTTTGTGTTTGAAAAAATTCATTGACAGGAAATATTTCACATTAGATAATTTAAATACTGCCATACAGTACTTCCCTTATAAGTACTCTGACAAAACCAATTGTCCTCAAAAAAATTCTGTAAATTTTCATTTGTCTGGAACCATAGGAGGAAATGGCCACGAGAATTGGACTCTGTTAAGGTTGTTGCCATTAATTATTGGTGATGATGTCCCTGAAAATGATGATGCATGGTCTCTGATTCTGGAACTGAAAGACATTGTTGAAATCTTGGCATCGTCCGCTTTTACAGATGAAAGCATCTGTTACCTAGAAGCAAAGATCTTTGAACATAGGAAACTTTTAACAGATGTATTTCCTGATGTGAAACTCAAACCCAAACATCATTTTCTAGAGCATTATTCCCATCTGATTCGTTGCTTTGGACCTGTGGTTGACTTCTGGACATTTCGCTTCGAAGCAAAACACAGTTTTTTCAAGAAAGCTGTTCGTGATATTAATAACTTCAAGAACATTGTGTTGTCTCTGGCCAACAGACACCAGCTTATGTTGGCATACCATTTTGACATGCCTTGCCTGTTCAAGCCAGCAGTAGAAGTAGAGAGGACAACACACAATTCCCTTGAAAATGTGCCCCTCCCAGTCAAACTAGCTATTCAGCACAAATTCAGTCATCTGACCACTATATCACTTGCCACAACAGCCTTAATACATGGAACAAAATATGTAAAGGGGATGTTTGTATCATTTGGAAGCACAAGTGGACTCCCTGATTTCTGCCAAGTCCTGTACATTGTGATAGTGGACAACAAGGCATTCGTTGTTCTTCAACCTTTCTCTGGTTGTTACCTGGACCACTATAGATGTTATGAAGTTTGCAGTGCTGAGGATTCCCAACTGGTTGTGGTCGACCCTGCAGAGCTGAACCACTACGTCCCCCTGACAGCCTACGTGGTACAAGGCAGACTCCTGATTTCTCCCAAGGCATTCCTGCTACACTGAGGTAATCCTTTTGCTTATTTTCAGGATAATTTAAGTAATAATAATTGTCTTATAGGCCTTAGTTTCATTAACAACTCTACCTTATGTTCTATACTTTTATATAGTTCATTATTTTACTACCATTGTTTTTAAATAATAAAAAATAACCTTCTTTACATCTTAACAGGGTTTAAACAAAATCTTAAATTGATAGTCTACGGCAAGGCCACAACGCCTTGCATTGCACTCTCCTACAGCAAAACCCCATACTTAGTTGACTGAAGCCCCGTCCTTTTCCCATCTACACTAAATCTCTTCACCGAAAATAGCAGATCTACAAGCTCACAACATGTCAGACATAGTGAGCTTGTAGATCTGTAATTTACACAGAATGTTCCCAATATTGGGATATAGGCCTCATGTGGTTAAATTACTTACTAGGTCGGGGTTCTACTATGACATGTGATCATTACTTTGCCTTGTTTATAAGAAAATGTATATTTGTTTTGTTCTTTTTAGATTCACCATGTTGCTGCGTGTCATCCTAACCGAAGAGGACATTCGGAGGGTCACCATTGAGAACATGCCCGACACGGTTGATGACCTGCACTTGATCCTCAAAAACAAGCTTGGATTGGAAGGAGTTTTGAGGGTACAATTTCAAGATCCAATGTTCAATAACGAGCTTTGCAACTTGAGTAACATGTCAGATCTCCCTAAAGATAAAGTGACTTTAAAAGTGTACAGTCATCCTCTTGAAGAACTCCAAGTTCATACAGAATAACTTTATTATCATTCAGACTCAACGTTGGACACTGCAAGCTTAACCACAACCCCTGAGTCGAGCCCCAGTCGAGTCCAGTCCACCTGCAGTCGTCACCTGCCTCAGTCATTTCAGATCCCTACTTTTGCGTTTGATACAGAGCTAAGGTTAAGGGAAGGAAATGAAGCCTTCCAGAAGGATGGAACCCTTCTTGATATCTCCAAAATGCATGAAATCAGACATTTTGGAAAAAATAGCAGAAGCGGTTCATGCCTATAGCCCATACCCACAACATGAGGAATATGCTTTGGTGGCGCAAGCGCTCATCAAAAAACATCCATGTCTGAGGGAACCAGGGTCTGTCGCTGGATGGCACTGTTGGACGTTTAGTTTAAAGTTTAAAACGGGTAACTTCAGACAAAAGCTCCGAGAGGCTGGATGCCCAGAGCTCAAGATCAACTCACTCAACTCACGGTCATCCAGCACATCTGGGAAAAGAACTCTTAAGAGGGCTAAAAAATCAGAAGTCAACTTCTTGCCAGACATCCCGGAAGGAAAAACAAAACACTCCCTTGACGAAGAAAGGACAGCAATGCTCACAGAAATGAAGAAGAGGAAGGTTGATTGGAAGCAAATTCAAGCGATGATGACCAGCACCTTCTCTTTGCGGAGAAAGGAAATCTTAGAGGATGAGCCACCTGTGGCTGACATCAAAGATAAATGGCCAGCACTGTTCTCTGAACGTCAGGTAAAGTACTTCTCTATTTCAAATGTGATTGAGGAAGATCAGATTGGAGGCTGATTAAGACTAGAAAGATATGTTGTACACAATGGCTAATGTCTGCTGTCATGAAGATTATACAGTTATATACATACAGTATATCAGTGATATTGAATTTACAGCCAATCCCTCGGCTTGTTCTTTGCTTCTTTTATGCCTACTAGATTGAAGCAGAGTTTGCTCGCCTCACCACTGTTGACCTGAAAGGCTGCCTCTTCGCTGGTCTTGACAAGTATCTGCAGAGGTTCATTGATATCTACAAAGCCAAGCCTGGTGTGGTGGAGCTGAAGAAGCTGTTGACAACACTGGATAGTGATGTAAGTATGCTTACGTGATATTTTACACTTTTTTCTGTTAAAAAAAGTTCTTATAGTAAATGTTACTATAGCGTTGGTTCAGTAACAGGCTTCTCCCAGTCCCTGTCTCTCCAGCTCTTTATAAACAGCAAATGTACTTTCACACGGGTCAATGGTGTCATCCAATTAGGAGAAAGAACCGCTTTATCAGCTTCAATTTTATAGTTTTCCAATTTTGTCTGCAGCTCTCACTCACACTCACACACACTTATCATTTATTTACTGTTAAATACTCTATTCTGATGTTATCTGACTGAAGCTGTTCCATTGGTTGTGTATTATTTTTAGTGTTCCAACCAATGGAAAAGGACCGTTGTGTTGATGGGGATCCCCCACTACCTCAAAGAGGTTTCGTCCAACTTTTACAAGAAAGTTCAGGTATATTTTATTTTATATTTATATTTTCCGTCAGTGCAGATCAGGCCCCCATTCTTACCCTTACTTGTACGTATCCTGTATTTTAGGACCTAAACAGTGGGTTGGGACCAATCATGAGTAAAAGGCCCTTTCTTTGTTTCCAATTTTCCTCAAAATATTTACTTCATTTTTGAGCGCTAACCGCTCCAACATGTGGCTTTGTGTGTATGTCCGTACCAGCATGGCCTCGATGGCAGTGTCCAAGCTTAGGAGTATAAATGAACTCATCGAAAGCACCGCTCATTTCACACTGGGTAGGATTTTTTTTTTTTTTTTTTTTAATAAAGCCCTTAAAAAATTTGGTTTTTAAGTACTCAACAGCTCATACTCTTTTTTTTTTTTTTTTTTGTGAAGTGTTGTGAGATTGTAGGTCAGCTATTTTCATTAGTTTGGGTCCCCGGGAGTGTGTCTTAAGATAAAAAGTTTAGGAACCACTGGTGTGTTTCATGCTTAATGCTGTTGTGGCCACAACAACAGAATCAATAAAGGTTTATTTTATCACGTTTTCCACTTTGTTTAGGCCACAGATGCTGAGGAGGACATGACAAGAGGAATGATGCTGGGCATCCTCATAGTGGCAGACGGGGATGATACTGTCAGTTTCGCAGTGGTCATCGAGGAAGAAATCATCTTTCCATCAGTCAGTGATTTTCCAACAGCTGTGTCACTGCTGATGGGTCTGCTCTACGCACTCAACATCGACTATCCCAAAGGCATAAGGTACACATTTGAAGTCATTCAGAAGGTGCTCATGGACATTGGTGGAGGCCATTGCACTGCTTTGGTTCATGGCTTGAGAAACAAACTCTTGAGGAAGACCATGTAAGCTTAAAGCAGAGTTTAAGCATTGACCCTGAACTTGATGGACATTGGAGGAGTCATGGACTGAGAAATGGACTCCCATTTAAGTTTGATTGTTGGAGAACTTCACACAGCAATATTGTGTATTGTTACATGGCTTGAGATACAGACTCTTGAGGAAGCCCGTGTAAGCTTAAGGCAGAGTGTAAATATTGATACTCAAGTAGAAAATGCAAGTTCAACTGAACAAACAAAATGTGAACTTGGTATGAGAAATGGACTCTATATTTTGTTATTTTGGTTAGACATCCTGTAGATTGTGTACTGCATTTGACAATTTAATGACTTGTGCAGGTTTACATGCCACTTTGGAAGGGCACACACTGTGGATTTGTTGGGATATTTACACTGTGGATTTTGGGTATAGCGACACAGTGTATTTGGAACACAGTAACACACAGTGTATTTGGGACACATAACACACGGTGTGGATTTATTTGGGGGACACAGTAACACACACGGTGTGTATTTATTTGGGGGGGACAGTAACACACACGGTGTGTATTTATTTGGGGGACAGTAACACACACAGTGTGGATTTGTTGCACTGAGGTTTTATCCACACTGTGTGAAACTTCAGTGTTTACTTAATCTTATTTGCGATGCATTATTTAGAATTGCACATGTTTTGATGCATTTTTTTAATTCTTTAGTTAATTGCTCTATTTGTAACTGGCTGCACATTGTTGAATGCCAACACGTTTGTTTAAGATGTCATCAAAATGAAAACTTAAATGTCGACTTAAATTTCTATAACTTGCAATGCAAAATATATTTGAGTATTGATGATTGCCTAAATAGGATGCATTAAATAATAGATAACACATCAAGTATTATGGTAGTATGATTAACTGCCCACAGTGAGATGGTAAGAAAGAACAAGGCAAGGCTATTAAAAAAAGCTTTCTGGTACAAATGTTCCATTTTGATGACATCATGTGTTGGTACTGTCTTAAAGGAGTAGTTCACCCAAAAAAGGGACTTATTTTCTATCAGTTACACACCCCATGAAGCCTTGAATTCATGGAGATTTATTTTTACTTTTGTTGGATTGGATCGTTGGATGGTTGGATTGTTGGATGATTGTCTTCTGATGCATTATTCTTGTTCCCAAAATTGTTTTTATTGAGACTCATCTGTTTTTATTAAAGATGCTTGAGTTGGATCTCAGTGTTTTTGGTTCATAAAGTTGTATCTTCAATAAAACAAGAAACATATTGGGCAGTATTTGTTGTTAAATTGTATTAGATGTCTGGGGTGAAAACTGCATTACATTTAAGCAGATAAACTCATTAGCATTGCAGTTAAATCAACCAAAAACTAAAGTAGTATTGACTTAAGGTTAAGTTATATCAACTAAAGGTATCAAGTTATATCAACTGAAGTTATCAAGTTATATCAACTAAAGCTATCAATTAGTGAAGTTATATCAACTAAAGGTATCAAGTGCTGAAGTTAAATTAACTAAAGTTATCAAGTTATATCAACTAAAGCTATCAAGTTAGACAAACTAAAGTTGGAGTTGAGTCCAATAGCAATATTTTTTTGATTTAACTCAATTGTCTTTGTTGTCTTGACGTAAAATTCTTTCGCAGCATGGATACGCAAATATTTAAGTTGAAACAACAAGTTGGGTCTTACAGTACATTTAAAGATTTTTGTGATGTTTGATCAAAATGTGATCTAGATAGATGACTTTGAAGGGCATTGCAAGTTTTAAATTGCGTATGGGCATTTAGAATATGGTCGTGGATAAGGGTGTCTGCGGCCAAAGTGGCCATGTTTTAACCTGTAGTCCTTCAATAGCTGAAATATTGAGGTTTCCTCTGCAGCACAGAGTTTACACTTCCACATGTAACTGAAAATGAAACAAACAAAAATATTAAACAAAATATGACAATCAGTATAGATATACGAGTTAATAACTTTAATGTAACCAACATTATTGTTAATCTTGAAAAAAAACCTTGATCCTTTGTTTAAATGTTAAGCACCCATGCATTAAATAGTAAGATGACTGCTAATGAGGAGCCATAAATATGTAGAACCTCCACCATTCAAGCTATGGAATGTTTCTTCATAAGGAGACGTCCTGTAATTAAAAAGGTATCAGACATGGTTAAATAAATAGTTTGAACTAGAAAGTAAAACAAGCACTCTTTTGGTGTATATGAAATATGAACATGGTTTATCATTCAATACATGCAAAAATCGGGCTTTGGTAAAGGTCTGACTACTTTCACTCAAATATTTACATAATGGTAAAACAGCATATCGTTTTAAAAAATGTGTTACCGCCAGCACATCAATTGTCAGTCAGTCTTTGCAATGTATGGACATTCATAGGAGCAGGTCGTATCTCCGGTAGTTTCATGTTTTCCGCCGTTTTCTTTGTTTACCTGTTGCTCCTCTCCGTGCAACAGATACGTCACAGTCTTTTTCTTCTTTTTGTTTATTAACCTCTTCTACACCGCACCCCCGATACAGCGTCATCTGCATCTTAATATTCAACAAACTATGAATTTTTTATATCCACTGATATGTTTACGGACCACTATTGCGGTAAGCATGTTGTAACTTCCGGTTGTTGTTGTCATCTCCGGGTATCCCGTGTGCCTGTTCTGTTGCTGATAGCTTATTATCTTAACTTAATCGATCGTTTTAAAAATCTTGATCACGGCAACTGCCTGACGTTGTAATCACACGTTACTACAGCTTAAGCACTCACAACTCTCCTTCTCTTAGCGACTGTAACTCCACAGTTGCTTACACTCTTTTCGGGTTTGCTAACGGTAGCTACTTTAGCTTGATAGCTAGCCATGGCTCTTTCCCCATCCTCGGGTGCTATTTCCTGCTCTAACTGTCTCATGTTTGGTTACTTCCCTACCTCCTTTACTGGTACCGATACATGTGTTAAATGTAGTATAGTTGTTAGGTTGGAGGCGGGAATCATAGCCATAGAAGCCCGGCTCCACATCTTAGAAAATAACTCAGCTACAGTAAAGCCCATGTTAGCCGGTGCGGACCGGCAAAAGGTAGCTCCTCTTAGCCGTCCCCCGGGCACCTCCCGAGCAGCAGGGAGATTGGGTGACTGTTCAGAAGGGGCATAACGCGAAACCTGCAGGTCCCCACCAACCCGTTCACGTATCTAACAGATATTCCCCACTCAGCGAGACACCCGCTGAGAAGCCAACTCTGGTTATTGGTAGCTCTATTATGAGACACATGAATTTAGAGACCGAAGCCTCCACAGTCACATGCATTCCGGGGGCCAGAGCGGGCGACGTTGAGGCGTATCTTTAACTGCTGGCTAAAAATAAACGTAAATACAGCGGGATTGTTATTCACGTCGGTGGTAGTGATGTTCGTTTACGCCAATCAGAATGCACCAAACTTAATGTGGCGTCGGTGTGTAGTTATGCTAAAACAATGTCGGACACCGTAATCTTCTCTGGTCCCCTCCCCAATCTCAATCAATCAATCAATCAATGTTTATTTATATAGCCCAATATCACAAATGTTACATTTGTCTCAGTGGACTTCACAGTTTGTACAGAATATCAGTATGACAATACGACACCCTCTGTCCTTAGACCCTCACATCGTACAAGGAAAAACTTCCAGAGAAAACCCCACAGTTTAAAGGGAAAAATGGGAGAAACCTCAGGGAGAGCAACAGAGGAGGGATCCCTCTCCCAGGACGGACAGACGTGCAATAGATGCCGTGTGTAAATTGAAAAGATAATACATTTGCAACATAGGTAGTCCAAATGTTTTGAAATGCATGTGTGTATAATAAGAAGATGAATCCACGAGGATATCCATCCAGGACTTATGATCCAGGACCGCAGCCACGACTCAAGATCCAGGACTCGCAATCCATGACACAGGACCGCAGGATCATCCATGACTCCGGATCCCGGCGTATATAGACACCAAAAAGAAAGAAATTTGGGGAAGCTGGGTTAATCGGAACATGAGAGTACACAGGTATAGACAGAGAGAAGGAAGAAGTAAGATGTCCCCCGACAAACTAAGCCTATATCAGCAAAACTAGGGGCTGAATCTAATCAGCCCTAACTATAAGCTTTATCAAAAAGGAAGGTCTTAAGCGCACTCTTAAAAACGGATAGGGTGTCTGCCGTCCGAACACAAACTGGAAGCTGATTCCACAAAAGTGGAGCTTGATAAGAAAAGGCTCTGGCTCCCATTGTACTTTTAGAGACTCTAGGAACAACCAACAACCCTGCATTCTTGGAACGCAATGCCCTAGTAGGACAATAGGGTATAATGAGTTCTTTAAGGTAAGATGGCGCCTGCCCATTAAGGGCTTTGTAGGCGAGAAGAAGAATTTTAAATTCTATCCTGTGTTCTATAGGGAGCCAGTGTAAGGCAGCCAGAACAGGAGTAATGTGGTCCCTTTTCCTAACTCTGGTTAGTACACGAGCTGCAGCATTTTGAATCAGCTGAAGCGACTTGACTGACTTCTTGGTACACCCTGATAATAAGGAGTTACAATAATCCAGCCTTGAAGTAACAAATGCATGGACTAGTTTCTCTGCATCGTTTTGAGGCAAGATATGCCTGATTTTTGCAATGTTACGTAGATGGAAGTAGGCGGTCCTTGAAATGGATTTTATGTGGGTGTTAAAGGATAAATCCTGATCAAATATAACACCAAGATTCCTTACAGTCTCACTGGAGGCCAAATTAATGCCATCCATAGTTAATATATCTTTAGATAATTTGTTTCGTAGATTCTTCGGGCCAAGTACAATAACTTCAGTTTTGGTCGTGTTTAACATCAAAAAATGTAAGGTCATCCACGTTTTTAAGTCCTTGAGGCAGTCTTGAATTTTATTTAGATGATTAATTTCATCAGGCTTGATTGATAAATATAGTTGAGTATCATCCGCATAACAATGAAAGTTTACAGAATGATTCCTTATAATATTGCCTAACGGAAGCATATATAGGGTGAACAAAATAGGTCCAAGCACTGAGCCCTGTGGCACTCCATGGCTAACTTTGGTTTGCATGGAAGATTCATCGTTGACACGTACAAACTGAGAGCGTTCAGATAGATAAGACCTAAACCAGCCTAAAGCAGTTCCCTGTATGCCAACTAAGTGCTCTAGTCTTTGCAATAGGATATCATGGTCGATAGTATCAAATGCAGCACTAAGATCGAGCAAGACAAGAATAGAGACAAGTCCCTTGTCAGAGGCTATTAGAATGTAATTTGTGACTTTAACCAGAGCTGTCTCTGTGCTATGTTGTGTTCTAAAGCCAGACTGAAAATCTTCAAATAAATCATAGTTTCTTAAGTAATCACACAGCTGTTTTGCGACTGCTTTCTCAAGAATTTTTGAGAGGAACGGAAGATTAGAAATAGGTCTATAGTTGGCTAAAACCTCTGGATCGAGGTTGTGCTTTTTAAGAAGCGGTTTTATCACTGCTACTTTGAATGATTTTGGAACATAGCCTGATAATAAAGACATATTCATAATATTTAATAAAGAAGTGCTAATTAATGGAAAAACTTCTTTTAACAGCTTAGTTGGAATCGGGTCTAAGATACACGTTGATGGTTTAGAAGAGAGAATCATTGAATTTAATTGTTCAAGGTTTATGGCTGAAAAGCATTCTAGTTTACTATCTAGTGTAATATTATTAGAACTTACGTTTCCGGGAGCTGTTGATAACACTATACTGGTCAAAGGCAAGAGGTCATTGATTTTGTTTCTAAGAGTAACAATTTTATCGTTAAAAAAGCACATAAAATCATTACTACTGAGTGCTATGGGAATAGAAGGCTCAGTCGAGCTGTGGCTCTCTGTCAGCCTGGCTACAGTGCTGAAAAGAAATCTTGCATTATTCTTATTCTCATCTATTAATGAAGAGTAGTATGCTGCTCTCGCTTTACGCAGTGCTTTCTTATATTCATTGAGAGTAATATGCCAAATTAAACGAGATTCTTCAAGTTTAGTGGAACGCCATATCCTTTCAAGTTGTCTCGACTTTTGCTTTATTTTGCGGGTTTCGGCATTATGCCATGGAGCTAATCTATGTTGTTTTATTTTCTTCTTTTTCAAAGGAGCAACAGAGTCTAATTTTATTCGCAGCGCATCTGTAGCACTATCAACAACATGATCAATTTGGGGTGGTGTACATTTTGTATAAGTTTCCTCCCCTACATGCAGACATGCTATCGAGTTAAGTATTGGTGGAATCTCTTCCTTAAATTTGGCTATAGCACTAACAGATAGGTTTCTGCTGCAGGAGCTTTTGGCTAATGCTTTGTAGTCTAGTAACAGTACTTCAAAAGTTACTAAGAAATGGTCGGATAAAGCAGGATTATGCGGTTCGACTAATAGTTGCTCAATTTCAATACCATAAGTCAGAACAAGGTCAAGAGTGTGATTATAGCAGTGGGTTTGTTTATTTACACTCTGACAGAAACCAACAGAATCTAATATAGAGTTAAATGCAACAGTAAGGCTATTTTTATCATCGTCAACATGAATATTAAAGTCACCTACGATAATTACTTTATCTGTTTTAAGTACCAAAGCTGATAAAAACTCAGAGAATTCTGATAAGAATTCTGAATAAGGACCTGGTGCACGGTACACTGTAACAAATAAGATTGGCTGCAAAGTTTTCCAGGTCGGATGCGTAAGACTGAAAATGAGGCTTTCAAAGGAGGTATAATTTAATTTTTGTTTAGTATTGATAAGTAAACTTGAGTCAAAGATTGCTGCAACTCCACCTCCTCGGCCCGTGCCTCGGGCAATATGAGTATTGATATGGCTGGGTGGAGTGGCCTCATTTATGCTGACATATTCTTCATGTCTCAACCAAGTTTCAGTGAGACAGCATATATCAATATTATAATCTGATATTAAATCATTTACCAGTATTGCTTTAGATGCTAGAGATCTTATGTTTAAGAGACCACATTTAATCTTCCTGTTTTGTTGCACTGTAGTAGTTGTTACATTTACTTTTATTAGGTTATTATGTATGACACCTCTATTAGGTTTTACCTTAAATTGTCCTTGGGCAGACACACACACCGTTAATATTGGGTATTTTATTGGGGTCGGGATTCCTATGGATGACTGCCTAGGAGAGAGCGCAGAGAAGCGTGTAAGACTGCGACTCTGCCTCCTGGTCTCAACTCCAGTTTGTCATGGATTAAGTCCACAGAGCCCTGAAATGTTTGCCGAAATGAGATTTGCACCTTCCAAAGTAGGATGAATGCCGTCTCTCTTAATCAGACCAGGTTTTCCCCAGAAGGCTGTCCAATTATTCACGAAGCCCACATTGTTTGCTGGGCACCACCAAGACAACCAGCGCTGAAATGATGACATGCGGCTATACATGTCATCATTGATCAGATTGGGGAGGGGACCAGAGAAGATTACGGTGTCCGACATTGTTTTAGCATAACTACACACCGACGCCACATTAAGTTTGGTGCATTCTGATTGGCGTAAACGAACATCATTACCACCGACGTGAATAACAATCCTACTGTATTTACGTTTATTTCTAGCCAGCAGTCTAAGATGCGCCTCAACGTCGCCCACTCTGGCCCCCGGAATGCATGTGACTGTGGACGCTTCGGTCTCTAAATTCACGTGTCTCATAATAGAGCTACCAATAACCAGAGTTGGCTTCTCAGCGGGTGTCTCGCTGAGTGGGGAATATCTGTTAGATACGTGAACGGGTTGGTGGGGACCTGCGGGTTTCGCGTTATGCCCCTTCTGAACAGTCACCCATTCTCCCTGCTGCTCGGGAGTTGCCGGGGGACGGCTAAGAGGAGCTACCTTTTGCCGGTCCGCACCGGCTAACATGGGCTTTACTGTAGCTGAGTTATTTTCTAAGATGCGGAGCCGGGCTTCTATGGCTATGATTCCCGCCTCCAACCTAACAACTATACTACATTTAACACATGTATCGGTACCAGTAAAGGAGGTAGGGGAGTAACCAAACATGAGACAGTTAGAGCAGGAAATAGCACCCGAGGGTGGGGAAAGAGCCATGGCTAGCTATCAAGCTAAAGTAGCTACCGTTAGCAAACCCGAAAAGAGTGTAGGCAACTGTGGAGTTACAGTCGCTAAGAGAAGGAGAGTTTGTGAGTGCTTAAGCTGTAGTAACGTGTGATTACAACGTCAGGCAGTTGCCGTGATCAAGAGTTTTAAAACGATCGATTAAGTTAAGATAACAAGCTATCAGCAACAGAACAGGCACACAGGATACCCGGAGATGACAACAACAACCGGAAGTTACAACATGCTTACCGCAATAGTGGTCCGTGTAGAAACGAGTGTAGAATCTCTGTAGGGGAGGTGCATCTGATCAATGATGACATGTATAGCCGCATGTCATCATTTCAGCGCTGGTTGTCTTGGTGGTGCCCAGCAAACAATGTGGGCTTCGTAAATAATTGGACAGCCTTCTGGGGAAAACCTGGTCTGATTAAGAGAGACGGCATTCATCCTACTTTTGAAGGTGCAAATCTCATTTCGGCAAACGTTTCAGGGCTTTGTGGACTTAATCCATGACAAACTGGAGTTGAGACCAGGAGGCAGAGTCGCAGTCTTACACGCTTCTCTGCGCTCTCTCCTAGGCAGTCATCCATAGGAATCCCGAACACATCCCTCAATACTCATATTGCCCGAGGCACGGGCCGAGGAGGTGGAGTTGCAGCAATCTTTGACTCAAGTTTACTTATCAATACTAAACAAAAATTAAGTTATACCTCCTTTGAAAGCCTAGTTTTTAGTCTTACGCATCCGACCTGGAAAACTTTGCAGCCAATCTTATTTGTTACAGTGTACCAGGTCCTTATTCAGAATTCTTATCAGAATTCTCTGAGTTTTTATCAACTTTGGTACTTAAAACAAATAAATTAATTATCGTAGGTGACTTTAATATTCATGTTGACGATGATAAAAATAGCCTTACTGTTGCATTTAACTCTATATTAGATTCTGTTGGTTTCTGTCAGAGTGTAAATAAACCAACCCACTGCTATAATCACACTCTCGACCTTGTTCTGACTTATGGTATTGAAATTGAGCAACTATTAGTCGAACCGCATAATCCTGCTTTATCCGACCATTTCTTAGTAACTTTTGAAGTACTGTTACTAGACTACAAAGCATTAGTCAAAAGCTCCTGCAGCGGAAACCTATCTGTTAGTGCTATAGCCAAATTTAAGGAAGAGATTCCACCAATACTTAACTCGATAGCATGTCTGCATGTAGGGGAGGAAACTTATACAAAATGTACACCACCCCAAATTGATCATGTTGTTGATAGTGCTACAGATGCGCTGCGAATAAAATTAGACTCTGTTGCTCCTTTGAAAAAGAAGAAAATAAAACAACATAGATTAGCTCCATGGCATAATGCCGAAACCCGCAAAATAAAGCAAAAGTCGAGACAACTTGAAATTATATGGCGTTCCACTAAACTTGAAGAATCTCGTTTAATTTGGCATATTACTCTCAATGAATATAAGAAAGCACTGCGTAAACCGAGAGCAGCCTACTACTCTTCATGAATAGATGAGAATAAGAATAATGCAAGATTTCTTTTCAGCACTGTAGCCAGGCTGACAGAGAGCCACAGCTCGACTGAGCCTTCTATTCCCATAGCACTCAGTAGTAATGATTTTATGTGCTTTTTTAACCATAAAATTGTTACTCTTAGAAACAAAATCATTGACCTCTTGCCTTTGACCAGTATAGTATTATCAACAGCTCCCGGAAACGTAAGTTCTAATATTACACTAGATAGTAAACTAGAATGCTTTTCAGCCATAAACCTTGAACAATTAAATTCAATGATTCTCTCTTCTAAACCAACAACGTGTATCTTAGACCCGATTCCAACTAAGCTGTTAAAAGAAGTTTTTCCATTAATTAGCACTTCTTTATTAAATATTATGAATATGTCTTTATTATCAGGCTATGTTCCACAATCATTCAAAGTAGCAGTGATAAAACCGCTTCTTAAAAAGCACAACGTCGATCCAGAGGTTTTAGCCAACTATAGACCTATTTCTAATCTTCCGTTCCTCTCAAAAATTCTTGAGAAAGCAGTCGCAAAACAGCTGTGTGATTACTTAAAAAACTATGATTTATTTGAAGATTTTCAGTCTGGCTTTAGAACACAACATAGCACAGAGACAGCTCTGGTTAAAGTCACAAATGACATTCTAATAGCCTCTGACAAGGTACTTGTCTCTATTCTTGTCTTGCTCGATCTTAGTGCTGCATTTGATACTATCGACCATGATATCCTATTGCAAAGACTAGAGCACTTGGTTGGCATACAGGGAACTGCTTTAGGCTGGTTTAGGTCCTATCTATCTGAACGCTCTCAGTTTGTACGTGTCAACGATGAATCTTCCATGCAAACCAAAGTTAGCCATGGAGTGCCACAGGGCTCAGTGCTTGGACATATTTTGTTCACACTATATATGCTTCCGTTAGGCAATATTATAAGGAATCATTCTGCAAACTTTCATTGTTATGCGTATGATACTCAACTATATTTATCAATCAAGCCTGATGAAATTAATCATCGAAATAAAATTCAAGACTGCCTCAAGGACTTAAAAACGTGGATGACCTTACATTTTTTGATGTTAAACACGACCAAAACTGAAGTTATTGTACTTGGCACGAAGAATCTACGAAACAAATTATCTAAAGATATACTAACTATGTATGGCATTAATAATGGCCTCCAGTGAGACTGTAAGGAATCTTGGTGTTATATTTGATCAGGATTTATCCTTTAACACCCACATAAAATCAATTTCAAGGACCGCCTACTTCCATCTCCGTAACATTGCAAAAATCAGGCATATCTTTGCCTCAAAACGATGCAGAGAAACTAGTCCATGCATTTGTTACTTCAAGGCTGGATTATTGTAACTCCTTATTATCAGGGTGTACCAAGAAGTCAGTCAAGTCACTTAAGCTGATTCAAAATACTGCAGCTCGTGTACTAACCAGAGTTAGGAAAAGGGACCACATTACTCCTGTTCTGGCTGCCTTACACTGGCTCCCTATAGAACACAGGATATAATTTAAAATTCTTCTCCTCGCCTACAAAGCCCTTAATGGGCAGGCGCCATCTTACCTTAAAGAACTCATTATACCCTACTGTCCTACTAGGGCATTGCGTTCCAAGAATGCAGGGTTGTTGGTTGTTCCTAGAGTCTCTAAAAGTACAATGGGAGCCAGAGCCTTTTCTTATCAAGCTCCACTTTTGTGGAATCAGCTTCCAGTTTGTGTTCGGGCAGCAGACACCCTATCCGTTTTTAAGAGTGCGCTTAAGACCTTCCTTTTTGATAAAGCTTATAGTTAGGGCTGATTAGATTCAGCCCCTAGTTTTGCTGATATAGGCTTAGTTTGTCGGGGGACATCTTACTTCTTCCTTCTCTCTGTCTATACCTGTGTACTCTCATGTTCCGATTAACCCAGCTTCCCCAAATTTCTTTCTTTTTGGTGTCTATATACGCCGGGATCCGGAGTCATGGATGATCCTGCGGTCCTGTGTCATGGATCGCGAGTCCTGGATCTTGAGTCGTGGCTGTGGTCCTGGATCATAAGTCCTGGATGGATATCCTCGTGGATTCATCTTCCTATTATACACACATGCATTTCCAAACATTTGGACTACCTATGTTGCAAATGTATTATCTTTTCAATTTACACACGGCATCTATTGCACATCTGTCCGTCCTGGGAGAGGGATCCTTCCTCTGTTGCTCTCCCTGAGGTTTCTCCCATTTTTCCCTTTAAACTGTGGGTTTTCTCTGGAATTTTTCCTTGTACGATGTGAGGGTCTAAGGACAGAGGGTGTCATATTGTCATACTGATATTCTGTACCAACTGTGAAGTCCACTGAGACAAATGTAACATTTGTGATATTGGGCTATATAAATAAACATTGATTGATTGATTGATTGAGATTGGGGAGGGGACCAGAGAAGATTACGGTGTCCGACATTGTTTTAGCATAACTACACACCGACGCCACATTAAGTTTGGTGCATTCTGATTGGCGTAAACGAACATCACTACCACCGACGTGAATAACAATCCTGCTGTATTTACGTTTATTTTTAGCCAGCAGGTAAAGATACGCCTCAACGTCGCCCGCTCTGGCCCCCGGAATGCATGTGACTGTGGAGGCTTCGGTCTCTAAATTCATGTGTCTCATAATAGAGCTACCAATAACCAGAGTTGGCTTCTCAGCGGGTGTCTCGCTGAGTGGGGAATATCTGTTAGATACGTGAACGGGTTGGTGGGGACCTGCAGGTTTCGCGTTATGCCCCTTCTGAACAGTCACCCAATCTCCCTGCTGCTCGGGAGGTGCCCGGGGGACGGCTAAGAGGAGCTACCTTTTGCCGGTCCGCACCGGCTAACATGGGCTTTACTGTAGCTGAGTTACATTTGTGATATAGGGGCTATATAAATAAACATTGATTGATTGAATGTAACGGGAAGAAACTCAGCTAACTGATTTTTATTTTATTTTTTTAAAACCACAAAGCTAGCGCTGAGCCTATGAATTAGCCACGAGCGGAAAATGTTCACGGCGTTTTGCACAGAAACTCACTCATCACCAGTGTTGGAACTAACGCGTTACTGTAACGCAACTACTTTTTGCGGTAACTAATAGCGTTACTAGTTACCTATTCCCATTAAGTAACGCCGTTATAGTTACTGTGATTTAAATGGGTGCGTTACTGCGTTACATTATGTGATCCAACTGAACCGAATCTCCCTGCGGATGTAATTTACAGGCGAATACAGCGATGTCCTCTCACAGTACCATGGAAAAGTGAAAGTCACCAGAGAGGAGTGGTGATTGGTTAACGCGGGGTAACATTTCAGGGTAAGCCAATCAGAGACAGAGTTGGGCGGGTCTTGCCTTATGGGGAAAATACACACACACGAACACTTGCTAATGCACACACGCACACGGCAACGCTCACCACCAGCACACACACACACAATGGCGGAAGTATTAGCGAGAGCAGCAGCGCATTTGCAACTTGGAAATATAACCACTATTTTCAATTTGTGGGGATAAAGGACGCAAAAAATATTACGGTAAAATGTAAACTGTGTGCAGGACAGAAAGCATTGTCCACATCGAAAAAGAGCAATGCCAATCTCCTGAAGCACCTAAGTAATGTACATGGGGCTATAAAACTAGTCGCCAAAGACCCCACCGTCTCAACCACCGGCAGTGACACAGATGGAGCAACACCATCTAAACAGCCAAAGAACGATCTTTTTAAATCGCACTTTTGTGTTTTATTGTTCGACTATTTCATAATGATAATTGCTACAATGATGGGGAGTTATCTTTTCTCTTGTGCCACAGAACAACACAAAAACTTGTATTTGTATTGTTATTATTTTTAAAGTAAAGTAAAGTAACTTGTTACTTGTTACTTTTATAATTTAGTAACTAATAAAGTAAATAGTTACTTTTTTAAAGTAACTTGGCCAACACTGCTCATCACACCCTTATTACTTATTGTAGCTGCAAGTCCAACCCATCGATCTGATCGTGAGATGACACAGAATCGATCGGTACATACATCATCACTCCATGATAAGAACTCGCAAAGATATTAAAAAGAACAAACATCAAGCTCGAGGTAGCTAAAACGGCAACATGGCTCACCTTGGTCGTTGTCTGGTTAAAACTGGTCTTCAATGGCATTAAAACGATAAAAATGCTGCTGAAGTTAATCCAATGTGTCTGTGTCCCTTTGAAATGATAGGTTCGCTCTGATGCAAACCTGCATGCGCAAAGCCCCCACCTTCTTTTTATATTACCATGTGTGTGTATGTGGAAATTCCCTTTCGATTCTATTGGCTCTAACGGTCAAAAAGAGATGTCAATCACCAAAATCAACCAATGGGTTCCAGAGGAACGGTAACAACGCCCATTTCCACCCAAATCACCTCAGAGGTGGAGTTTTGTTTGCTAAACCTCTCTAAAAAGGTCAAATGTCACTTGTTTTGCATCAATCTTGATACAGCGTACTTATTATATGTTGTACTTTGGATTCCTAAAGCTTTTAGTCTACCTTACTGTTAGAGAATAATTCTCCCTTACTCCTAAGATATTTAACTGTTGACGTTTATGACCAACCCTGACTCTGTTACCTCCTTTAAGGAATGTGCTGCTGCACTTATATGTGGATATTCTCAGTTTATGAACGGTAAACACTCGGTCACAGAGCCTAAGAGTCAGGCAAGTGATTCAGTGTTTCCAGATTTTGGGGCTATCTCCAGTGTTCCCAGGTGTTTACGTTATCTCCCCCAATATGTTGATTAACTCTCTGTAAACTAGTTAAAAAGGTCTATCGAGAGAGAGAGGCTGGTCAGGATTGATGTGGCAACCCACCCGTGCAGTCAGAACCTCTGGCTGCTGTGACTTGTGATGTGAAATTCTCCGGCCGATACTTGTAATAAACCACCAGTGTTTGACATCAAAGCTCTAACTCTCTTCGTGTCTCTCTGAGTCCTGACTCTCCATTGCTGCAGAAGTTTCCCTTACACTTACCATCATTCAAGGGTAGTTTCTCACAGGTTTATCATTACTTTGAGGGAAAATATTATTAATTTAACCCTTTTAGAAGGGAAGATATGGTCATTTGTTCTGGGAATGTCATTTTCGAGCCTGAGATCTGAAAAATAGGCTCAGGGCTTAACCTGTTAAGCCCCAAGGTCCCCGCCGGCGGGTACTTTTTTTTCTTTTTCACGGCACTGTGTCTCAGGGGATCTTAATATTTAAGAACCTATTAATGTGTTATACCAGATTAAAGGGAATAATCTCAGCTAACTGATGATACAAACCATTTTTACCAAAACAAAACACAAGTCTCATAAGAAGCATCTAAATGACCCCTAAGCAAAAAATGCTAACGCACTTTAGCACAGAACTCAAGATAAAAGATAACCTTATTACTTATCGTAGCTGCACATACAAGATATCCGATTAAAGCTGAGGTTCCACAGATTATTTAGGTATATATCATCACTGAATGATCCGAACTCGCGACAGGGGAAGCAAACTCAGACATCACAACACGTACCTTTGCGTAGCTTTTAGAGGAGATCGTCTCACTGTAGCTGTCAATCTGATCAAAAGACTTGTTCAATTGCATTAAAACGAGAAAGAATGCGGCTGAATCGTTTAATCCATAGGTTGATAATGTTTCTGGGTAATCATTTTTTTAATTTATAATCCATAATTCCATTTTTATGTACAAATCGGAGAGTAAAAGTTAGCTGCTAATGGTAGCCACCAGAGTTATCGCAGCTTCCGGTCTTGGCTATGCGGCAGTCTCACACACATTACCAAATAAGGAGTATGTGGGAGTTCCCCTCGATTCCATTGGCTCTGACGGTTAGAAAGCGAAGATTGAACAAGGGGGGCCAGAGATAGGTCAAATCCAACCAATCCGACCCCAGAGGTGTTTTTGTTTGTGCTAAATCTCTCTAAAAAGGTCATATTTCACTTGTTTTGCATCAATCTTGATACAGGGTACTTATTATATGTTGTAGTTTAGATTCCTAAAGCTTTTAGTCTACCATCCCATCATTCAAGGGTGGTTGTCACTATAGGTAATCTTTTCTTTTTGGACGGACACAATCATTTTTTTTTTTTGACTGTGTTCAATCTGAATTTATTTTCAAATAAAAACATCTATATTGATTCTGACACTTCTACATCCAACTCACAGATGTAACCTTTCTTTGAGAAAAAAGATGATTAATTTAACCCTTTTAGGGAAGATATGGTCATTTGTTCTGGGAATGTCATTTTCGAGCGTGAGACCTGAAAAACAGGCTCGTGGCTTAACAGGTTAAAAGCGGTTGGCAACCTGTTCATGTGTCATACCCACTTAACGGAAAGAAACTCAGCTAACAGATGATATTAACCATTTACCTAAACAAAACACAAGTCTAACACCAATCATCTGAATCAGCACTTAGCGAAAACGGGCTAACGAGCTAAAGGCTACTTAAGCACATAACTGGCAAAAAGTATTATTTTCTACGTCATATCTGCACAAATGAAAATGTCACAACAAGTCTGAACCGCTTGGGTCAAAACGTACTTATTTCATTCAGTATGTTCTAATTCAATTTAAAACTGTTTGGTTGCTACTGTGATGTATTCCTGCTGGCTAGCATTAAGTTAGTTAGGTAGCTTTCCAGCTAGCCAACATTAGCTGCCATATGCTAAAATATTGCAGATATTTCTGCGAGTTATGACGCTCTCAATTTCACATTCTAACCGCATGTTTATAAACCAACTTCAAATGTTGCATAGGAAAAAACATACTCACTCATATTAATTTGGATGTTGCTGAGGTCTCTGCCATTGCTTCTTCAGCTTCTCCTGTCCTTCCTCACCGCAAAAAAGCCCGGCGTCACAATCATATCCCATATTCGAGCCTCTGCGCATGCGCCACAGTTGTCCCTGTGCGATTTACACAGCTGTGTTGCGTTGGAGATAATCGAGCAGCATATGGCTTCAACAGGTCTCAATTAAAACAAAAAAACCTACTTAAATCAACTAGGTTTAAACAGCTAACTCAGATATATGAATTAAATTGGGTAAAGTTGCATTAGATTCAACAACTCACAGAGTTAACTTTTTTGAGTGTATGTCAACCGACTGTAATTTGTAATGTATTTTACCGTACTTTTAACGGTCAAGTTCTGGCAACCATATGTATTTTAACGTACATTTAAAAAAATTAAAAAAAGTGTACTTATATCTGTACATTTCTTTATAGTTTGCTTCAAGAAGTGGCTTCAACAAACAGAAATGCAGGCCAGATTGAAAAGGCTGGATGCTACATAACGGGAACAAATGATGGACAAGAACAAGATAACAATATAAATATTGAATTATATTTCTTATTTTAAATCAAATGTACCTGTTTTAGATAATATACTAATTTTAATGTAGGTTAATTTGTGGGTTGGTGGTTTTTTGTGTAATTATTGTATTGTTACTGTGTATTTTTTGTTATATTAACTAGCTATTTATTGTTATTTATTAAATACAAATTACTGTTATGAACACTATACAATGTCTTTATTTTGGTAGTTACCAGAATACATGACACAATTAATCTTTGTAATATATTTGTGTTCTCTGGTTTAAATAATCATACCAGTATTTAAACAATGTATGCTGGTCACCTTGAATACTGGTAAGCTTCCAGCATGGTATATTTAATACTATTATTAAACATAAACTGGTGATAGATGGATGCTGGTCACCAGCATATACCAGCATAGTATGCTGGTCACCAGCATACCAGTGTCCAAAACACAACATATGCTGGACTTGCTGGTCAACTATGCTGGTATATGCTGGTCAACACCATGCTGGTCTATTCTGTTTTTTTTAGCAGGGTAAACAGTAACATTACAGGGTTTCCCACAAATAGACTTTACGTGGGCAGGCCGCCCAGGTATATTAACGTCCGCCAAAGAATATTTTGCGACCCATTTAGGTTTATATAATAAGGTTAGTGAGAAATCAAGTACAATAAGGTATTATTTTAGTAAGCATAGTACTATTTACAGTGTAGTAATTCTCTGTCTGAAAGTCTCAATCCCTGATACATATTTCCCAATTCATGTATATTTTAATGACAGCCAACAAACTGAATAGTACTTATTATTATCCTTTGTAGTGGAATAATGTATAACACATTATATCAAACATCACATTGATAAATATTAACAGACATATGGCATATTATTTAGTCACCATAAATACTTTAAATTCGTAAATCTTACACCGCTCATGGCTGGGAGGGTGTCCACCCATACAACAGCTGAAAGGTTCCTCGATGGCTTTCTAAGATGGTTCTCGGTTCTTGCAGCGCTGACACAATGAAAAGTGGAGTTCTTAGAACTATGGAAAGTTTTTCCATTTCAAAAATGTCTCAAGCCTCAGATCCGTCTCCATGACAACTTACGGTTGAAAGATCTGGAAAACAGCGGATCAAGAGCCCTTCAGGTTGTTTTTACAAACATTATTTATTTGGAGAAGTAAATCATGTGAATAAAATAAATGCAAATTTTATTGAACCATATAAAATGAAGTCACTGCCAGTCATATATATTTTTAAATTAGGATTTCTTTCACTGGGCTGAGTCGCCATCTCTGAAATCTGTGGCTGATCCGGGCTGGGGAATTTAATATCGAGAGGGGGCAGAGTTACAATCAGATGAACAGCCATGATATATTGAAAACAGGACAAAATCTAACCAAATACAGATTGAAACAGTGATGAGTGAGGAGATATGAGCATATGGGTGTCTGAGCAGGACAAAGGAAGACCTAAGACCCTCATTCCAGCAGAAGAAACGGATAGGGGATATTGATTTATCTGCATCTTTCACCTGCAATCAGATACTGTACAAATTGCCTTTTGTCGATTTGTATTATATAGGTGAATGATTTCCTAGAAGAGCCCTACAAGTGATAAAAACGGCTTTTTTGCTGATGCTTGGGTTAGTCGTGCGGAGAGCAAGCACAAGTGAGAGTCTTACATTTAAATAAATGAAGGGGGGGGGGGTCTTTTTTTCCCAGAAGAATGAACCTCATCTAAATAACAAACACAGTGAACAGAACAGTTACACTTGCTGTGAACACATTTCCATCTGATTCAACTCAACCTTGAGCCTCTGACTTTATCCACAGCTGGGGAATGTTAAAGTACTTTTTGAAGTTGTTGTTTCCTTACAGAGATAGATAGGGACTGATGGGAACTTATTTATTCTGTTATTTGAATATGTGTAATCAAAACTGCAGAGGATCTTGAGAAAAACAGCAGAACACACTGCATTACAAACTTTGTTCAGTGTTGTTGTTATAGCATCAGACAGAACCAGACTGATGCATTCTGGTCCTGAAGGGTACAAATCTGAAATCTGAACACCGGCCTGCTGTGGCACTCTGATCCTGGAATACACTTTCCCAACACATATTTATTGATGAAAGAATGAGAATGAACAATAAGTTCTTACCTTTCTTTTTTCCATTAGCTGCCACGTCTCAGGGAATTTTCAAATTGTCATTGCAACGCTCAAGTATTCCTATTTGTATGTTCAACTACTCAAACGCAGGCGGTACATGTATTCACTTGAGATGTGCATAGATGTGTGTGTCTTTAGCCAGTGGTGTAATGTACTGAAGTACATTTACTCAAGTATTTTACTTTAAGGTCCCCTACGTACAGAAGAGGATTAGGGACACATGAAAAAAACAGATCATTGCAGCAGCCCATAAACCCCTCTGTTTCAGGTTTTTATATAGATGGATCAGGACAAAAAGAGAGAGAACATTTTTTCCTGAAACAAACAAATAAATAAACTATGATACATAATTATAGGTTAGGAAAGTCTGCAGCAGTTTATTAAATAACTAAAAGTATCTCCACCTTTAACAGCTGTGATGAACACATACAAATAATCCAGTCATTTAATATACAATTCTGAAATGGGACATTACGCACAATAACTACTTTAACTTTTGGTACTTTCAATATATTTTGATACCAACACTTCTGTACTTTTACTTAAAGGTGGGGTAGGTAAGTTTGAGAAACCGGCTCGAGATACACTTTTTGTTATATTCCTTGGAATGCTCTTAACATCCCGATAGCAATGAATATCTTAAGTGCTTTGCCAAAAAATCCATAAAAACATTTCATCTGTGAAAGCCGTAGTACTGTAAAAAGCACGACCAATCATTTTAGCCGGCCCGGCTAAAATAACTGGATGGCCTACCTGCCTCTCAGCCTTCCATCTGTGCACAAACTTATCTCGTGCCCTCATTGGTCATGTGCGCGTTCGTGTGTGTTGGAAGAGGGGCTCTGTAAGGAAGTGGCAGATTTGTTGCGGTTGTGTATTTTCAAATTGTAGCGCACTCGAGCTGGTTTCTCCAAAACGACCTACCCCACCTTTAAGTATTTCAATGTTTTGCTACTTTGCACTTCTTCTCCTCTACAGTTCAGAGCTAAATGGTATTTAATACCTTTAGTTACTTCACAGATGTGGATGAATGATGTGAAATATTATCAAGTGTTAAATCAGACTTTAGTTCCACCTGGAGTAAATTCACAAGCTACCCTGCAGTATACAAAGTCATTCAAACTAGCTGCACCTTTAGCAGCTTTGAGAACACTTTCATGATCAATCATTATAAAACATATCATATCTATTATTCTGAAATGGACCAATCTGCACAATGACTATTTTACTGTCGCTACTTTAACTATATTTTCATGCTGATACTTTTGTACTTTTACTTGAGTAACAATTTGATTGCAGGACTTTTACTTGTAACAGAGTATTCCTACACTCTGGTACTTCTACTTTAACTCAAGTAAAAGATCTGTGTACTTCTACTTTTACTAAAGTACAAGATCTGAGTACTTCTACTTTTACACTAGTACAATATCTATACAACCTCTGTTTATAGCCTATGAAAAAAACTATTAGAAAACGAACGCTAAAGCTAACGTTAGCAGATAGTGACAATGTATGCTAGTTAGCTAGCATAAATTGATACGTGATGTGCAACTTTTCAGTGCACATCACGCTCTGCCGCTCCGAGAGGGAGCTCTACTCTGAACACCTGAACGGCCCGTTCTAACAGCTGTTCACCAGCGATCCAATCTGTGCCACAGTGACTCCGCACAGTTACTGTTAACAAACGCACCGTAGTAATGTAGCTGCTGAAGTTAGACCCTCATCCCTGAGCAGCAGAGTTCAGCCGACAGACAGGAAGACTCAAGCACAAAGCTCACGCTTCATATATAAAAAAAATAACACCATGCCATGATGGCACATAACAGCTTGCGACCGCAGATTATTTCGGCGATTAGATCAAATGTAAATTATATTTGAAGCAACTTTAGTTACATTTCCATGAATTTTCTAAAACTTTGGGAAAAATATTGTTTTCCATAACTTTTCCAGGGCCTGGAATTTGCATTTTGAATTTCCATGACTTTTCCAGGTTTTTAATGACCGTACGAACCCTGGATGACTTAGTGACTAGCTAGTTCTTCATGTGGGGGCTTCAAATTATGCACCAGCCAATCGGGTGGGAGAGCAGGTCATTACATTGGGAAGTGAGGGACCGCTGGCAAGTTGCTGCCGCTGTGCCGCGCCTCCTCAGTTGTCTGTCGATTGTTTCGTGTTGTTTCATCTCGATCTGTTGAATGTTGTCTTGTGCAACTGGAATCCAAATCCGTCTGCTACAAACCCGTCTGTCCCATCCAAGACTGTGACGATTAATTTAGCCATTTAACAGTCTGTACACGTGCTAGTGCTACTGTGCTGTCACTCGGTAGCTTGAAGCTAGCCGCGCTGGTACACGGCTCACCGTACTGGACTACTTGGGCTGTGCTCTCTTTCACCGGATAGCCTGATCTGGTGCGCCCTGCAAAGCACACCTGTTTGGATCAGGTCGCTGCCATTCAGCTCTCCTGGGTGCAAATCTCTGCCCGTGGATTGCTGCCAACACGAAGGCCACCCCACACAGGTTAGCCACTACCGGCTAACCTGTCACTCGTCGCTCTGTGTCTCACGGTAACGAGCACGTCTCTACCACTGCGTTACTCTGCAACGGAGCTGCACTGAATTTTCATCACTACTAACATCTGTATGTGCAATGTCCCCTACTGTTATCCTATTAGGCGTCTTTAACATCCACATTGACGACCCATCCAATGTTTTTGCAAATGATTTCATCTCACTCCTGGACTGCCTCGATATCACACAAAATGTCAACCTCCCAACACATAACAAAGCTCACATACTGGACTTACTCTGCTGCACTGGCATCACTCCCATTAACCTTGCTGTCATTGAATTCCCCATTTCTGACCATAAAGCTGTAATTTTTGATATCCATGCCCCCCTTTCCAAAGCCAAAGAACAATGATCCATCACCTTCAGAAGCATTAAACACATTAACTCCAAATATCTCACCACTCTGATTAATTCCTACCCCTAATCCTCCAACATCCGCCCACCCTGCTGACCTGGTGAATCACTATAATAACTGTCCTCTTCCCTCACTGCCCTGGCATCCCTGAAAACTTGCAAAGTTTCATTCACCCACTCCGCCCCCTGGTTCACCTCGGAGCTACGTCAGCTCAAAACAACTGGCCGCCGACTGGAGCGGCTGTGCAAAAGCACCGGACTCTCAGTTCACACACAAATGTACTCGGATGACCTTCAGCTCTACAAGAACGTGCTTTCCAATGCCAAATGCTCTTATTACTCCAACCTCATCAGCACTGGTAACAACATAGTTCTTCTCTCCACAGTCAGTCATCTACTTCAGCCTCCTCAAACCCTCCCTCCAGATATCTCCATTGACCAATGTACTGACTTTCTGCAATTTTTTCACTCCAAAATTAACACCATTCACCTCAGCTGGCCTCAGCATGCACCTCCTCAAGTAATCCACCCTGGATGGTTACCACTGGTCCACCACTCCTCAGCTCCCTCTCCATCTTCACCCCAGCATCGGAATACACCATCTCAGAGCTCATCCTTAAAGCCAAAACCACCACCTGTCAGCTTTATACTTTTCCCACCACCCTAGTCAAGGCTTGCCTACCAGCCATATCACCCATGATCACTGACATAATTAACTCCTCCCTCACCTCTGGAATTGTACCCACCACGCTCAAGCTGGCTGCAATCACCCCCATCCTCAAAAAACCCGGTACTGACCCAGCCAATCTAAGCCACTACAGGCCCATCTCCAACCTAGCCTTCATTTCCAAGACCCTTGAGAGGGTGGTTGCTTCAGTCCCATCTTGACACAAACAACCTCCATGAACCCTTCCAATCTGGTTTCCGCCAAAAACACAGTACTGCAACAGCCCTGGTTAAAATCACCAATGACCTCCTCCGTGCAGCTGACTCCGGACTTCTCACCATCCTCATCCTCCTTGACCTCAGCGCTGCATTCGATACCATCTCTCAACCACTACTCCTGGACCGCCTGGCTGGCATTGGGATCACTGGTGTTGCACTCTCCTGGTTCTCATCATACCTCACTGACAGACAACAGTTTGTACAACTCGGTAATCACAAGTCACAAGAAAGTGATATTTCACTGGGTGTCCCCCAGGGGTCAGTACTGGGTCAGCTCCTATTCATCATATATCTCCTCCCTCTGGGCAAAATCCACCATGAGGTTAATTTTCACTGCTACGCCGACGACACACAGGTCTACATTTCCTCCAAACCCATCACTGCTCCTTCAGGAGTACATCCCCTCCCGCACCCTCCGCTCTTCGTCCGTAGGACCTCTCACCATCCCAAGCTCTCGCCTCAAAACCATGGGTGCTCGAGCTTTCAGCTGCTCGGCTCCCAGACTCTGGAACTCCCTGCCAGTACACATCTGACAGTCTGGTTCCATAATAACATTCAAAACCCAACTCAAAACCCACCTGTTCAAACTGGCATTTTCTTTATAAACTGTACCCTGTGTCCTTTTGTGTCTGTAGTCCATTTACTGTTGTTTGTCTTGTCTTACCCCGGCTGATATTTCACTAAATCCACTGTTTTAATTGTTCCCTATATTGCTCCTATGCCCTGTAAGGTGTCCTTGGGTGCTATGAAAGGCGCCCCCCCAAAGAAATGTATTATTATTATTAGTGAAAGAAATAGAGCAATAAGGGTTTAAAAACCTTTCAAGAAAAAACAAAAGTGTGCTCAAAGGAGAACAAGTGCAGGAATAAACCAGCAGGTAACCAGAAACACAAAGGGATGTGTAAGAATTCCAAGTTTACTTTGGTGTGATATATTGCCACCTGTAAAAGTCCAGGTAGATCCTTTTACTTTGAGAAACAGTCACCAGTCAGGCACCAACTTTGTTATTTAGGGAAAAATCAGAGCTAATAATGGAGGTGACACATTGTGCTGTGATTTCTCATGTTAATTTCTCACATTGTTCAGTGCATACTGGCATAATTCCCCCCCTCCCTAAATATAATTATGAATATGAATGTGAATAAAGGCTCTCCTCAGACCCACACCACAGGTCAGACAGAAACATGTGCACATTTTAAGAAGCAGTCAGGATTTCTAGATTGGCAACTTCATTCATTTGTGTGTGTGTGTGTGTGTGTTTGGGGGGGGGGGGTCTGTGTGTGTGTGTGTGTGTGTGTGTGTGTGTGTGTGTGTGTGTGTGTGTGTGTGTGTGTGTGTGTGTGTGTGTGTGTGTGTGTGTGTGTGTGAGTGAGTGAGTGAGTGAGTGAGTGAGTGAGTGAGTGAGTGAGTGAGTGAGTGAGTGAGTGAGTGAGTGAGTGAGTGAGTGAGTGAGTGAGTGAGTGAGTGAGTGAGTGAGTGAGAGAGAGATATTGTCTACCTACCCTGAAACCTAAATAAAAACCCAATAGGGGTTTTCAAGTCGAGACATTTTACATGCAAATTACTAAGCACTTTAGGAGTACTTTGTATTGTAATGGAAGAAAATTGCAGAATTAAGAATTATATCTTTCAGCTGGACTGCTGGATGATTTTGTGATTTTGCTGCATGAGTTCCATGCTTCGGTTTCATTTTCCGAGAGTGAAATGAGTCTGGTGATAGGACGGCCAAAAGGAATGGTGCCTCTGCTGTGTCACATTTACCAATGGCAGTGACACATCTCCAGATGTTAAAAGATTATACCGGGCAGAGGTTACAAAAACTGTGACAAGTAACTGAGACATGAACAACAATCTGAGCGGGATATATTCCATATTAGTTTCCCGGCGCGTCCCTCTTATCTCATTCCTGTTGAAGAGTGTTTCTGAGCGTCAGTCAGAGTTCAGCAGCTTTATTTTGGAGGCTGTGTGTTTGGTTTAGCAGCTCAGACCAACAGGATGTGGTCTCATCTCTGCAGTATTTTATACTTCATCAAGCTGAGAATATTGCAATTTCCAGCAAATGAACAGAGACCCTTTAAAAGGAGGAAGTAGGGTTATAATGTGTCATTGTTTCAGAGGATTGTGTCTGTGTGTGTGTGTGTGTGTGTGTGTGTGTGTGTGTGTGTGTGTGTGTGTGTGTGTGTGTGTGTGTGTGTGTGTGTGTGTGTGTGTGTGTGTGTGTGTGTGTGTGTGTGTGTGTGTGTGTGTGTGTGTGTGTGTGCGTGTGTGCGTGTGTGTGTGTGTGTGTGTGAGTTGCTCTTCGGATCCACGCCTGAGTGGCTGCAGGATCTGACAGCCCGGCTTCCCACGTGGCCGACCTCCTTAGGACAGAGAGTATTGTTGCCATGTGAACCGCCCTGAGCAGGATGCACACCAGGAGCTGTTTACATCCCAGCAGCAAGGGTGCACAGGCTGTTCCTTTACTTTAGTCCAGACCAGAGAAGTTTGCTTTGCCGTATCTCTGCTTTTCTTCTCATTTAGTTGACACTGATCAATTAGTAGCCAAGAAGGGCTCGAGAACAACGTGACGCCAGCTCTTTATTGGACAGATTTAGTGACAGATGGGCCATATGTGAATTAGATTAATCTAAAATTACTTTTTTTTTTTACTCACATTTACATAGTATGTGATTTGAGCTTAAACATGAGGAGAGGCAAAGAAGTAGGACTTCTTTCAACTGATCAGATTTCTTTTACAGAAATGGTATTCCTTTTTTTGGCCACTGCAGCAGCATGATACGCTGCCAAGATGAGAATCCTGACAGAGAGCTGATTATCTCCTGAAGGGACAGAAAACTCTGACAAATCCACGTTTGCTTTGCTTATTGAAACCTCAGGTACCTGCCGGTCTCATTTAGTTATTGCTTCTTTGTTTTATTTGGCCTCATTTGGGTTGGTTCTCTCCTTAACATGTCTTTGGTGGTTTCAATCAGTTTGATCACTTGTATTTATTTCAATGGTGTTCTCGTCAGTTCATTCTTGTATGTTCAGTTTGAAACCATAACACTCCATATATACCAGCACATCACATTTTCCCATTTGAATACTGTTTTCTTATTTAACCCACTCAATTGAATTGCATCCCTCAAGGCTTCTATGTTTCTCCAGAGTAGAACTCTTTAACCACTGCGGATTGATGAATCTGAGGCAAATATGTGTTTTCTGTGCCGAACACTCAGCAGCATATAACCAGAGCAATGCATTTGAATACATCCATTCCATAATTTGATAGTATTTGAAGTTTAATCTGTGTCCTGTTAAATTATATTGTTTCTCAATGGAATTAATTTCCTATGGTAAGTCTTTTCCATTCAGTGGTTGCTAACGTTGTAATTAAAGCTGTAATGATGGAATCTTTGGCCACTGGGGGTTTTAAAACCAAAATGGAAAAACTGAAAAACGACGTTGTTCTGTTTTTAAACCAAAACGGGAAAACAGATAAATCAACGTTTTGGTTTTGTTTGTATGGTTTACGCATAATCCAGTGAATGCTGGGGAAACGAGGAGAAGGTGCAAGCGCGCTATTTCAATGTGTGCCATTAGCCTAGTTAAACTTCCAGCAGAAAACAGTTGAAAATAGCTTTCATGATGTTCCGAGGGATTCAGCGTCTCATAAGGTCTCAGCCTATTGTGCGCACGAGAACGTTACCGGTGCGCCAAGTAGGAAGTGGAGCACACAGGAGACAACCGTTTGATTGCAGACTGTTATGTTTATGTGAGGAAATGACAGTGCATACATTATTTGAGATATATTTCAAATTCGGGCTTCATTTTAAGGACATTTCGGCCAGGGGTATAGACGTGTAACCAGCGTGTAACGTGTAACTCAGCCTCTGTGAAGAGCAGCACCAGAGCACAGAGAGCTGTGCCTTTTACGCACCGCCTTCACTGCGTTTACCTTCATTAGAACAGCTTAAGAGCGACTTCAGGCTGCAACGTTTTAACCACACACACACACACACACACACACACACACACACACACACACACACACACACACACACACACACACACACACACACACACACACACACACACACACACACACACACACACACACACACACACACACACACACACACCTCTAGACACATCGAACTGCCCGATTACTCCTCCTATTACTCGTGTCATGAAGGAGATGTCCCTAATGACGAATCACCACTGATGCTTGTTAATAACGATCTAAAAATGCATGAAAATGTTTTTAGGATGATTTAGTTTTATTTTGTGTCGAACTTTCTATTGCTGGGAAATGAGGGTGGAAGTGAATCCCTGCCTTGTCTCTCACCGCCCTCCCTTTTCCCGTTCTCCCAGACCCCACTGGAGCAATGTTCAAATACATTTCAATCAAAGAAAAGGGAATTATAATTTAAGGGGATTATTTAAATTCACTAACGTTAGGGTGCGCACAACCAAGCAAGGTTTTTTTTATTTCCGTTTGTGGGATGAAGCTTTGGAACAGTTTGAATGAGGAGCTCGGGGATTTCCTAACGTGAAACTGTTTTTAAAAAAAAGGTATAAGGACATGATTTTCGCAAGATACAGGGATTAAATTGTTTAATCATAACTGGGTGTTTACGTTTTATTTATTTATTTTTTATTTATTTTTTATCTTTTCTTGATTACCATTGACCTCTTTTATGTATTTGTTTATTTAGTTATTTATTATGTTTTTGTTTTTTAATAACAAATGCATTTGGATGTAATGGATGTTAGCCAAAGAACTTCACATTACTCACACTCTGATTGTTGTTCATCTTCTATTCGCTAGGTTGCAGTGTCACGAAAAACTAGGGTCCTAGGAATGCGGTCCCAGGACTGCAGTCCTGAAACTGCAGCCTCCGGCATTGCAGGAACATGCTATTGATTAATTCCATGGATGTATAATAAGAACTGGATACAGCGTGGGAGGCGGGGCCTCATTCATTCCTATGAGAGTTGCTCATTGGTGCATGATGATACAATGGCCCAACTTTTGAGAGAGCGAAACGTCACAGATTACCCGGCATGCCTGAGAAGTACCCGTATGTGCGCTCATAGCATGAGCAACTTTAACCAAAATGCTCGTTCACATATCAAGCACGTCAATTTGCGTACACGTAATAGCACCGCACGTTCATGACAGCATGGTAATGATTTGTTATTATGATGGATTTGATATTAACGAGGCGGCAGCTAGCAGCTAGCGGCTAGCTAGTAATTATGCTAATGTACACATCAATCGTTATGTACTTATATTACGCTGTAACAGGATCTAGTGATATCCAAGCAACAGAGTTTCATTTAGAATGAAAGAATGATTGCACTCTCTCTCTCTCTCTCTCTCTCTCTCTCTCTCTCTCTCTCTCTCTCTCTCTCTCTCTCTCTCTCTATATATATATATATATAGTGCAATACGCTTCTTAGTGCAATAAGAAGCTACATGGACGTTAATCTAACGTCGGTAATATTAACTTTATTTAATACAACATTTACGGTACAAGATTTAATCATACAGCCCATGTAGTATGATAATGAATTACAGCAAACATGTGCAATTATCTATTATTACAGCTCCGTGGGATGGCAATAAGACGATATGGGTCCGTTCTTATTGTGCATCCAGGGCCGCCCCTCCCTACAGGCCAATCACGCAGGCTGCATGGGGCCCCGCCTTGCGCAGGGGGGCCCCGCCCAGAGGCCCTGCTGTGCACAATTCTCCGCTCAGTTCTCCGCGCACCCCCCGCGAGAGTGAGAGCGACAAGACAAGGGGAGCACGTCTGTAACCCGACACCGTTGCAATGAATCGACATCTGACCAATCACGGCTTTGATACGGCCACTAGTGCTGGTGAAGAGATGTCGGTGAAAAGACAGTTTCAGTCCGACGCAAGCACGAGGGAAAGAAAACAAAACATGAAGAGACTAGAGCATCACTCGAAGGTGGGTTATGAGTCAAATGTGCAACTCGCGAATGTTTTATAAGTCAATTGCCATATTAAAACATCAGCTGCAATTCACGACATGAAGAAGGCAGTCTCTGCATAGCATATAGGCTAATGGAGATGCAGTTATTTCCAGCATTCTTTATTTAACATTCATTCAAGTATGTTATGCCTTTTATCTGCTCATGTACAGGAGGAAGAGTGATAAACTGTCTGTCTAGTTGGCTTACATAACAGTTAAAGTTTACAGCCTAAAAAACATGGAGCATTTTTTCCCCTTTTATTCATTCATTAGTCAATTTGCACATTTCATGGTGATGCTCAGCCTCTCCCCTTAACTCCTAACAGTCATCATCATGTCAATCAAAACACAGAGAAATACTGATAGAAATGTGTGTGTAGTTGTTGATACATTGCTGACAGAGGGAACTACATTTGAATACAGATTTAAGAAATATCAGTTTTTGAGCATGTAATAAGCATGTTTTGTCTTGACTATATTACAACTATATTAATAAAATAATATAGTATTTATATTATTGAATTGATTATGATTATGATTATTAGTAGAAGTAGTTTACTTTCATTAATTCTATTTTAATCTGTTTGAGGCTAGTATTTGGCTGGAAATGCAGACGTATTCACGTGTAAACGCATACTGAACGACATACATGCACATTTACCATTTACCTCACTGTATAAAAAAGTAACTGTGTTGATAATAATAATAATAATAATAATAAACAGGAATTATATTTGCAAAGTAGCCTACTTTGTTTCCAAAAAAAAAAGTTTCACTCCTGTCGGTTGGGGGGGGGGGGCCTCATCTCACAATGTCGCTTGGGGCCCCAAGTTGGCCAGGGGCGGCCCTGTGTGCAGCCATGGGTAAAGATAAATGCAACTCACATTGGTTTCTCAAACAGCATCTCTGTAAACTGTCTCAAATCCCGCCTCGACCATTACTGGTCAAACATCACCTTCACTTTGGACTATGTGACTGTTGCCAGCATCGATAGTAAATAAAGAATCAGCGATCTACTTATTTATTTATGAGCGACTAAAAGGCCTTAGGCCTATTACAGCCGTATCCTATTGATTGATGGACTTGGCCGTGCCCGGCGGTGGTCCAACCGTTCCCCTAAGGGCCCCAACCGATAGGGGACTCTATGGCGCTATTGAGACCCCCGACGCCAAGATCAAAGGCTATATTATAGCAACCGGTCTATGTAGGCCTACCGGCCCATTCCCCAGAGACAAACATCAAGGAAACAGGTTTAATCCTCTTCTTAGTTCGCTGTGCCGTTGTCAGGCTGTGGTGGTCTGAGGCCAGGGCAGGCTGTTGTTGATAGCCTATACATGTGGTGCTTCTGAGTGGTTGTGTATGTCCGTGCGTGCGTGAGCGCGTCAGCGTGCGCTTATGTTTGGGGCGATGTGGGGGGGGGGGGGGGGCCCAAAACAATATTTGCACCGGGGCCAATCAAAACCTTGTTACGACACTGCCATGTAGTATAATATTTTACAAATGATGAATTACAGCAAACGTGCAATATATCTATTATTACAGCTCCGTGGGCTGGCAGTAAGGCGATATGTGTCCGTTCTTATTGTGCATCCATGGGTAAAGGTAAAACGCATGTAGTACTGAACACGTAACATGAACGTGCCGGGCGGCGCGGCCCCGTGGGTTAGATGCGCGTTCATAATGCCGAGGGAAATAACTCTCAGAATGACGTTATTAGCACATTTTACGACTTGAGGACCAAATGTTTTTAATAAGGGCTATACAAACATTCATACTGGGTAATTATTTAGTTTAAAAAAAAATATCCAACGATTTACAGACCACTCTTTCCCAATGTAAGCCAATGGGAAAAAGTGTTTCCGCGCCCAGCGGGCCCGGCGCCAAGAGGGGGCAAAAGGGGGCATTGCCCCCTCAGTTGTCTTATTTGCCCCCTCACCTTGAGCATCATTCATCCATCAAAAAGTACAATACATTTCACAAATATTAAATAACTTTAAATAATTATTTTCCCCAACACACGTTACTATGTTTAGATCAGATGTGTGGGTCAAGGAACGTGTAAACAAGCCTCAATCCCAAGTGAGCTTGTAGTCTTAATGTTAGCGTGTGTGCTTAGCTGTAAACACAGTCGGATGGGTGACCAACACGTCCCCGTTTTCCAGGCAAAGTCCCCGTTTTTGGTGGCCGGTACCCGGTTGAAACTCCCGAAAATTTGTATGGGATTGAATATTACATTAGTTTAGATTAGATTTATTGTCTCCAGGGGGAAATCCATTTGCACAGCTCTGTTGTGGTAATCTGTATTATATAAACCGTATTGGTACAATGAACGACATCTAGTGGCGGATTGTGGAACATTGATTTGATTTTTCTCATGGCAGTTTGACTCTAGAGACAAACCAGGGGACTTTACTTTTAATCTGTGTCTGTCCATTTGGTATAGTGTTGTATCCAATATTATATTTGGTTTATATATTAGTCACTTTCTTATGAAATGCCAGGTTTTAGGCCTTGGTCTGAACATTCAATCCTGGAAATAAAAAATCAACCAGATACATTTTTTCTAGGTAGATAGTAAGTAAGTAACATCTGTATAGGAAGACGAGTTAAGGAATAGAGGAGAAAAGGTTATGGTATAATTACAGAGCCAATTTATAAATGGAGGAAATCAATGTTAGTCTGTTAACCAAAGTGCAGCCATCTAATAATGTACTATCTGTTATTAAAGATCAGAGGAAAAGAACAGAATGAGAGAGGTGAATCCGGAATAAAAATAATAAAGCAAAGATATTGTAGAGCAGTGAGAAGGAAAAAAGCTTGGTGTGTCAATTCATTACATTGTCAGTATATTTCGTTGTTGTGAGAAAAGAAAAATCGCCCCCTCGGATTTTGTAACTGCCCCCTCAATCATTTCATCCTGGAGCAGGGCCTGGCGACCAGCAACCTAAGTGTAGTACCGCCGTTGGGCCACCACGAATATTCTCATCAGAGTCCGGCGCACTTCCTGGGGGCTTTGTTCTTCTGCTCTGACAGCCAGGCATGACGGGTAATCTGTGACGTTTCGCTCTCTCAAAAGTTGGGCCATTTTGTCCTCATGCGCCAATGAGCAGCACTCATAGGAAAGAACGAGACCCCGCCTCCCACGCTGTATCCAGTTCTTATTATACATCCATGGGTGGACAGAAGAGCAAAGCTGTTCACCATTTGCAATGTCATTGTATCATTGTTTTATTAAACGCTGTTAACTTGTAAATAAGCTTCCTGGACGCTTTTCATCCAATCCTAACTGAGAGATAAAATACCCTACACTACGCATTACTGTACTAGCTACTTAATATGACTTTATTCATTGGTGAAAGTAAAGTTTTAGTCAGTCACCACCTTATACGACCACAGAGAAGTTTGGCTGTCTTTCTCAAATACGATATGATAAAATGTGCTTTATTGATCCCAATCTGGGATACTTTTGCGTTGCAGCGGCATAAAAGACAACGCATTGCATATAAGATAATTTAAGAGTATAAAAAACAAATCTAAAATGTAAACATATACACATATACATGTTGAAATACCAATTTACAGTTAACAAAATATAAAGCAGGATATTATATACATTATATAAATATGCAGTTTGGGCTGTTTTATATATTAACCCCATAGCTGCTGCCCTTATCACTGCTTCTAAATGTGTATTCACCAAGTGCTCAATCCCCTGTCTAATTAGTATTTGCTTTGACATAAATGCATTTATTTAACAGTTTTAGTCTCCATATATAGTATTACCTGTATGGTGTTCTTAGTTGAAATATACAAATGTTACATATTAACCTCACAACCTTGTGTTCTGTTTTATTGCTTATCACTTCCATATATTGTGTACACTAGTGTTATTTTGTGTTAATGTTGTAGTTTTCTTCGTGCTGAACACCATGACTCTTTTCTCTGCCGCAGCCCAATCCCCCCGCAGGGATCAATTCCTTTTTACTGGAGCTCATATTGTGTTTGGATATTTGATTTGAAACCAAACGCTGAGCAGAACCAGAGAGCAGGAACTTGTTTGTTGCGTTGAATTCAGAGTTTTCCTCTGTGGTGGAGACCCTTGATCCTCCTGAGTGTAACCTTCCCTGTCGACGCACGCTGAAGTCGTGCCGTCAGTGCTCGGCTTTGATCAGCGTGTCAACAGGTTTATCTCGCTTGCAAAAGCCAAAGATAGGAGAAAGAGCGACATGAGAATCTGAAGACAGCATTTTCTGCAATTAATGGGGCGTTCTACATCTTTAGTTTGGGTTAGCGCTAGAAAGCGGAGTGTTTGAGTCGGCCAAGAGAGGTTATTAAAATACAAAAGAGTCCAGAAGCCAATGGCAATCAATCTCCAAAACCTGACTGTGGACTCCATGTCTGATTCATAATCTCCTGGTAAATGACTTTGCTGTAGAGTTGGTGTCAGTCAGATTGAATCCTGACCTTGTTATGAATAATGCCGCAGGGCCTTTAGGGTTAAATGCGATGGCAAAAAAAAGCCTTTATGATTCTTACGACCTAAATTCGCTCTGACATCACACTGTTTAATGAGTGATGGTGCATCCCTGGCAGGGTTTGAGCTGTTTCATTGATTCTGCTGTGTTTCCTTTGGTTGTCTTTGTGTACTTGACAATATGTGAACTGTGGCAGCAATTAGGATCCCTTAAAAGTAGGGAGTATTGGCTCTGTTGTGCTCACGGGATTCACACATTGATTTATTAAATGTTTCTGTAAACTAACCTAGTAGAGATGTTCTCTTTTCATTAGTTAAAGGGTGGTAAATAAAAGTCATGAAGACCTCATGGCAGATATATTGGATTTTTAGCCTCACAAGTGATGTTTTTTTTTTTACTTTTGGCGGGGGAAAGTTAAAACCTGCCATGTTTATTTGGGTTTCCATTGCATTTACATTTCTTAGATTAAATGCATGAGTTGTATTAGGTCTGGTCTCAGAAGGACCGTCTCTTGCTCATTTGCTGCTTCAAATGAAATGCTTTTAAATAACAAAATAATGGGGTACTTCCAAATGTTCATAGGAAATACCATTCGCTTATCACCAGACAGAAGCTTCCTAATCCGCAGGGAGGCAGAGGAGCAAACAGCTCACCTATAACAGGTTAACAACAGTTTTTATCTTCAAAGCTACAGTTTGTGATTGGAGGACGATCACTTCGTTATGTAAAGGAGGGGGGAGGGGTAATAATGTATGGAGAGGGAAAGGGTTCTTTTAAATCAGGTAGAGAGCAACACTGGGTAATCAAGGAGCCAACTACTAAGTTTAAAACACAATCATTTATTCAGTCGAACATAAAAACTTTACTAAGAAAAATAAAATCAGAGCTGTCTAAAATATAATCTCAGTAAAAAGATAGTCTAAAACTATTTTTAAAATACAATTAAACGCAGTTAAAACAATACAAAGAATTCAAACGTTAAAAGGGTTAAAATTCGTTAAAAGGGTTAAAATTCTTTTCAGTCTTTCCAGATCTGCAAAGGTGCTCCGTCGACCCTCTCTTGGACTGCCGTGGTCTCTTAATCTCTCAGTTTGCTGCTGCTGCTGCTGCATGCTGCTGCTGCTGCTGCTACTGCATGCTGCTGCTCTTTGTAGGCAGGGCTGTTGGTGTAAATTGGCTCCAGGTGTGATCACTCATTGTCAATCAGCATGGCAAGGCCAATCCGAACATTTCAAAATAAAAGCATGCAGCAGGAAGTTAAAACCAGTTAAAAACGCAAACACATTTCAGAGTAAAATCACACAATAAAAAGGTATAAAACACACACACTTAAAACCATGCAATAATTAATCATTAAAATGCATTGCCATGTGACATCCTCCCACTCTTTAATGTTGCCAGTCCCTGCAACCATTAGTCTCTGTAACGCACCGGTGGTTGACCAAGATTAGTCCGTGTGGAGCGTCGTGGGTCATTAGGAGTACTGAATACGGGACAGTCAGCAGGAGGGATTTCCTCCACAAGACGCTCAGGCGCTTTCCGTCTCTTCATCCGAGATGATCCGTCTTCAGAGGCGGCCCGAGAACTCTTCACCGGAGACCAGTGGTGTAGTGGGGATTTTTTTACTGGGGGGACGCTATTTTAATTAGGTCATCCCAAACAATGCCACACAAGTGCGCACGCGCGCAGTGCACTCACACAACGGGCAGACAGGTCCACAGAAATTACCGGTATACTTAGTCCTACTTTAGTTACTGTACTGCAAAAAGCAGACGGCGCTGCGCTCAACACACACAGACTCAAAAGTTGCATAAGCTACAGTATTGCAACTAAGCAGACAGCGCTGCTTTTTCTCTCTCTCTACTTTCAAAATCTATTTAAAACTCATAACAAACAAACAAAATTCCCAAAGTTGTCCTGAAATTAACTTATTAAATAAACAAAACAAAACATATATTCTACTTATGCAAACAACATTGCCTGCTTGAGCTAGCTAGGGGAATGTTGCTAGCGCAGCTAACGTTAACGTTAGTGCTAGCATTATCCACGTCTTTAGGCGGCTCTTCTGATGATGTAGTACTAGTAGCAGCTTCACTTGTAGCTTCGGTGCTGCTCGCCTCTTTCTTCTTGTGAATTATATTCTTTTTAGAAAATAAGTCAAGTAAAACATGTTAGCCTGGCATCATAGAGCTTTTTCGTTAGCGTTCTTGAGGGAAAGAGCTGCCGCAAAATCGGCGGGTGGCAGGGTAGCGAGCTGGCTCGCCGCGGGGTCACGAGCGTGATGACGAATCATAATTTTTTAAGGAAATCGTTTTTATTATAATTACTGTGAAATGTATTATGTTTTTATCATTATTACAACAAATACACACTTGCAACTGATAATACTGGCAATGGTTTTACATTTATTAGACTATTAAAAAAAAGATCATGCCCGGGGTGTCTCCTGCCCCGCCTCACTGCCCTGAGAGGCTCCTTCCTTTGAGGCTCCTTCCTTTGAGGCGCTTTGTTCTTATGGGAGACAGGATGGCATACTTTATGAAACGGCTTCTCACCTGAGTTGTCGCTGAGCTCTCTGTGTGAGAACACCAACGGGCTGGACTGAACATCCTCCTCTCCCTCCTCCTGCTGCTGCTGCTCAAAAGGCTCTGCTTCAGTGTTAGGCCGCAAGGTGAACCTCGAAAAGTCCTTTAGAAAAGAAATCCCGCTCCACAGAAGTGGAACTACATAATCTTTAGTTCATAAAAAAGAACGAGTCATGCTTATCCACCAAAAAAAGGTTTGTCGCTAAAATTCCTGTCAATTCTTCTAGGCACGTAATTATTGGCTGAACTAGTCCCTTCAAAGCGTAATAATATCTTGGTCAAAAGTAGTGCCACGGTTCGTCATGTGATCGTGCTACACCAATTGGGTAGCTGCATATTGTCAACAGAAGGGAAAGATGGCCGCCTACATGGTTACGCTAAACCAGACCAAATGGATTCTAAACAGTGCTGTATGCTTGTTTTATGTCATGTTTTGTCATATGTCTTGATACATCACTAAGTCCGAGGTATTTGCGTTATATACGCGGTATTTGTGAGAGGTTTTACTATCTGGGAACAGAGTTGACCATCGAATCAACATTGGCTAGCAGCTTTTATCAGCCAACTCCAGCTACAACAACATTCCTGGACTACCATGTTCGCATCGCTAGGTTCATTGGCTGAGCTCGTGGATTATTCCATTAGACTGAGGACTTTTTGTTTGTCTGTCTGTTGTTATTGTTACCCTGTACACGTTAAATGCACTCTTAAAATAAACATGACTTGGTTTCATACATAGCTGCGTCGAAGAAGAAGGTTAACTTGTTACGTTAAGTAATTTAGATCAATAAAATGCAGTACTTATACCAATGACCATTGATTCATTTATTTACTCATAATATTAAAACAAAGGACGCACAACAACAAAACGCGAAGAATAATCGGCAAGCGATGTGTGGTATGGGGATGTGGGGCCGTCTCCAAATCTGGCTATGGGATGTTTTTGTGGCCAAAAAATTATCAAATGTTGTATATATGGACCAAACAAGTGCGTCGTACGAGGGCGGACTTTGCTGGTCCAGGTAACCCGGGGTCGATGAAACTTACAATTTGTGGGCAGCACTTTGAAAGATCTTGTTTTGACCAGTCCACAATGCTCGCTAAGGAAATTGGATTACAAAATTATTTCAAACTGAACAAAGATGCTGTTCCAACAATACTGCCAAGACCCCAAATGCCAGCACAAGCCACCACGCCGATTCCTACACGTCCCCCGATGCAGAGTCCTCCACTAAAGAGACAGCGAAATGCATTCGCCAAAAGGGAGAGAGCGAAGGTAAGCCGCGCAACTTGCTTTAAGCATAAAGCCTGAATCAAAATGACATGTCAAATCTCAAACATTTATGAGTTGATGAAGTCATGATGCCATATATGATTGCATGCACTTTGCCCACAGCATTTATAGTAAAAGTATACCTCATAGGCCTAAAACCGCTTCAAATTATGAAAAATGTCAATATTATTACATAGGTATTGGAAACTTTGTTCAATGAAGCCACTGACAGAACTGAGGATAGCGACAATCTATTGGACATCCACACTGGGGAGGAAGCTGTGTCTACAACAGTAAGTATACAGAACGGACTGTGTAAAAATACAATTTGTATCTTCATCACATGTATGTACATAACTCATATAATTAATTGTTTGATTTTATAGCATTGCTCTCTCAATCAATTCAACCACATGTTGTATTATGAATGTTATTAGATATTATATTATGTATAAACTTGTGTTACCTTATTTACTAACGGTATCTCCGTAGTAAAACCGTAGTTTCGGGTTTCTGACTTGGCTCGTTGTCAGTCGGTGACCAGCTGCCCAGACATTTCGAGGGGAAAAAGCATGAAAACGGGGCTTCGGGTGCCGTGGGAAGAACCTCCGTGTATTCACGTTCTTCACAGTAATCAATTACATTGACACTGTATTGGATAGGCCTACAGACCAGCGCCATATAGATAGAATACAGACTACGGGGCTATTGATAGGTTGTCAATCTTATGTTTTTGAAAGTAGGCTAATACATTAACTGAAGGGGCTGGGCCGGGAGAGGGCGAGGCCTACGTCAGAGGTCCACTCATCAGACAAGCTCCCTGAGAAAACCGTCATGAAAAAGTTTAGCAATGTTACGACTAGCATAATTTGCCCACGGCTGTGATTGACAACCTGGACAGCCAGTTAGAAGCTAGAATGCCAACCTAGAGAGCCAATCAGAACCTAGAACGGGCTGCAGGGCTGTCCAGACTATTATATTGTGCATAAAGTTAGATGCATTAGGATAGTCATATGCTCATGATATTCCAAGTTAAATTATATAATATTATCATTTAAAATAATAATATTCAATAATATTAAATAATAAGGACAGAGATTTGTGGCCAATTCACTATTGCATTTATTTTATAGGCCTGAATTAGACAAGCAGTTCCTTTCCGAATTTTGATATTGATATAGGCCTACTATTGGTAATTTAATTGATTGCTGATGTTCTTCTTATGCAGTTGACCCTGAGGAAAGTGAGACAGCTGCAGTTATGGCTTGACTCTGGGGAATCTAGCCATAACAGTATATTAGCATGGATGTATAATTTATCTGTAGGCTACAAGGGTGGTCCGCACGCGTGGGCCGGTGCGTCTGAACGTCCCGGGCTGAATTTGTGTCCCAGTCTGCCCATGCTTTCGTATCTCTCTTCATACCTTCGCACTTCGCCTTGGCCATCACATTTTACACACACACAGACTCCAAAACCCACTGCTGCTACTCTTGAAGTGACAGGCCAAGCCTGTAACACTTTCAATACAATTTCAAGCTAGTTTCAAAAATGTATTTGTAAAGTTGTGCTGTGTTTTGTACATTTCAGAATGAAATTGATGTGCAAACGGACCCCCCTCCACGAATACACCACAAGTCCATGCAGGCACGACCACGTTTCAGGTCAGCTGGACAGCAAGTTCGAATCCATGTTGGTTGTTCCAAAGGTCAGTATCATAATATTTAAATATTGATATGTAAGATACAAATACACATACATGTAACATGCGTATATATATCATTATATAATATTATATATAATATTTTCAGGAATTGAAGTCAAACCAACTGGGTGTACTGCTGGGACACAAACACATGATGACACAAGTACTGTGGATGCTGGGATTCAGTGCAACCTGTAGCTAAACCTCCCTGAAAGGGACATAATTGATGAGGAAAAAGAGCTTGAGGCCGACAATAGCCAACATGAAGAGGATAATCAAAATGATCATCTTTATAGCCCATCAGACGTAGAATCTGATTCGTCAACTGATGAGTATTGTCTTGTCATGTTTTTTAAATGTTGCTACATTATCATTATGCAGGGTCGGATCCAGCCATTTATTGCAGACTTGATCATTTTACTCTTTGTCCATTTCACAGGGACAGTGACAACCAGGACGACAATGATCCTCTTAGGAGTAAGCTTCTGCTTGTGTTCATGTCTTCCCTGATGTCACTATTCACCCATTGTCCGATGTGTAAAGAGAACTCGCCAGGTCGCCTTCGGAGAACAATGGGCACATTTGTGGAAATCGATGAAAACTGCAAACATTGTGGTTTTCAAAGGTAATATTTTTAAATGATGACCATGCGAAATATGTATTCGAGAATGATATTTGTGGCCATGATTGACAGGTGGTCAATGAGATACTCATACAGGTTGTATAGTATGATAGAAAAATGGAATGAATATATTTTTCTCACAGGTCATGGCAGAATCAACCTTTAATTGATAAAACTCCTGCTGGAAATCTGCTGTTGTCAGCAGGAATTCTTTTTGCGGGTACATCACCAACAAAAGTGCTGAGGGTACTGAAGTCCATCAACTGCTACACCATCACAACAAGGACATTTCTGAATCATCAGAAGAAATTCCTTCAACCTGCAATCAAGACAGTCTGGACCAAGAATCGGAACAACATTGTGCAGAAACTGAAGGAGACGAACAAACACAAAGAACTGGTGTTAGGAGGGGATGGACGCTGTGATAGCCCTGGTCACTGTGCCAAGTATGGATCCTATACCATACAAGACCTCACAATAAACAAGGTGTTGGATGTTCAATTAGTGCAGGTCAGTATTAGTGAATGTATCCTATGTTATGAATAGCCTCCTCCAAATACTTTATAGCCAAACACAGCTGAGAATATTTTCTATCGAACCCAAGACAATATAATTTCAGGAGTGTTTTTTTTTGGCCGATGCATTTCAAGCTCAAAGCATTAACCATGTTCACAAATATGACCGCTGAAAATCAAATGCTCTATGATAGCCATCTTTATCAAATATGATATGTGTTCTGAATGTATTTCCAGAGTAATGAAGTCCCTTCAAGTGTCCACATGGAAAAAGAGGGGCTTGTGCGATGTGTCCGGTTCTTGGAGAGTGAAAACCTTGTCATGAAGACAATTGTGACAGACAGACACACACAGATCAACAAATGGCTGAAGGAAAACCAAGAACATGTGGACCATCGGTTCGACGTTTGGCACCTTGCAAAAAGTAGGTTAATTTTTTTAACTATAGTAAAATTAAAATTCTCCAATTAAAAAAATACTGAACTTTCTATTTTATAGACCTAAAAGAAAAACTGGTAAAGCTTGCAAAGGACAAGCAATGTACCGATATTGGGGAATGGATACAATCCATTCTGAACCATTTGTATTGGTGTGCCGTATCAACTCCGGATGGAAATGGAGAAATGATTGCTGAAAAATGGCTGTCCCTCAACAACCACATTATAAACATTCACACCAAACATGGCAGAGTGTTCGAGAAATGTGCCCATGGTCGGCTGCCTGCAGCTTAGAACCGCAAGGAAAAATGTCTCAAAGCAGGTAATAATATTTTCTACGACAATGGAACACTCATCAAATGTTGTGTTGGAATGCTTTTGTGTCTTCAGTAAAGAAAAATGATATGCAGTGAAGAACTAATATTTTTTTTATTATCGTATATCCTATATCCTTTTTTGATTGTGTATTTTTAGATTCAGTGTCAGCACTAAAGCTGAATAAAGTTGTCCGCCAGAAAGCTTTTGTCAGAGATGTCAAGAAGATGTCACCTTCACAGCAAACCTACGGGGTGGAAGTATACCACAGTATAGTCAACCAGTTTGCCCCAAAGATGTATGCATACTCGTACACTGGCATATATTGCAGGTAAAGTATAATATGAATCTCATCCGAAAATACTAGAGACTTCAACTTTATTTGCTTATTCATCTATTTGCCAAGTTCTTCTTTTTTGGGGGTTTCCCCTCTCCTGTAGTGAGATCTATGGGTTTGTGTGCATGTAAATGGCCTGCAAATGCTAAAATCCCTATGAAATCTCTCTCTCTTTCTCTCTCTATACAATAAATGTATTTATTTTGTAGGTTGATCCTAGCAACACTGCACTACAATGAGAACTCTGGCAGGAAGCATGCCAAAACCAGTACAGGACAACTCCAATACACTGTGAAATTCCCCAAAGCAAAGAAAGGTGGTCATGTAGTTAGACGTGTGAATACAGCAGCTAAATATGGTAAGAAAGTGAAAGTGAGAGAATAATAACATTAATTATACCGTTTTACCAAATTAATGAAAAACATTCAATCTTGGACAACATTATTGTGTAAATATTGAAAATTGAGCTATGTGAGAATGTAGTGTACAGTTTCAACTACAATGAATAATTATGCAAAGTGCCTCAGGGCATGCTATGCATAATTGGGGGACTAGAAAATATAGTATATAATTCTTGATTATAAAACATCTTTTTTGCAGAGTATGTTACCGAACTCTTGACCGAGACTCTACGCTTGTGCGAAAACAATGTCGATGAGGAACCTTTCGATGTCCCAGAACCACTCAGCAGTCGATGGGAAAACCAGACAAGAGAGAGGCTGTTGCACTGTTTAGAAGCAGATTTAATCACTGAACTGACAATCAGTTTTGTTATTGACTCTAATCAAGTGCTGGATACTTGAACGACGTGTATATGTCAGATGGAAACGTCGCCTGGATCTTTTTAATGGCACATGATGGCAGTGGGATTCTGTAGTTCTTACCAAGTATTCCCCAGCAAAATCTCACTAGCTGGCGGTATGCCACATAGCGATACATTCTGTAAAATACAAGATCATAAATGTCAATGGTAATCACTTCAACCTTATTTGCTTATTTATCTATTTATTCTGTAACTTTGCCAGAGTGACCCAAAAATAATAACCCCAAAAAAATGACTTCCCAAAAATACATCAAATTTCTGAGCTCTACAAATTTGTGAACACAAGTAACTTACTCATTACGTGGCTGATCACCTGCTTGTTGTCTTTCCCTCTTTGAATAATGATGGTAGGCTGTCTGCAACACCCAAATGTAATGTTTGCACCATCTCCCTCATATTCATTGAATTCCTCCATTTTGGCCACCATGGCATCCTTTTCTTGGCAGCATTGGCACTCTTCAATTGTTTCCATGATTGTACATTTTTCACATGTACACCTAAATGCACAAAAGATAGTTGAGAAATAATTGCATTTTTAGGAGTAGACCTACTTCTGTTGTGAGTTCTAAGCCTAGCAGAGTGTGATGCCGTTACCTGAGCCAAGTGTCTATGAATTATAATCAAATGTATACCAGTAAATGGTAAATGGACTGTACTTATATAGCTGCTATGTATTATTATTTATTTACTATATATGAACATCTCTATGAATTATAATCAAATGTATACCAGTCTGTGTTCTGTTGCCTGAGCCAATGTGCCTGCTATGTATTATTATTTATTTACTATATATGAACATCTCTATGAATTATAATCAAATGTATACCAGTCTGTGTTCTGTTGCCTGAGCCAATGTGCCTGCTATGTATTATTATTTATTTACTATATATGAACATCTCTATGAATTATAATCACATGTATTCCAGTCTGTGTTCTGTTGCCTGAGCCAAGTGTGCCTGCTATTTATTATTATTTATTTACTATTTATTGAGAATCTCTATGAATTAAAGTCAAATTTATACCGGTCTGTGTTCCGTTGCCGCACCGGATCTCCGCCAAATCCAGGATCATCGTCCCCATTTTCGCTCCCGTCTGTATCTCTACCGCTACTTGAATACTGTGGCTCAAACTGGTATGGTTCCACCACGTTAGACTCGCCCGCATGATCTGATTACACCACACCGGCATCCTCTTCAATAGAATCCTCCTCTTCTTGAAAGTGCACCGAGTCTATTGACGACTCACTGTCACTCGATGCTGTCGAAATATCCGAGCCAGAGTCCGACATCAGCCATATAGTTAGTGTATTATTCAAAAAGTGTTCGACTCGTGACGTGCGTGAAGTCACTAACCGGCGAAAGCGGTTTGGTCCGGAGCGGTCGTGTAACATCGGAAACGAGCATGGAAAGTTGTAATAAATCACGATTTATAAATACAGCGGGCATATTGTCATTAATGACAAATGATTTCCCATTAATAATAGTATATATTATCCTAATAAGAACAGTGTTTTCCTTCATTTCGTAAGCTCTTTAAGTAATTTAGATCAATAAAATGCAGTACTTATACCAATGTCCATTGATTCATTTATTTACTCATTCATCCCTCCACAAATGAAAAAAACACTGATGAACCATAAAAACGAGATTTATTACAAATATAAAAGGTACGACATAGAAAACAGTACAAAACAGAATAAGGACACTCCTATTCCTCACTTTCAGTGTCAGGGAAGTCATCGTTCATAAGCGACATAAGTCTGTGCAACAGAGTCCTGCAGAGAAGCATGAACATCTGCCTTTCTCACAGGCAGATGTATCACATTCAACAAACTGTCAGGGGCAGGATTTCTTGTCATCCAGGTGACGTGTAAGTTCCCATCCTCTATTTCCCAACCATATCCAGCAGGTGATGGAGCATTTATTTCTCTTTTGAGACAGGACCTCATTATTGCTGCCTGGTAATTTGCCCTTTTGCAGTGCTGATGGAGGGCATCAGGAGTAGGGGGAATGCTTAATTCTGGCAAGGCCGATGATGCCATACAGAAAGCCTTGTACCTAGCATCATTTACATTTTCGGCTGCTGGCTGATCATATAGGTGACAAACATACCGGCAAAGAAGTGCAAATGTTGATTGCTCCAAGTTAAAGTTAGTACCTAAACTTCTAAAAGCCTTAAGGTAGTCATCTTTCTCACATGCAAGAGCAAATGACTTTCTTTTACCTTTGCCATCGAAAGCGCTTGTGGAGTCACACCCAGAGAACGTGTGAATTCCAATCAAGGCTGAACACACACTGGTTCCGAGAGCTGATGACACCATGGCAATGTCAATGATCCGTGTCCTGTTGCCAGTCCCTGTGAAAACATATAAGCTGCATGGCAAATCTGCCAGCAGACTTACAGCAATGACTGCCACATCAGTGTCAGAGCTCTTGATGACGGCAGCTTTGTGCTCCTGTGCAGCATGTTGGGCATGTAAAAACACCCGTGTGTCACATTCCTCATGATCACACTGCAGGTCTTCAACAACATCAACAGACTGTACACCCTCCATGACAGTTACACAGTGGCATTGATTTTGATGGGCAATGGACAAGCTGAGGTTTTTACCCACTGTTGTGAGGTCTGCATATGTCCATGCCACATAAAGGAATTCGGCCAGTGCTTCCTTATTTTTTCCGTCAGAGAGAAACTTCTTCCACTGGGTTGGAGTTCTCTGATCTGGGCTGAAGATTGTTATTAGTTGTGACCCTGTATCAGCTCTACGGGACCGTTCTAGGCTTTTGATGGTGATGGGTGGATACCGGTCAGTGACAAAATCAATGCGTGTACACTTGTGATGCAAAGCAAGTTGGAGTATGCTCTGCAGTATGGTCTCTGCAAGCTCTCCAAATGTTGCTGGTCTGGATCGCATTGCCTGCATGACTGCCATGCCATCAAAAAGAATGGCACCACCTATTGGAACTTTGTCAACCAAGCACTCTCCACCTTTGCTCTCCAATAGATCCATGAGAGCTGATTTGTTTGTTTTGGCAAGTGAACCATCAGCACTTGCTAATGGATATGACACAGTTCCCAAGGAATATGACAGAATTTCCCTCATTTCAATTTTCCTGCTCTGGTCAAGGATAAGGAGCCTGGAAAATAACTTCTTGGCAGCACGCAAAATCACTTCCTTGCCTGCTGCAGATTATTTGGGGGGCTTTTTCTGATCACTGAGAGTCTTGAGTTTTTGTGATATTATGGGGGCAAATATGTCAACTGTTTTGGATAACAGTCTCTGCTCCATAAATTCCTTTACAGCATTTTCACCCTTTTCTGAGGCAACAAGCAAATCCTTTGTGATTTCTCCTGTTGCTAATCTTCCAGAGCTAAGACACACAATGCCGTGTTGATGGTACATCAAAAGGGTTGAGCATGGAATCAATAGTGTCCAAGATTCTACTCACAGCCTTTGCATCAGCAGAGATGCGTGTCTTGTCCAGGTCTTTTCTTGTCCGTAGCTCAGGAGATATCCCTGCCATTGATTCACACTGTCTTGCTATCGCGGCGCTTTCATGCTGTGACAGTATCCAGCGATACACTGCAGACCGATTTTGTGTGATCCCTGTCCAGCCACCTTTGGTCTTAGCATCTCTGTTAAGTGTTTGCTCAATAGCCTGGTCGCAAGCAATGGAGGCAAATCCATGAACACTTTGTCGCTGGACAGTCCACTGGCCTTTCACATTCATGTCACTGTGGCAAGAGGGATGTGTGACAGGCAGATTCATCATTTCCAGCCAGTATGCAGGTAAATATCGAGCGTAATTTACTCGATCGTAGGCAAAAAACCATGGCATCATTAAGCGGACGGTTGACAGGTGAAGCTGCCAGTTTGATTCTCGCGTTGCTCTCACAAACAGGAGGAGTAGCTGCATCATGTCAATGTATGAGCTCCAGAAAGCAAATGTTGCATTCTCTGTACTCCTCCTCTGCACAAAGTCTGCATATTTCGAGCACATATTATCGGAGCTCTGATCTGCACTCAAAACATCCATCAATCTGTCTGGAAAGGCACATTCCATCTCAGTGATGACATCCATGCACGCAGCTCTCTCTTGGGGTGGCAAGGAGTCCATGAAGGGGATAAACCGGATGCGCTGCAGACTCTCATATAGAAGTTTATGAGCCCTCATGCTGCGATTGTAGTGATGGCCATTGAGTACCCCATTGATGGATCCTGGGGCAACAACTTCAGATTCAATGAGGATATCTTGCAGTCCTGCATCTCCAAACCTTTTGCCTAGAATACTCAGGTAGGACATGCATGTATGGAATTCACCTAGTCTAATCACTACACGCTTTGTAAACTCAACATCCTTCCAGCGTATTTGCTGTGCTTTGGCATATATAGCCTGGTCAAACACTAAAACTATATGATCCAGTTCTAGCTGGTCAGCAATCTGGATACTTCGCTTCAGGATAGTGTTGACTGTTGACATCTCTGTTGGTGAGGCTTCAATGACTGGAAGATAATACAATGCGGACTTCTGCAGAGTGTTTTCATCCTGAAGCAGTGTATGGAACCCTGTCCAGCTTGGGATTGTACAACTATCCGTACATGTGGACTTCACAAAAGCATATGCCATTTCAGCTTGTGCAGGTAAGTGAGTGTCCATTCTGCATGTCGCTGACTGCACTGGTTGACACAAGTTCTGTGGCCCTTGCCTTTTGGACTGATGGTAAGGTTGTATAGGCATTGGGGGGGGGCTATGAATGAGGTAACTCCCTTTCTCAGTGGCTGTCTGATTGCTGTGGACATAGGCTCGACGGGCAAACTCTGGAGCATAATTCCATTTGTATGGTGAGTAGTTCCACGACCCGATAGTGTCTCCTCACCAAAGTCAATGCTATCCCACTAGGGATGTGCATCTCCATCACTGAGGCCGATGCGATGCGCATCTCGATACGTTACCACGATACGATACATTAACGATACCTTTGAAACACCAGGCGATGCGATGCGATACGATTCACCCCTGTTGCGATACAGTTCGATACGATTTGATTCAACATTATGCGATTCGGGGCGATACGATGCGATTCAACACGATGCAAAAATAATGATACTTCAATATGGTACGACAGAGGATTTTTGTTTTATTCCTTATATGCAGCAAATCATACATTAACAAAAAAGTGCTTTACATATTTGGTACTGCACATCCCATCATGCCGTTTATTTTTTTACCTTTAAAAGCTCTCCAGAGTACAATTGTATAACAGCTCACAGTTAAACAATGTAAGGATGCATTGCTCATGATTAACAATGTGCAAATAACAGCTACCATAGAGCAATGCCCATACAGCTGCCAGCCTGATGTGCTTAACACTCAGAGGCTAACACACCAGTGAGCAGAAAGCATTGGTTTCTATCTGAACAATAAAGAAAACAAATAACCTTTCACAAACAGGTATTTCATAACTGCTTACAGTAAGGAAGACATTTAAATTATTATTGGCCGTCACAGGCTGCTGTAAGCTAAACACCTCTCTCTGACAGAACACCTCACAGAGTGATTTAACTCATATGTCTCACTTTCAGGTTTCTCTTTTCAGCCGCAGACCCCATGTCGCCTCTTTATGTGCGTCGCTAAGTTCCTCGTACTACTTGTGTACTTTAAAGCGGCTCGGCATCGTTAACAATTTGCGATTGATTTTTCAAGTTGACCGTCTGTAGTAATAGTGCCGCGCACATATACCATCAGGACGTTACTGATGGGGTGCGGCTGCGGAGTGATACTGTGTGTATGCAAGTCCGCATCTAGGACGGATCTATGTATCATGGCTGTAGACCTGTTAAGTAATAAAGATACCTCATACAAAGGTCTACGGATACCTTATTACTCTCCATGACCTGCGGTCAACTATATAGCATAAATTACTATTACACCGTCTTTCTTGAACAATCCGAAGTGTTGCCAAACGTTTGATTTGTAGGTATTTTTCGCTGCGCTGTGTTTCTCTTTCTCCTCAACTTCCGTGTGTGTTGATAACTGAGACTCTCGTTCTCCGTAGTGGCGAAGCAAATATCAAAGATCGTCTCTGCTGAACGTTGACAAGATAAGGGGATTTTATATGAATGAATCGGTTTTTTACCGATGCAAAGACGCTACGCAATCGATGCATCGCGAGTTCAACCCAAACTGTAGCCGATGTGCACTCTTTCAACCGGTGCACTCGCATCTTGAACGTTTATGCCGGTGCACCGATGCGAATCGGTGAATCTTAACATCTCTATATCCCACACAAGTGTTGTGGGTGTCCGCTTTGAGAATCCCTTCAGTATTTTGTCTCTGCCTTCTACTAGTGTCAGTTGGGCAAGGCTAGTGTCTAGACTCAAAACTGTGTCCCATGATGCACAATGTCCCACTGTTAAGCAGTGATACAATGCGTGATGATCCAGTTAAATGTCGAACAGTTAAACCTAAAGCCAAGGACTTGGGTGTCTGCTTGCGGCCCTTGGAAGCAAGGTACACAATGTCTTGACAAACAGACAACAGTTTCAAATGTACGTCATCATCAATGTTGACATAATGATCCAGTGTTGGCTCCTCAGTGGCACCTATAATCCAGCTGACCAGATTGTATAGTCCAATGGGGACAACAGTTTGAGATTCAGTGACATTTAGATTTTCAGAAGTGGGAGGCCATGGGCATGACATGCCAGGAGTGTCACTAAGCAGTCTTTTAAAAAACAACGCTGCTGTATACAGTGTCCTTGTGTACTCCTGTGTTGTTTGGCACTTTGTCCCTGTTTCATTGTCGCTGTCTGTCTGGCTCAATTCACTGGACTGTGTTGTTTCCGTACCGGATGGATCTGGTAGCATGTCCACGAGTGCATCCTTTGACAGAGTCTCAGCAAAAACCAGTTCGCAGACGTTGCGCTTGGTGGGCATGTGAAACGCTAGCAGAGGGAAATCTTGAGCCAGCCTCTTCTTCAACAGATCCTGTCTGTAACACAACAAAACAGGGACAATTACGAGTCACAGGAGTACCATGAAAAGCAGAGAGTGGTGGAGGTGATACAAGACATTACAGACTAGAACCTATCTGCCATACAGCACATTTAACACCAAAGAAGCCAAATAAAGGCCCACATCATCACAAACAACACTACACACAACACACTACACATCAGCTGTTCTCCATGTTGCCAACTGTTACATAATAATAATAATAATAATAATAATAATAATAATAATGTTATTTATATATCGCTTTTCACATCTCAAAGATGCTTTACAATAAGAGGGAGGGTAGACAAACAAGGACAGGCAAATAAGTAAATATAGTCAAATAAAATAAACAAAAAAAAAGGCAGTCAAGAGGAAGTTGAGTAGTTGAGGAAGTTGTTGAGGAAGTTGCACATGTCTGTGCAAACAGCAAGACTTAAAAACTGTTTCTCCAAACAGGCCTGTCATACACATTTTGTTTAAAGCTGGCCTTGCACATGATAAATAATAAGACTTGTATTACATTGCAGTTACCTGTAGTTTGAAGCATCAACACCTTCGTTTGCTTTCACCATGTCAATGAAGGCCTTCCTCAGCTGGCCCATTCTAAGCACCTCTTTGTTGACAAGCAGCCTCTGGCGGATGATCCTCTCACCTTGAAGGCCTGGGCTAGAGGGCCTTCACACAGCCCGAGCAAGAGCTGGTCCCGCAGGGCGACATCGGAGGGGGCGTCACGTGGGTTGTGCCGCCGCAGCCTGCAACATAGTTCTCTCAACCTTAGAATAAAGGATGGCACTGTCTCGTCTGGTTTCTGTGAAGAGCTAAAGAATTGTGACCTCAACACTGGGGTAGGGGTTCTATCGCCATAAAGGGAATCTAAAGAACAAAATATCTGGCGGACCTCCTTCCTCTCATTGTCCTCAAGGACACTCACCTTGCGTTTAGTTTTCCCAGCAAGCGCTCCCAACACAATACCAACTTTACTAGCTTCAGCTAATTCTTGTGAGCCCAAAAAACATTGCATTTGTGCCTTCCAATCTTGGTATTTTAAGTCATCACCTTACACATTGAATTTAGGGACCCAAGGGGCACCGGGATACTAGATGATAGCAAAGGAGGTTTCAAACTTCCTTTATAACCTCCTTTAGCTTAGGAACCACTGGACCTCCCTCACCGAAAGGAGAGGAGAAAATGCTGCACCACAATGCCTTGCAGCCGCAGCATTTGCCATCACTCAACAGTCTGCCGTTCACGGAAACAACCATGAAATCATGAAAGTTATGGTGCTTATTAAGCTTTTTAAAACGTAGGTGGTGTTAGAAATTTAAATCAATGTTTTATGGCATAATTTAGTTTAAACATACCGTCAGTTTAAATGCTGTTTTATACTGAAAAACTAGAAGTTCTCACGCACAATGTCTGATGTCAAGCTTTTATTCGGAAAATCCTTCATCTCCAGTTAGCATTTAGCATGTGGCTAATATTCCTTTCCCTATAAAGGTGAATTTCGAAGTGAAATGACACGGAGTGATGCACACCGAAACCCACTGATTTTAACACTACAACTATAGACGTTGAGATATAATTAGTGCTGAATATTAAAATGAAGGTACAGTTTATTTTAATACGTTTTGTTTACAGACGTGGGTAGCATATGACAACATCCGGGACTACCGTAAATTATAACTGTCGTAAAGTATTTCCAGTGTTTTTAAAGTATTGAATTACAGCGTTAAAAATGTATTAAATGAAAAGTCATGAAAGAGATAAGGAGGAGAAAAGGCGTGTTATGTATTGAATGTACAATGTCAAAATCCTCTGTTATGCGTGATACGACATTGGTGAAAGAAGGGCGGAAGGTTACGCCACAGCCGCCATTGAAGAGGAGGAGCCAAATGAGATATATAGTCAGGGGACGGAGCCTTGTGGAGTCTCTTCTGCTCGGCCGACACATTCAGAGTGGGAGCTTTTCTCTTCCCTCTCTCTGAACCATCTTCTGCTTGTAACATTACCGCGCCATTTTAATTAAAGTACCCATTTGAACCTTCTCAGAGACTCCATTGGTCTCCTTACTTTTAAAGCTTCTCTCCTGGACGCGAGAATAACAAACAAAGCTATCAATTGGCTGACCCTGAAGACGCAATCTCGTTACACCAGGAGAGACTACCTGCCAGCTGTTCGCCGGGGACGTGGGTATCCGTTCAAACACACAAACAGAGCTCAAAATCAAGGGGTGAGGAGAAGCCTGTTATATCGAATTCTTCAATAGATTATGTAGGAAATATTAGATTTGTGTGTTTGATGGCTGCCAGCGGATCCTGAAAATAGCTGTGCATTTAATGTAAAAACAACCTAAATTTATAAACATAAGCATCCTATAACTCGTGGCTTTGCTTTGTCGCAAGCAGGGTGAGTTCACATTTTCTTTTGTTCTTCTAACCCTGCATGCTATTAATTTTTGTGTGTGTTGTATTTTAAATATTAATGTGTGTAGTCATTTTACTTCATGTAGGTGTCTTGTTGGGTTTTCATGTAGGTGTCTCTTGTTACGTTTGTAGTTGTGCCTATAAACGTAAGGGTATTGATGCCCATTTAACGGTTTAAAGCTGTTAAGATCTATGAGACATAGCGAGTCAGGTAAGGATTGAGTAAATGAAAACCGACAAGGCACAGCGAGTCAACTCGGGGTTGAGTAAATGGAGTGAGTGCTAGTCTAACAACAGTTGGGAACTGTTTTTAAAAAGTCCTCGTCGGGGAATAGGCTTGATTAAGGTGTAAGGCTATCAGTGGTTTTACTGTTCTGTTTTCAACCAAGATATTGCGGCTGGATTACGGTAATCGGAGTTACAGCAGCATTAGGTTAAATGTTGACGACGGTCAGTTAATTGTTGCTGATAGATCTCCATATTGGTCCCACCTAGCATGTCTAAATAACAACAGATAACCAATAGTGGCTTTTAAAGTCAAATATTACGTAGATAGGTTTATGGCTTATGTGTAAGGGTTCCTGATTTTGAGTTAGGATATCTCTAGTATATAGCCCATTTTCATAGTGACTATAAAGTCAAATATTACGTAGATAGGTTTATGGCTTATGCGTAATGGTTCCTAATGTTAAGAGAGGATATCTTTAGGATAAAGCCCATTTTTCAAACTAAACTAGATAGAAATGTTATTATTTTAAACTAAGGGTTGTTTTGGCTTGTATTTTCTAAAACTATAACTTACCACACCAGTGGTTTCCTTTGTTACAGTTCGTTTAAAGGTCACCCCGCCATTATTTAAACTCCTCTGTGAGAGCCACATGGTCTACTTTCAAATCTTTGGTCAGAGTTTAAAATATCGGGTGCCATTTTGTTTTCACCACATGTTGATAAACAAACACAGGGCAGTCGCCATTTTGTGAAATGCAAATTCAAAGCACTCCTTTGTTTGTTCTTATGCAGCTGGTTTCACTCTGATGAGGCATTTTTCCAGGCACTCCATCTTGTGAAGAACATCATACTTCTTGTCAGAGTTGGAACTAGAAAATAGTCAGGTTATCCATACCGTTGGAAGTTTGGTATTTGTAGGGAAGGAATATTGTATTTCCTAAAATTCCAATCTGATTTTGGAAGTATTTCTGCTTGCCAGTGTGTATTGGCGGTTTTTGAAATATTCCTGTTTGCAAATGTGTTTTGGCGGTTATGTGCTGTATTGTTTAACCATATTGTAATTTTCTTCCAATTTTTAAGTTATTTTTAAGGAAATAAGCTTCTTCTTGTTAAATAGGTCAGTTTTGCAACAGCTATCCCTAGTGGATTGAGCTGGAAATTACAACAGCGCACTCTGCTGGTAATACAGAATTATTACACAGATAGAGGAAACACCTCTTAGGGAAAGATACAATAACATTCTGAAGTATAATTTTAAGTGTTATAAATGAGCACATGCTTCATCGCCAAGATAGAATTGCAAGTGGTTTCTAATTATAAGATGAGAAACTTTACATAATAGTCTTTCAAACTGGACTGTAGAATATTCAAACAACAATGGATTGAAGCTAACACAAGTTATGATATTTGCATAATTTTACTTTTTTACAAAAAACTTAAATCATAATTTTTATTTTTTTATTTACTTGATTAATTTCTTACAGAAAAACTTTAAAAAAGAAAGAAAAAAAAAGCCTTATGGGTACACGGAGAAGTTATATGTATTTAATGCAACGTTATGGGTTTTACATGTCCTGTTCATAATAGGGTAATCATTGCAAAATTAATTGAGCATTTTATGCTCAAAGGAGGGAGTGTCATGATTATACAGATATGTTGATTTCAGTGATGTTGTAGTTAATAAATAATAACATGTAGTTAACAATAGGTCTCATAACAACAAAAGGTATGCCAAAGCTTGGGCCTTCTCCAAGGAGGGAGTGGTCCAGTTTTGGAGATTAGACGAATAGAAGAGCATGAATATGTCAGAACTCTGAGTAATGTTATCCAAGTTTTGTCTACGCAGGCTAGGAAAACTACAGAGATACCAGACGAGACACCAGAAGAGACTCCTGTTCGGCCAGGTGATTGGGTGAGGGTGAAAGTTCACAAAACACATTGAGCTGATACCCGGTGGTCGGAACCGTGACAAATTGTAACGAACTTCACACGCGCTCCGGTTTAAAGGTAAAGAAAAAGGAGCAAATTGATACCACCTCACACATTGTCACCCTTCACTGGCAACTTCCAGAAAATTATTGGGAGTTAGGACTGATTTGGCAGAGCTGGAACAAAACAATAAATAGAAATAAGATTAAGATAGAAACCGCTCAAAAGACGAATTGTCTGTAGATTTTTACAGATTGTACACTAAAGTGAAAACCTATTTTTTGTTTTACATCTGAAAAACAGTCCAATGTTTGTATACGTTATTTTTGTACTCATTATTTAAATTTTGTAACTGACACAACCAGGGATAAAATAGAGATTATGTCAAGAACAAAGCCAAAGCAATTGTGGGGTCCCCTAGGGATAAGAGTCAGAATAGCATTGTTGATTTTGCTCATTACACTTGGCACCTTGTTGGTTGGATGGCGAGTACAATATCATGTAAGACATGGATCCATTAGTTAGACCCTCCAGAAAAACGCGATTCTGCGATCGCAGAATTGACCGCATAATCAGCAAAATGGCGCAGATTTTTAAAAGGCCGCATATTTATCAAAAGGCCGCATGATCCCCGCATTTTTCCACACAAAGTTGAGAAGAAAAAAAAGTTAACTCGTCTTGACGTGAAGTAGTGATGATGATGACGCGACGTCATCAGCTCGCGCATCACAGAAAGTAAACAACACCGTAGAGTGAACGTGTGGAACTTACACGAAAGAGAAAACACCAAGATGAAAAAATCTGATCCATCTCATTTATCGACAAACATTTCTGCTAAATACCGGGCAAATCAGTACCCCGATGTCTTTCACGAAAGTGGGTTGAAACTATTCTGCACCCCGTGCAACTTTGTGTCGGAGCATAAGTCTTGAGAAAATCGGCGGTGACGACCCACTTTTATTCATTCAAACATTCGAAAATGCTTTCTGCTGCTGCGGACAAGAAAGCCAAACAACTCATGTTCACCTAGGCATTAACCTCCAAAACCCTTTCGAGGGCTATAAGAAACGAAGTGAGTAGCCTACAAGATTGAAGCTGATCAGATAACGAACGAGTAAATGAAAATAGAATCAGGCGGAGAAGTGTGTGTGTGTGACAGAGAGAGTGTGATTAAAATATCCCAATTGCTTTTACAATAAATAAACATTGAATGTGTTTAATTGAATAGGAAAGGGGTTTAACGTTAGTGGCAGGTTGTGTGTGAGAGAGAATAAATAAGACAGCCCAATATTTTAAAAAAAATCTATTATTTTTCGCAACTTTCCGCATATTTCGCAACTTCCCGCAATTTCACCGCATAAATGGAGGGTCTAATTAGTTCACTCATAGAGAATCCCCACATCACTAACAAGACTCCAGCTGTGTTTCAGAGACTTTCACTTATCACCAGAGCCAAAAGATCAGCTGAGCAATAAGAGGAGGAGTTAGAAATACTCGGTCCCAAAGGTGAGGCGGTTATAATCAAGATGATTCACCCCCCCTATATGCAGTTCTTGTATCAAATTATGAGATGGGTTTAAGTGATCGGGATATGTAAGTGATGGGGATTTACAGTTTAGGGGAATCTCTAAATACACTGGATCCATGTTTTAGTCTGTACCAGAAACACCCCCTGTTAAGTTTATGAAGAACCGACCGGTGACCGATCTGAGCACAATTATTGAAAATGATTACAGTAGAAACAGGCCCACAAGTACAGCTTTGTACGTACAAACTCTATGAACAAAATTCCCCAGCAGATTGTGGCGACATTGCACAGATACTGTATGTCCAGTCACAAAAGTTACTTATGTTCTAAATAACAGTGAGATTTAAAGTGATGGAGAAAATATGGGGACGTTCTTTTATAGGGTGTGGAATATGTGGTGCTTGAAACATGTAGGTATTTCAATTTATAGAAGAAAATGGTTTCCTGAAAGAGTTATTTGGAGTAGCCATGTTACAGTGGGTGAAAGCAATGTTTAGGGATCTGGTAAAACCATTAGTAGACATTCATTGGGTTTAGATGATATTTAACATCTAAGACAGATAGTATGATTAGGAAAATAGAGTGGAAAAGATTGGATTTATTTTACCTCAGACAGTGTGTTAGAATTAACTATAGGTAATGCGTCCCGAGATCTCTCTCTTTCTCTGCCAGTCAGACCGCTACGACCCCATCTTCAAGGCAGACAAAAGACCTCACCACACGAGACTCCTCCTTCTCCATCGAACAGACAGAGAACCAGAGCTGAACCAACAATGACAAGACTGCATCCAGAACCATCTCCACCTGAGGCATCCAGAACCAAACAGCATGCTGTAGAAGGCATACTCTCATTGGTCTCTCAGACAGGACATGAAGTTCCTAGCTGAGCCACGAGATTTGGCACAAGAGCAGAGTGTGGGACATGAGAGCGGAATACGCCCTCCATGCAACAGCGAAGAGACTGTAAAGGAGGAGATGAAATGCAAAGCAGTTGGGCCACTGAAGAGAGTTACAGCGGAAGGATCCAAGAGCGGATGGACTGAGGAGAAGACAGGACGGAGGAGTTGGCACGGTCCAGCAGAACGTGAGGGAGTCGTGGCTTGACAACCAGAGGGGGAGAGAAGGAAAACGGGAGTGAGTGAGTTTACACATAAACACACTTATTCACCAACAAGAAATACGTAAAGAAAAATATTTATTAGCCAGGAATTAATCAATTGGTAAATGTATAAAGTAAGAAAGAGGAAACTAGTAAATAATCCTAAAAACACACTGAGGGTAGAACATATTATTCAATCTTTTCATCATATAAACTAATTATTCTTTAAGAGATTCTTATTCATGTGCGAATTTGGGGAAGATTTAATTTGTTACAATATAGATCAACAGTATAAGAGCAGACAAATCTTTATTTGAATGGAAAATGTTAAAGGTAGAGCTAGTACCAAGCCAAATATAGTATTCCAATCTAAAGTATTGATTTCTCCATTGTAGCATGGTTATTACCTCAGGAGAACTGTTAAGGTGGAAACAACATTTGTTTGTCGTCCAAGATGGAGAGTTTTAAAAAGAAACTGGGCAAAGAGAGATTGCAAATTACATTTTGAAAAACTAATATAATTGGGAGTAATACATGCGGGGCCTTGGATCACTCATTTTAATGGTGCATATTTTTGACAAAAAATATCGTTCAGGGAGAAGGGGTCGCTCGACCCACCCTGAAGATGTTTTAAATCTTACTTGCAGCTTCAGAGGGAGCGCACGGCACCAGAGTATGAGTTTTAAAAGAGAAGCGCTACCAGCTCCTAATGGTCATCCATTTAATCAGAGATGACCTAAAATTTAGAGATGTTATTTAAAGGAGAAACATATCTGCCATAAGTGAAATTCCTGAATTGAACTACAAACAATTAATGAAATGACTTCTGTTTTTAAAATCCTTGATAAAGGAGGGAGTAATTATCACATGCTCGGGCACCCAAGGTTCCACACACTGTTAAAGGGGTTTAGCATAGTTCTTCAAGTAGACTAGAATTGAAGATAAATTAGTATAATGAGTTATTGATATTCCACCGATTTTCACACCATTTCAGGGACTTTATCACTGCTTTAGAAAAGACCACCCAAAGGTACTGAAGTAGGAACTTTTAAGTGATGAAATTCTACAACTGTTGAAACTGACCAAAATCTTCTCCCGGAAATGACTGTCTAGAATGCCATATCCCAGAGTAGGTGTTTGGAGGTATCGTGGAACTAAAACCTTGTACTCAGTCTTGCCACAGGATTGGACTGGGACCTGTGCACTAGCACAGCCAGTGATATTTTTTATGCAGTACCAAGGACAGCGGATCAGTTAATCAACATGGCGGAACACCCCAAAGCCAGTAGGGCTAAGAGACCAGTCCCAGGGGGAGTTTAGGCCCCACAGTGTACAAGGACAGCATAGGGGCGCCCAGGGAAGGGCTAGATGTTGCATTCCATGTCCTAACGTACCGATTGATCACCAGTGTTTCCCCTCTCATTGTCTTGGCGGGGCGCTGCGCCCTGCCAACGGAGCCCCGCGCCCTGCCTGAAATTCAAGGTGTTATTTTCTTTTTTTTTTATCATTTAAAAAAATATATATATATACTATATATAGCACCAAATTGCAACTGAAGTAATCTATCTACGGTCACTTTTCACATTGAACATGTGCTCTTTTATTAAATAAACTAAACGCCTATGTTATTTATCCAACACAGGACACACAAAGCCTGCCCAGGTGGACGCGTGCGAACGCGACAACGAACGTAGCGTGCGCATTCTAAAAATAGCTCACAGATGGTGAGCAGGTACCGCGGTTTTGAACTACAGTATTGAATTTGACAGAAAACAACAATGAAACGCCAGCAGAAGAATAGTCTAATGAGTTGGGTGAAAAAAAAGACAGGAGATGTGAGTTGGTTTATTCAGTAAATTAGCTCAGCATAATTGGATGTTCTGTCACTTGTTGATGTGAGGCTAATGCAGGATTTGCTAGCTTGATGCTACCGGCATTTAGCGGCAGTGACTCAACAAATTACCTCTTAAAATGTATCGTCAGCAATGTATGACAAACAGACTGCTTGTTTAATGTTAGACTCACACCAATAGCTCAATATGATCATAAAACGATTGCTTTCATATCAGAGATCAGATGAGGTGGAGCTGCCTCCAGCAATAGAGGATGAGGCAGAGAGAAGCAGCAGCAGCACAGGGTTGCAGCAGGTATGTTATATGCTGTAGTCAGGTGATTTAAATGTATCAATGAAAGGAAGAAGTGTAGGCTACATGATAAGAAGGGAAAACAGTTTGAATTAAAGTAATACAGTACAGTGTAACACTGTACTTTATTACTTTTTAATGTACAAATACTTTGTTACTGTACGATATCAATAACAATAATCCACAGCTCCTCTCTCTGCTCCAGAGGATAAAAAAAAACACTCTGCCAAGGCAGTAAACCTAGGGGAAACACTGATCACGACGGCCTCTTCTGGAGAACATATTACTTTCATACCTTAAATCAGGCCTATTCAACTGGCGGCCCGCGGGCCGGATGCGGCCCAGAACCAACTCCCGAGTGGCCCAGCCTCCCGTAGCCAAATTCCTACAATAGTACAGACCATGAACGCAACACTCTGCGTTGCATAGAAACCACCAAACCACAACGCAGCACATTTTTTGAAAGTGCATCTAGTGGTGCTAGTAACGGTGGTCCTATGATAGCAACTCTAAAACATGTCTCTCTCAACTCTGAAGTGTAAACAGAGACAAAACGGTAATTGATCTTGTGGAGCAGATCCAAGTCAAGCTGGACCTTTTCGCGACCGACTTGAGCACGGGTCGGATGCTGCATTTTCCGACGCTCCCCAAACACATCACATCTCCGGCACAAATCACGGATGTGATGACAGATTTCATTGCGAGGGTGAAAGAGAACTTTGCCGGTCGATTGGATGGACTTGCTCTGCCCACAGACGTGATGATGGGCTTTGCCAGAGACCCCTTCACTGTTGCAATAGAGGGGGACGTATCAACCAGGGCAAAGGAAGTGGTCCCCTGCATCGACAAGGGGAAATATACACTGGAACTTATTGACATGCAGCGCACTAACGGGCCAGCGAAGTTTTGGAGTGATGTCAAAAAACAGCAGTTCCCTAACGTTCAGAAAGTAGCGATCTGTGTGCTCAGTATGTTTGGATCAACATACACATGTGAATCAAGCTTTTCACACATGAACTCAATCAAAAGTAGCACTCGCTGCTCCCTGACTGACAGCACTCTTCACCAATGTCTTAGGATTGCATTGACATCCTATGAGCCAAAAATTACTGCTCTTGTTCAAAACAAAAAATGTCCCTTCTCCCATTGAGAAAGTCAGCGATAACAAATCACAAATGAGGTGATAGTAAGCACTTAGTTTACTATAGTAGACGTGTAGTGTAGTATTCATTCATATAGTTACCCGTATCCCTTGTTATGGGTTTGTGCACTGAAGGGTTTGACAGTTCTTTCTGTATTCATTTAAATGCACTTTGTAATGTGTCTGGGTCAAATGTGACCAAAACGTATGATTTTTTTTGTTGTTACTTGAAAAATGAAAAAATATTGCTACAGTACTACCTCTTTGTGTTGCATTGGAGCTCTTTAGCTGTTTTTTTTGTATGTGAGGACATTTATTAAGACTGCTATTATTGTATTCAGTAAATGCACTTTGTGATGTGCCTGGTTAAACAAACATAACCTGAATATTTGACTTCTAAAGCAAACAAATGTAATGCTACAACTGTGCACTTTTTTTCAGATTCTGTTAAATTAATGCTAATTTGTTGTGTTTTTATGCACTTTTTGACCTACCTTTGTGAGATGAACAATGAATAAAAATTGCATGTTTTTCATCGCAGTAATATGTGTTGGTTTAAAATGTGCCACTACCCGCTTTTTACAGGCCGCTGAATGTCTGGCCCAGCTGAATTTTGTAGTTATAAAATCTGGCCCAACTGAATGTGTAGTTGAATAGCCCTGCCTTAAATGGTATGAAAGGAGGGAGGGTACATTTCTCATGAGGAGACAGTTTCAAATGCTAGCAGAACAGGACAACCCCCCCCCCCCGTATACAGATGTTGATGAAAATGATGAGTTAGTTTAAATGATATGGATGTTCAGTGATGAGATTGTTCAATGAATGTCCAGCTGATGTGATACTTTAAATGATATCATGTGAAGAAGTGAACAAAGTGAAATGCTAAAATGGGGTGAATCCATTTCAATTTACTTTACACTATTCCAAGATAGTTTATTTTATTCTTTATCATTTTATACTATTCTGTTATAGTAAATTTTGTGTTATATAAATCGTGTGCTAATCTCAAAAGGTATGTTTCTTTACACTTTGTAAAAACAAGTGCCTTAACACTGAGCGTGGTATGAGAACGGTTTCTGTGAAAGGAGGGAGAAAGAAGTGTTCTAATTAGGGCCGGGACTTGATTAAAAAAAATAATCTAATTAATTAGAGGCTTTGTAATTAATTAATCGCAATTAATCGCATTTTTAATCACAAATACATATTTGACCTGAGAACAGTGAGAAGCAATTTTTTTCACATGGATTTTAGTATACCATTGAATAATGACTGAATACATAAGCTTAGGCAACAAAACATTGTTTATTTTTTGCAAGGTGGTACTTAACCAAGACCAACAGAAAAGTGCAATTTTTGCCATAAAGTGTAGCAATAGCATATTTAGGAATATAGTACATTTCAGAGATTCAGGTAGCCTATAGGTAGGTAGACCTTCTGTAAACTATAACACTTTGTTTTTTAAGTAAAACACAATACTTTCAAGTACATTCAGAACATTGGAAACCCTGACTATTAGAAAACATCTCTCTGTTGCTTCAGAGGCCAGAACAGACTTTGTTGATTTACCAACAGTTGGTTTAAAAAATTTAATCAATTTCAGTCAAACTCTCTCAATAACCTTGGCCAAAACAATAAACAGTTCAACATAAAGTGCCAGTTGCACCAACAACATAATAAATAGTTCAACATAAAGTGTACCATTTAAAATAAAATAAAAAAAGTGCCAGTGATTGACCTCAATCCCTCCTATTCTTCCAATATCCTGATGAGAAATAAAATCTCTGTTGCATAGGCCACTGTTTGATCAACGCGAATTGGGTGTGGGTCCTTGTACTCCGAGTCGGGCTAACGTCCACGCTAGCTTCCGCGCTAGCTGCTATATGTTTTGCATTGAGGTGATACTTGAGGCTTGATGTGCTGCGGTGATATGCAAATTCCTTTTTGCATAATTTGCAAACAACCTTGCTCTTATCGATGCTTCCATCCGTCCGTTTTTTAAAACAAAATGTCCCATCCACGGGGCCAACCAAAGCGGTCTCATCAACTTCTTCGTTCATGTTTGACTATTGTTCACTGTGGTTTGTTGTTGTCTGAAGTCATACGTTACTTGGTGCTCCAGTATAATCGGTACCCCTGAAACTCATCCAGTGAGAAACGTTCCGCGGTGCAAAAATAAGCGCGATTAAAATGCGTTAATTTTTTTAACGCATTAATTTTTGGGTAATTAATTTATCTTAATTAACGCGTTAAAGTCCCGGCCCTAGTTCTAATACCAAGCCATTGCTGCTATGTTGAAGAATGATATTGAATGTTAACACTAGAAGTTATGCACAAGGGAAAACTTTTATGTTTGAACACAGTGAAAGTATATTTTGTATTTTTGTAAAAGTTGAGGCTATTGAACCATTCCATTTTGATTGTATGTTTTTGATATGAGTTATGCAAAGTTCAGATGAAGAACTCATTGATTTCAGTATTATTTATACAGCTTTTAGGTGTGTAAGGAGGGATTGTTAGAAATTAAAATCAATGTTTTATGGCATAATTTAGTTTAAACATACCATCAGTTTAAATGCTGTTTTATTCTGAAAATCCTTCATCTCCGGTTAGCATTTAGCATGTGGCTAATATTCCTTTCCCTATAAAGGTGAAGTGAAATGACACGGAGTGATACACACCAAAACCTACTGATTTTAACACTACAACTATAGAAGTCGAGATATATTATTGCTGAATATTAAAATGAAGGTACAGTTTATTTTAATAAGTTTTGTTTACAGACGTGGGTAGCATATGACAACATCCGGAACTACCGTAAATGATAACTGTCGTTAAGTATTACGTAGTAAGTAGTAGTACTTCATGGAGGAATTCATCCTCTCTATGTGCACTCTGGCTCAGATACATTTGTTGCCCGGAGACCCCCCAGCATGGTTCTTACCAAACTTTACGTTTTTGAACTGGTCTCTGGAGGAATGCAAGGGGAGTTTTCATGGGACTCTATCCGCATTATGAGGCACTGTTTTCGGATACTTTTTTTCATTTTCACCCCTTTTCTATGGATCTCCGGTTCTCCCTACTGACGCCCGGTTACGGGTCAGTTTATGACTCATTTGCTGTGTGAGTAACATTAATTGATGGCTCGTATATGAGTGTCGGCCTGGTACTCCGGGGCACTCTCTAGCTCAGTTTTGGTATTGGAGTCGGAGCCCCCCTTCTCCGGGTAAATATGATTTACCCAGCAATGTAGAACGCAGATGGAGCCTCCCATCTTCCGAAATAGCGTACCTTTCAATCGATTTTAATCGATTTCAATCTGATTGTGTCTCCAAAGTTTCGGCTAATATGACTTCAAAGATGCGGTCCAAGGTGCAGTCCAAGATGACGACAGCATGCCCGCTGTGTCACCTGAAATACCGCTCTCTCCCAAGACACTTGGTGTTCCAGCACCTAGTCCGCAACAAAACTGAACGCAGCATTCTCCTACGCATGGCCAATGGAAGAATAAACATTCGCCTGGAGCCCTGCTCTGTTGTTGGTTGTGCATACCATGGCACCAGGCTGGACCGGCATCTTGAAACAGACTTGGTACTGCGAGAAATGAAACGCCTGGTGGGGCTTAAAATGCTGAGGGAGCTCCGGTAGATCGATCCCCCAGTACACATGACAACAACACTTGATGTGGAATATGGTGCTTATGATGAACACCCAGACTCCTTTTCCGTGGAAATTGACCTTGACTCCGATGAGGGAACAACACACAGACTGTTAAGGCTGGAAAACGTCGCACTGAAGGCTCAAAAAGAGGCCCTCAATAAAGAGGTGTGTTTTCTACGAAATAAGCTGAAGCGGTTGAAGGCTTCCAGTGCCAAGAGGGACCTCCGTAGCTCGTCAGCGACTCCACCGGCTGAAAGCATTACAATCCAGCAGCCAGCAAGGCCAGCTTCCTCCGGCAGGTACCCCCCCTTGGTTGAATGCGGCAAGCCTCAATTGAAAGGATTAAGGAGACCGATGTCTGCCCCCCCCCAGTGTGAACCAAGTACTTGTCTCGGCGGCGAGCAACCATGCCTAGTTCCTCGGGGGTGAAGTGCAAATACATGCAGCACTTGAGCATGGCCCTAAGACGGGTCGTAATGAGTGTCTTGGTGGTGTGGGAACCAGACATCGTGATGAGCTGCATGGGGACTGTGAGTACTGTGAGGACTCTGATGATCGGGCCATGACTGACGTGGATGAGCCGGAGATGGCAATTGAAGTCACGGAGCTCCTCATGGGTCAAAAGCAACCCACCATCCCAACTATCTCCGGCATCACGACTCCAGTGACACAGCCCACGGTCAGGGTCACCCGCCTACAAAGTAGCATTTTAAATGCTGCAGCCATTGTCAGTGCTCAATCGTCCTCCACCAGCAGGACTTGGCCATCGTTCCGTACCCCTGTATTGCTCAGGAAGACCGAAGCTCGGCGCGCTAGACGGGCATTGATCCCTGTGGCTGGGAAAGCGTCACCCACACCTTCCAGGCCCTCTGGTAGTGGGCGTGGAAATACAATGCGGTACATCACACTTCCACCCAGCATGGAGGCGGTAATGACAGAGTACTGGTACTACAACGCGGGGGTCGATCCAGACACAAAGTTGTCCGAAAATGTGCGGTCTAAGGTGAGCCGGGTCTAGAACTTTCTACTATTTATGGGGCGAGACTCTTCCCGTCTGTCGGACTAGCTGTTCCTGAAGGACACTTCAAAGACCCGTGCCTGGCCACATGACCTGAGAGAAAACTCCAACCTTGCCGTCACGACTGCTGCCTTTTATATAAAAAATATATTGCAGTTTATCCGGTACTTGATGGACTCGCATGTGAAAACAAACAGGCTCAGTCGGTCTGACATGAAGACCATAAAGCGGGAGTTGCAAGGTTGCCTGGACCGTCTGCACAGGGATGTGACATTACATCAATTCCATGTGAAGAGGCGTAAGCTGGAAAGCCTGCCCAGCTATGGTGATCTTGAAAAGTGTCTTTCTGCCTCTGTCAAGCACATCCCGGAACTATTGGATCGGATGGAGCGTTCCCCCTCTGTAGAAGCATGCTACCTGTTATACGGCTATTTCTCACTCCATTAGTCCCTGCTCTATGGTCACCTCGTAGGAGTCTACGCAAACATGACTAATTCAGAGGTGAATGATGCAGAAGACAGGGGCACCAAGCACGGTTATTTCATCCATGTCAAGTCACACAAGACCGCCAAAACTTATGGAGAAGCGCAGCTGCAATTTACTTCGGAGGAATTTGGCTGGTTCCAGCGATGGATGCAAATCAAAAAGACGTTGGTTGGGCAACAGAATCGCTACTTCCTCTACACGGCGGGGGACGGCCCCTCAAAGAACCTCCACATGTTTCTCAACCGGGATGGAGCCTGAAGCAGCAGGTCCCTCCGCTGCCCCAGAGCCAGAGCGAAAGGCAAAGCGAATAACATCCTCCGTTCGAGCAGGGCGAGCTCCAGCCCATTGAATTAGCAAAGATGAATTAACTCTGGTTTACCAAGATACCACCAGTGATCCCTCGGAGGATGAAGCCGATGCATAGTTCCGGGCTGGGCTGCTGGAGCGGGCAAATAAACGGGAGAAAGAACCGATGACAGTGACAATCCCTTAGAGTCTACTTGCTTATCGAAGACTCTCCAAAAGTGAAGTCACTAAAGACTCACTGTAAATATGTATACATGTTCTTGTGCAATTGAAAATAAATATATTGTTATAATTAAATACTGTTTCTTCTTTTCAAAATGCACCGACACACCCACAAAGTCAGCACTGGAGTATCAGAGCGGAGACTCTTGGTAAAAACTCTGTTTTAGCCCACTGTTTGGTTCCCAGGGGCACCAGCATAGATGCTTTCCATCAGCACTGGTGCATTTGGTGACCGTTGAGGCGCTGTCTACGTGCTGTTTTTCTCTATGGGACTCTGTCAAAGTGCTGGCACCTCCATGCGCACCGTGAGGGCCCAGGTATCCAAACTTAAGCACACATCCTCTGACAAAAACCAGAAATGAATGACTTGCATACAAGCATACCCCTGGTCACCTAAACGTGTCTGAATGTGTGGTAGTCACATGTCCGCTTGAGGGCGGATGATAAAACACCACAAAATCCTCCCCCTTTTAAGGGTTACCAGGGGCACGAGGTTCTGGATGGTGTGATCCTCTGGGCCGAGTTTGGGTGCTGAAAGGCGAACTGCCCACCTCCAATGTTGATGCCCAGCAGCTGTGGGTTCTGCAGGGGTCCCCAGGCCTGCCTTTGAGCCATGTCTCCCCCTCTCCAGCACCTGGGAGCTCCCCGGGGTCCTGGAGTGGCATTTTCAGGCTTCTCTCTGCACTTTTCCCCCTACACATGCATTTTAAATGGATAATTTTGGATGTAAATGGTCCATCGTATCATTACTATGGATCTCTGAAACAATCAGACTTTTACCACACTGTTAGCAGAGTTTAATCCGATTTTTAGCACTCTTTTCCCCGCAGAAACTAGTTTAAATCACCGTTGTAACTATGGTGGGGATTTAGGAATGTACCTGTGTGTGGTGTGGAGCTTCCCTGAACTTTAAATCCATTGATTTGCCTTTTTTGTTGTTGTATTTTTTACTGTTTAATGCACTGTGCTCACTGGGGTGATGCGCCCTCCTGTGGGGACACATGAGAATTGCACTCAAATCACTTTGTGCTTTTTAAACGGTTTAAAGTATTTTTTTCCATTTTTAAAAACCGCTTTCTGCCCTGGAAAATATTTCTAATCATTATTACCGTTATGGAGGGGCTGCAGGAACACTTTCCCCGCCTTGCAAACACTTATTCCTGGGTAAAATAATCCATTTGTTTCCGCCTACTTTCCATCAGCACCTGGGAGCCATTTCAAACGGTTTAAAGTAGTTTTTCCACTTTCAAAAAACGCTTTCTGCCCCGGAAATCATTTCTAATCATTATTACCGTTATGGAGGGGCTGCAGGAAGACTTTTCCCCGCCTTGCAAACACTTATTGCTGGGTAAAATAATCAATTTGTTTCCGCCTGCTTTCCATCATCACCTGCGGCTGTTGGATTAAAACAGTTTAATGCACTTTTAATACTCACGTACCCAGGATTCCTGCTCCTTTCCTGGGTTACAAAGTGAGGTGACGCATCCTGTCCTCTGGGTGCGCTCTGTGGGGGGTTATCGCAGCCTGCTCCTCTCTGCCTGCTGCTGCTGCGCTCTGCCTGCCTGCTGCTGCGCTCTGCCTCTATTCACACAACTTTCCCCGCCTTTCAGAGACTTATTGCTGGGTAAAAAAGCCATGTGCATCACCCTGGATCTCTGCATGTGTGTGAGCCTGTGAGTCTGAGGCCCTAAGAGCAGCGACTGCTGTTTTTACCTTCCATTTCGTGATTCAGATGTTAACGAAACGGACAGACTTCCGTGCACATCAGCGGCTGTTGGATTAAAACAGTTTAATGCACTTTCAACACTCATGTACCCAGGATTCCTGCTCCTTTCCTGGGTTACAAAGAGAGGTGACGCAGCCTGTCCTCTGGGTGCGCTCTGTGTGGGGGGGGGGGGGGGGGGGTCTCGCAGAGCCGCTCCCTCCTCTCTGGCTGCTGCTGCTGCGCTCTGCCTGCTGCTGCGGGTAGAAAAGCCACGTGCATCCGCTTTGTTGGGGGGTCTCGCAGAGCCGCTCCCTCCTCTCTGGCTGCTGCTGCTGCGCTCTGCCTGCTGCTGCGGGTAGAAAAGCCATGTGCATCACCCTGGATCTCTGCATCTTCCCGGTGTCTGTCCTGGATGAGTGAAATAGAGTTATTTGTCAAATCTTGCTACTAATTGATATCTTTTAATAGGAATCTCTGTTTGACATGTGTTGAGATTCTTCTATTTCTTCTGAAATAGCATATTGTGAATGACATCATTTTTTATTGAAAACTGAATTAAAACAGTCCCCCCGAGCTTTGCAACGAATCTACCCACGTTTAGCATGCTATTTTCGGGTGTAAATGTTGTCTTATCACCCTGGTTTTTTGTGCCCTCTCTGGGTACACAGTCATCTGCTATTTACACCACTTTTCATGGTGTGTTTGTGCCCTGGTTGTCTTTTGACTGAATTTAAACCGTTTTCCCAACTTTAAACAGTAACAATACCCATGATTTGAGCACTTTTCCTGCGTTATAAAGTAATTTTAGCGTGCCCTGGCAAAAGCGGTTAGGCTGGATTTATTTCTGTCCATCTCGCATGCGGCCGTTGTATTTCATTTGGACGTCGCGTCTATATGGCGACACGCACCACCGAAGGCATGTAAGGAAGACATGTAAACTATTATTGGCAGTCACAGTCTGCTGTAAACTAAACACCACTCTCACCAGAGTCCTGCATCGGGTCGGGTACCCACGCATAATCATAACCTCTGCAGCGCATCAATCTGCTGCTGAGCGCGCCACATTCGAAATGGCTGAGGTGAAGCTCTCTAGCGGAGAATACAGCATTTTCAATAACACTTCCTCAAGAGCGAAATCCAACGTCTGGGAGGCTTTTGGTGACATCCTAGATGGAGAAAATAACCAACATCCCACGCTTTTAAGCCAAATATGCAACTGCGTTTGTTAATAATTGCACGTTTTCACTGCTCATATATATGCGGGTTTGGGTCGGGTTGCGGATCTTGTGCCGACGGTTCGGGTCGCGCAACTAATTGGCAATATGTGAGCAGGGCCGCCCCTCCCTACAGGCCAATCACGCAGGCTGCATGGGGCCCCGCCTTGCGCAGGGGGCCCCGCCCAGAGGGCCTCAGCTGCTGTGTGCAGCTCTCCACGCACCCCCCGCTGACACGCGAGAGTGAGAGTGAGGGGTGACAAGGGGAGCACGTCTGTAACCCGACACCGTTGCAAAGAATCGACATCTGACCAATCACGGCTTTGATACGGCCACTAGTGCAGGTGAAGAGATGTCGGTGAAAAGAAACTAGAGCATCACTCGAAGGTGGGTTATGAGTCAAATGTACAGCTCGTGAATGTTTTATAAGTCAATTGCCATATTAAAACATCAGCTGCAATTCACGACATGAAGAAGGCAGTCTCTGCATAGCATATAGGCAGTTATTTCCAGCATTCTTCATTTAACATTCATTCAAGTATGTTATGCCTTTTATCTGCTAATGTACAGGAGGAAGAGTAATAAACTGTCTGTCTAGTTGGCTTACATAACAGTTAAAGTGTACAGCCTAAAAAACATGGAGCATTTTTTCCCCTTTTATTCATTTTTATGTCAATTTATGTCACACATTTCATGGTGATGCTCAGCCTCTCCCCTTAACTCCTACCAGCAATCATCATGTCAACCACAACACAGAAAAATACTGATAGAAATGTGTATGTAGTTGTTGATACATTGCTGACAGAGGGAACTACATTTGAATACAGATTTAAGAAATATCAGTTTTTGAGCATGTAATAAGCATGTTTTGTCTTGACTATGTTACAACTATATTATAATAAAATAATATAGTATTTATATTATTGAATTGATTATGATCGTTATTATTAGAAGTAGTTTATTTGCATTAATTATATTTGAATCTTTTTGAGGCTAGTATTTGGCTGGAAATGCAGACGTATTCACCTGTAAACTAGGGATGTGCATCTCCATCACTGAGGCCGATGCGATGCGCATCTCGATACGTTGCCACGATACGATACATTAACGATACCTTTGAAACACCAGGCGATGCGATACGATACGATTCACCCCTGTTGCGATACAGTTCGATACGATTTGATTCAACATTATGCGATTCGGGGCGATACGATGCGATTCAACACGATGCAAAAATAATGATACTTCAATATGGTACGACAGAGGATTTTTGTTTTATTCCTTATATGCAGCAAATCATACATTAACAAAAAAGTGCTTTACATATTTGGTACTACACATCCCATCATGCCGTTTATTTTTTTACCTTTAAAAGCTCTCCAGAGTACAATTGTATAACACCTCACAGTTAAACAATGTAAAGATGCATTGCTCATGATTAACAATGTGCAAATAACAGCTACCATAGAGCAATGCCCATTCAGCTGCCAGCCTGATGTGCTTAACACTCAGAGGCTAACTCACCAGTGAGCAGAAAGCAGTGGGTTCTATATGAACAATAAAGAAAACAAATAACCTTTCACAAACAGGTATTTCATAACTGCTTACAGTAAGGAAGACATTTAAATTATTATTGGCCGTCACAGGCTGCTGTAAGCTAAACACCTCTCTCTGACAGAACACCTCACTGAGTGATTTAACTCATATGTCTCACTTTCAGGTTTCTCTTTTCAGCCGCAGACCCCACGTCGCCTCTTTATGTGCGTCGCTAAGTTCCTCGTACTGCTTGTGTACTTTAAAGCGGCTCGGCATCGTTAACAATTTGCGAGTGATTTTTCAAGTTGACCGTCTGTAGTAATAGTGCCGCGCACATACATCAGGACGTTACTGATGGGGTGCGGCTGCGGAGTGATACTGTGTGTATGCAAGTCCGCATCTAGGACGGATCTATGTATCATGGCTGTAGACCTGTTAAGTAATAAAGATACCTCATACAAAGGTCTACGGATACCTTATTACTCTCCATGACCTGCGGTCAACTATATAGCATAAATGACTATTACACCGTCTTTCTTGAACAATCCGAAGTGTTGCCAAACGTTTGATTTGTAGGTATTTTTCGGTGCGCTGTGTTTCTCTTTCTCCTCAACTTCCGTGTGTGTTGATAACTGAGACTCTCGTTCTCCGTAGTGGCGAAGCAAATATCAAAGATCGTCTCTGCTGAACGTTGACAAGATAAGGGGATTTTATATGAATGAATCGTTTTTTTACCGATGCAAAGACGCTACGCAATCGATGCATCGCGAGTTCAACCCAAACTGTAGCCGATGTGCACTCTTTCAACCGGTGCACTCGCATCTTGAACGTTTATGCCGGTGCACCGATGCGAATCGGTGAATCTTAACATCTCTACTGTAAACGCATACTGAACGACATACATGCACATTTACCATTTACCTCACTGTATAAAAAAGTAACTGTGTTGATAATAATAATAAACAGGAATTATATTTCCAAAGTAGACTACTTTGTTTCCAAAAAAATGTGTTTCACTCCTGTCGGTTGGGGGGGCTTCATCTCACAATGTCGCTTGGGGCCCCAAGTTGGCCAGGCCCTGTATGTGCGGGTAGCGGGGCGGTTTCGGTATTGAACGTCGCGGGTGCGGGGCGGGAGCGGGTCTTGAAAATCAGACCCGTGCAGGACTCTGACTCTCACTGACATAACACCTCACTGAGTGATTTAACTCATATGTCTAACTTTCAGGTTTCTCTTTTCAGCCGCAGACCCCATGTCGCCTCTTTATGTGCGTCGCTAAGTTCCTCGTACTACTTGTGTACTTTAAAGCGGCACGGCATCGTTTACAATTTGCTTGCGATTTGTCAAGTAGTCCATCCTTCTTCAAAAATCCGAAGTGTTGCCAAACGTTTGATTTGTAGGTATTTTTCGGTGCGCTGTGTTTCTCTTTCTCCTCGACTTCCATGTTTGTTGATAACTGAGACTCTCGTCCTCCGTAGTGCGAAGCAAAGATCAAAGATCGTCTCTGCTGAGTGCTGACAGGATGAGGGGATATTATATGAATGAATCGTTTTTTTACCAATGCAAAGACGCTACAATCGATGCATTGCGAGTTCAACCCAAACTGTAGCCGATGTGCACTCTTTCAACCGGTGCACCGATGCGAATCGGTGAATCTTAACATCCCTAATATGGACATTGTAACGTAGCGGGTGCTGCATCAACCCTTGTTGGATTGACAGGCTTCTATTGACACCATACACACAGACGCAAGTAGCCAAAATTAGTAACGTTATAATCCTGAGCCATCATCTGCCGCTTGTCGGTATGACCAATACGTTTTATATATTATTATATCAAATAATAAAGCAGTTTTTCTGCTGCCAGCTCAGAGCTCTGTACACACATAAAGTGTAATTGTTACTGGTTTTGGTGTAAAAGAAAATGGAGCTAATTGCTGCACTTTGAGTCAGACTGTACCTTCAGCTCTCTTTAACACTCTCAACACAGAACGATTTTATTACACTTGTGACACACGCTGCCAAACATACACATCTAATAATAATAATAAATTCGATTTTTAAAACACCTTTCATTGCTAACAGCAATCCCAAGGTGCTATCATCTAATCACTTCTTTCCTGACTAATTTTCTTAATCACACAAATATTGTTTTATCACAGCAGCAGGGACTGTGCATGTGACCAGCGTTAACACAGTCCCATCATCACGGCATGCTGTCAGGCTCTAAGTCTCATAGCTGTGAGGGTCTGCTGACTGGGGGATTTGACGAGGGAATTACCACGAGGCATGCTTCACTTCAAGAGCCTCTGAGCTTCTACTGTGTGTAATTGGTCGACAGTGTATTGATGTTCAGGGTTAAAGACATCACTGAACACACACGCCCTGTTGAAAGATCTAATAAAGATTGGGTTTATGGGCCGGTAGTTGACTGGAAACTCCTGAAGGCTTCATGTAGTCCTAGAAACCTCATTTTCTAGACGGAATCATAGAACAGTTTATTCGCAGTAAAAAGTTAAATGAATAGTTATATTGTCTTATTTAATGAAGATTTGCAGGTGCTGTTAATCATGAGGAAGTACATGAGAGTTAAACATCCCACTGCTGAATGATGTGACTTGATGCAGAAAGCTAAATGGATTTCCACCTAGATGTTTTCAGTGCATTCGAGTGTTGGAGGAATACATCTACTGATGTCATTAACGTCCTCATTTATATTCCAATTGCCTCACAGGGCAATTGTTTCCAAAGTTGAGGAAAAAGCAAGAGGAGAAGAGAAACAAGTGAGTGCTGCTCACAGATTTATTTGCCGGAACATGAGCTTTGTGCTCGATGATAAAAATAAATAAAAAGCAGCACCCATCTGATCTCTCTGGTGTGAGGCTCCGTCTGAAGAGCCAGCCGTGTGCGGGACATCCAGTGCAGGTGATATGGAGATCAAATGGCCTTCCAGCAGCCAGCGCCACCCCGAGCCGCCTGTTGAAAGGAGACACAATCCCGATAAATGTATTCCTGTCAACATTGCTGCGATGCCTTTTTAATACAGACCCTGGGGGATTCGGGCCAAGAGCAGTCCGAGTCAAACTCCATTTCTGTGGGCTGCAAGAGAGATGTGACAGAGCCGTGTGCAGGGTATGGACAGCAGGCAGTGTCGGGGCGCAAGCAGCCATGGAGGGCCCAAAGAGGCTGGTAAAGGTTCTGTTTTTATTGTTTAACATGGCTGAGTGAACCCTAATCAGCCTGAACAGAGCGGAGCAAGTCAACTCTATTACAGTCTGATTGTTGGAGAGAAGAATAAACTGGGCCAGTGGTTTTCAGGAACAGGCCAGCATAAGTGTGGAAAGAGCAATTCAGGCTGCGGTCACACTTCTAGCACAGTTGGGTTCCTTCAATCTGTGGCAGAGTGGAAAAGTTGGCTTTGTTGCATTCTGGATCGGTTTTCAGACATCATTCACACAGCCGGAAAGTCCTTCAGTCCTTTTTTTTAAACCTCAGATTCAAGCCTGGGCACTGATTTCCAGCAGATTATTGGACAGTTTTGGCAACACATGCCCTAAATGTAGGTGAAAGATTCAAAGCAAGAATCATGATCATCTGCATCGTAATTCAAAGATTAAAACGCTAATTGGCTCCCTTCATACATTTGAAACAAATGTCTAGTGCTGTGAGAATCCAGAGTTGTTCCATCCCTCACTTCCCTCTAGAATCAGCTCCTGGGCGCTTAAGTGTCCTTCAAGCTTCACTAAAATGTCTCTTTTTAAAAATGTGCTCTGCGCTCCAACCAAAATCCTCCGTCATACCTATACCTCCAAACCTGGGCACACATCCAGTGATTCATGTTTTCAGCAGCACCAGTATCAGTAATGTGTCAATGCCTTCTCATATAAACAGGAAAGTCTGCTCTCGAGACCTAAATATGTAAAAAGACCTATGATGCATGTACTCCACACCATCAACATCACACATCACCGCTTTATCCGGACATTAAACAGGAACTAGAGAATGCAATTCCTGAAGAAATTGCTAGTGTGAATGCTTTATGCTGAAAATCTGACGCTAAACTGCTATGCTGAAATGTAATGTGTAAGAAGAAAAGTGAATAATTTAGATTGAAATGATACATGAAGACTGGGGGCTTGAATGTGTGATGAGAGAAGAGAAGAAAGTGAAAAGGCTTGGAATAGCAGCAGAATATTTGAACCGCAAACTTCTGAACTAACTTGATGGTGAATGATCTGTCGCCATGGCAACGGCATTTGATGACACCTCATAATACGCTTAGATGCGTTGATTGCTGCATTGTTAATAAACCTGTGAAGTTTTGGGTTGTTTGGAGTATTTTCACAGAATTTATGAGAAAACCGTGTTTCAAGGCGAGCATTGTGTTGCCATGGCAACGGCATTTGAAGAAATCTCAAAACTGTCCCATAGATGTCTTCACGGCTGGACTGTTAGCACACTTGTGAAGTTTGAGCACTTTTTGAACATTTGCATAGGTGTTATAGCGACATCATGTTTTATGGCGAGGGATACGTTTCCATGGAAACGGCATATGGTGAGATCTCAGATTTGGCGTAGAGCTGTTGAGGCATGGACCGGTGATATACAAGTGAAGATTGGGGGACGATTGGACCGTGTCCATTGGACTTATAGCGACATCATGTTTTATGTCGAGGGATGCGTTTCCATGGAGAGATCTCAGATTTGTCGTAGAGCTGTTGAGGTATGGACCGGTGATATACAAGTGAAGATTGGGGGACGATTGGACCGTGTCGATGGGATTTACAGCCACATCGTGTTTCATGTCGAGTGGTCAGTCGCCATGGCAACGGCACTTGATGACGCCCCATACTACGCTTAGATGCGTTGATGGCTGCATCGTTACCAAACCTGTGAAGTTCTGGGCTGTTTGGAGTATTTTCACTGAAGTTATGAGAAAACCGTGTTTCAAGGCGAGCATTGTGTTGCCATGGCAACGGCATTTGAAGAAATCCCAAAACTGTCCCGTAGATGTCTTCACGGCTGGACTGTTTGCACACTGCTATCTGAAGTCTGCTGCTCTGAGCATGTCAGTTGGAGTGATGACATCATCGTGTTCCATTGCACAAGTGTTTATAGTTGAGCTAACGAGGTGCCTAGACTTTAGAGGCTTCATTGTTCTGAATGAGAGATGAACCTCTTACATGTGAACGTTTTGTGGAAGAACGATAACAGATATCTGTGAAATTTCAAAACGTGAAGCATGTCAAGGAAGCTGAGTATCTGAAGTGTAATTTTCGTGTACTTTCGGGTTAATAATGTGGCCTTTTTGGCAGTTTAACTAAAGGTGTGCGGCTGCTGCTGTGAGGAAATATCTGCCTGAAATTACAATGGGCTTTAATGGGGACATGTTTAACGTTTTTGTCACTTCATGCCCTCAAGAGCAGGGCCGCCTTAATGCACGGGCTGACCTGGGCTGAAGCCCAGGGGCCTACGGAGATCGGGGGCCTATCATGAGCCAATTTAAAAAAAAAAAAAAAAAAATCAATTTTTTTTTTTATTTATTTCGGGTGTTTTCAAAAAAAAAAGTTAAATAAACAAAGTCTTGGCTTTCAGAATATGAAACTTTCATTTCCAAAATCACACGATAAATACATTTTTGAAGCTTGTAAAGGGAAGACGACAGCTCGCCACTCTGCTGTTCCACAGCGCCGCCCCCCCTCCCTCCACTGAAATTATGAATGTAAGGTGTATAGTAATCATAGATAACACAGCAAGGTCCGTTACAGTTTGTCTTCATCTGATTTAAAAAAAACAAAGTCTTGGCTTTCAGAATATTAAACTTGTTTCGGCAAACTCAGATAATAAATACAACTTTGAAGTTTGTAACGGCATAATTACAAGCGGAGAACGGAGTAACTTAACGTCACAGCAGGCATAACAACAGCCGGTGTTTCTCGTGAGGGTTTTCCCCGGGAAACTAACACAATACACACAAACGCAAATATACACAAACACACACACGTCAGAATGAGAATATGTTTCACATGTGACTTATTCAAATTGCGAGTGATTGAGTGAAGAAAAAGTTTGAGAGTGGTGCTCGGAAAAGGAAATTGTTGAGGGAAAAGGAGTTTCGAGACAAGCAGCTGTTACAAAAAATGCCGAAGCTTACAGGCTATTTTAAACCTGTAGGCCATGATGAGGAGGAAGGACAGATGAGTTCTGTACCGAGCGGTAGCGGTGCCGGCCGCGGGGCCTCGGAGACAAGTAGGCCGTCTGGTTCTGATAACGATGGAGTAGCGGGAGAGGAAAAACAGACAGGAGGGACATTATCTGTTGGAGGAGATGGAGAGGACGACGAGGACTTGCTACGTGGAGGGGAGCCAACGGCAACCGGACAAATACATGAGGGAGGCCCGATACGTCACTCATCTGGAGGAGAGGACCAGGCGCGTGTAGAGCAGAGTGGAGAAGTGCGATCACAGAGCCTGCCGAGGCTATAAATGACTTTGATTTGTTGTTTAAATAGGGGGCCTAAAAAAACTATCAGCCCCAGGGCCTGATGGCAGGTTAAGGCGGGCTTGCTCAAGAGGCACTTTGTTTAATTACTTTTGCTTAATTATTTGTCATTTTTCAAGCTACGAGATGTTTTCCTACGTTTATCATGAAAAATTATGTCTCAAGAAGGTAGGGTTTGGGAATTATGGCAGTTTTTTTTTTAAATATCAAGGCACATTTCAAGATTTCTTACCCTCTAGCTGTGAAATCACGCACTCTAGTTAATGTTAAAATGTGAAGAAAACCTCTAAAACAAGGTCTGAACAATGTTTAATATCTCTAAAAGTAAGAATCAGATTTAAAAGTTGTTTTACACGAATAATGTCAGAAAGATGTGTAACATTTTAAAGTTGGAATGAGGTTTCTGAGTGAAAGTATGAATGAACAGTTAGCAGTTGAAGTTGCATGAAGATTTGTTGAAGTCTGAAGATTTCCTCCATTGCCTTCAATGTTACAAATTTGATGTATTATGGGATGTATCTCTGGAATTATGAAAGTTACGAATGAGAAAAGTAAGAGCCATCGATTCCCGACCGAGCTGAACGTTTTGATGTTTGAACGGAGTTTCTGCGATGTTCAATGCGGGAGGAGAAGAGGGCCAAAATAAACCAGCGGAATAATAAAAAACTTTTCGTGCGTAGAGGAACAGTTAGTTGGAATGCTGTTAACAGCATTCCCACTAAATCAGCTCTCTGCCTCATGTTTCAGCTGCAATGATGTGTTCCTTGAGATTATACTGACAGTGTACTTCCTGCTCCATACTGATTATTCTGTTCACATCAGAGTTTGGGATGCTTTAGTCTAAAAACACCTCCATCCTTCTAGAAGCCATTGGAAGGTCCTTCACCTGGTGGCTGATAGTCCAATGTGCTCGGGGTCCTGCCCCAACATAACATTAGAACAGCCTGATGATAAGCCATCCATCGATTTCATGTCAGGCAGGGAACAATAAGGATTGATTATGAAAGCCCCTCAGGCCTTTTTAAGTTCATCATATGGGAGTTGTTTAAGGTTACAAGCTAGTGACTGGTCAGCCACAGTATGTGAAGCAGGAGGTTTGTTAAGTTTTGTGAGGGTCGAAGGATCACAACTTTTTGGACAAGTGCAGGTCAACTTTATCCCTCTCTGCCCTCTGTCCTGCTGGGGCCGTGCTTAACATTTATCGACATCCAAAAGGTCACATTTCAACCCTGAACATTGAGCCTTGCAGAGAAAGGGAAAACGCAGGGCAACAAGGTTGGAAGTACGAAGACAGGAAGTCGCTGGAGGCAAAAACTTCCCCTCATGTTCCCTGGGTGAGAAAGTCACACCTTTTTTGGTTGCTCGCTCCCACTCAAAATCATAGAAAACATCATTCACGTTTGCATTACATTGTGCTGTAGACTCTAGGTTCAGGATAACAGTTTTATTAAACAGGGTAGGTGGGTCATGGACAAACATCTTTCACCATCTGGTCACTAGAGGAAAGGTCAACAAACCAAAGAGTTAAAGAATTGAAAACAGTCTGGTGTAGCCCTGAGATGGCACCAAGTCAGACACTTTTATGCTGTTTGGCCGTGAACCAAGTCTGAAAAGAGCAATTCTATCATCTAAAGGAAAAACTAAATAAGAAGAGTCAGTGTGCTTTAGGTATGTTACTGCTTTATGCACTGAATGCTACATATATCTATAGGTTCTTTTTTCATGAAACTTTAGCAGGGTAGGAAGTGGATATGAGTCCCGGGGCTCTGAATGCCCTTCTAGTTTTTATTCTATACAGCCACAGAGCTATCACAGGTTCCATGTGAGAGCGCTAATCATGAGCTCGACCTAATCACTGCGTCTGAGGACTCTTTAAAGGACACCTATCATGCTATATTTAAATGATATATTGTAGGGACATACCTATAGAGCTCCTGCGGTCACGTGACTTTTGGTTATCAGCCACCATTTTGGCAGTAAACATGACGACCGGCGCCAGCGTTTTCCTACCGTGCGAGTATACATCTCATTTTAATTCAAGTGAAATTCGGCTTTATAGTACAAAATTAGAAAGATTAAATATAAGCAACCCATATAATGCACCCGGTGTGCTTTTCAAGAGCATAACCTCCTGCTCTGAAGACGATGTACCCGACTTGCGCTACGCGGACATCCACAGCTATCTTGTAAGCTTTCCATCAGTGTACTCAGGAGACTCCCTCAAAGCTTACAAAAGCTTGGAGGCTTACAAATGGTGTCATTCCGGCTTCGTAAACAACATTCAACTGTGGAGTCTTACATCCAAAAACTTCGGCATCATCACTGCAAGGGTAAGTATTAAATTATTCCAGTTTGATAGGCAGTGTCACGTTAGCATTGTTTGTTTATTAGCTTGTCTAGCTACGGCAGTGTCACGTTAGCATGTTTGTTTATTAGCTTGGATAGCTACTGCAGTGCGTCTGAAACTAGTTTGTATTTTTGAACGTACTCAACCAAAGTGGCTGGCGTTTTTAACCTTTATTTATCTATTTTTGAATTTCATATATAGGTTAATCACTCCCAAAGGCTTAATGAAAGTCAACTAAAGCCATGGGTGGTGGTCAGGAACGACGGTGTTGTGCTGGGAGCCCACTGCAACTGCACAGCGGGACTCGGGGAGAGCTGCTCTCCCCGAGTCCCGAGGAATATTTTCAACACGGGTTTGTTTACCACTAGCTTGCTACAAGCTAACTGGCTAGGCTGCACCAGAGCCACACTTGTTGAGTTAAAAAGGGACATCACAGAGTCCGTTAGCTATAATAACTGGGTGCTAGATTCTACTTCGGTAAAAATTAAACTGACCAGAAACTTTTTGTAGCATTGTACTGTATTCCTTCACCCACCTGATATGAAGTGATCACTGCATAAGCGAAAGCAAACGGCCGGGGGTTCCCATCTTTCAGTCTTGTTCAGACGGCTCCTGGCTCTTTTAATCGCTGCGATCCACTTTTCCCTCCTCTCCGCGTCTTTTGGAATGCGATAATAAGATACACCTTTCTTCTTCCCACGCCTATTTGTGCAACCTGGTGCACAGCAGTTATCCACCATCCTCGACAGTCTGCCAGTGCCTGCCAATGAATTTACTGACGCGATTACTGCCAAAATGGCTGCCCCCTTCGTTTCTCGTCACGTGACCAGCATATGTGACATCATCCGCAGGAGCTCTATATAAGGTATATGTATATGTTTCTGTTTTCAAAATACCAAACAGATCATGCATTTTAGCCATGCCTCATTTCGCTCCATTTGCTGTTCTCCTGCCCTGTTTTTGCAGGGGGCTGATTCTGTGAGCTGCAGCTGACCACGCCCCCCTACAGGAGAGGGGAGCGTGCTCTGATCAAGTCAGAAGAGGGGGAGGAAAATTGATCTCCGTCCTCCATGTTTTATTATATTATTATATAGAGTCGTTATTCATTTGTTTTAAAGCTCAATAAATAACAAAGAAGACCTTTGTCCGGCACTTTTCTAATTTTGTCCGGAAGATTTCAACTTTAATGGACATCTTGACCGGCGAAAGAAAACCTAACTGAAACTCTGCCGCACGGTCCCCTCGTTCCTTGGAAGAGGCGGAGAGGTGGGTGTTTGTCATCTGCTGGTGGACTAACCTGAGAGAATTACAGTGCTTGCCTCGACGGGGAGGGATTGCATTTAATTACAGCAGCGGGAGCAAACGCTTGCCTCGGGGAGGGAGAAAAAGAGCCACAGCGGAGAATAAACAGAAGGGCAACCATGGCAACGATGCGCGGGAAGTCTTCTTCGCTGCTTTTGTGGCAGACTACAGCGCCACTTACAGGCCTGGCATATGTACTACAGCGTCTCCAGCGCTTTCGAGCGGCAATGGCCGGCCGTGGCCCAACCCCACATTCCCCTGATAGGTGGAGAGTTGGCCCAATAGCCGTAGCGCCACCGTCCTGACGTCAGGACAGTGTTCAAATCTGGATCAGTCTGTATCAGATCCGTTGCAGCCCCTTTTTTTGAGATTTGGGTATGGAGGAAAATAGAGAGGGTTGTGTTTTCTGAGACTTGGTCAGTTCCCCGGAACACCGGGGACACATATTCATGTATAAAAGACGTACAAAAGTGCATTTTGCACTATAGGTCCCCTTTAAGTTAAAAACCAGGAATCATTTCATACAAAGTGTCCTTCTAATGCAGGGGTATCAAACTCAAATACACAATGGGCCAAAATAAAAATATTGCTACTAGTCGAGGGCCGGACTGGTTCAATGTTTATTGCAAAACTTATTGAAATGAACTTATTGCACATATTAAACTTTAAATTATTGCCTATAAAAACAACATTAAATAATCAGTTGCATTCATTTCTTATGGTTCTATCTGCAGCTTTTCCTCAGTCATTTCTTATGATTACATTTTTCCACAGGCCAACAACAGCTTCAAAAAAACTGTTTCCCTCAAAGAATAAAACAAACATGCCTTGCTGTCGTGAGAGAAAAAGCGCAGAAGGAAACATCCATTGAAACTCAGTTTGCTGCTCTGTGATGCTAGTTCAAGCCAGATACTTGGCTTTTCGTCTTGGATGAAAAGTTCATCAATGTTTGGGGTCAGGCTCTGAGCTGAGGAGATCCTCAGGATTGAGTGAAGGTGTGCGTGCAATAGACCGGCTGGCCAGATCTAATAGTAATTTCAAATTATCCTGCGGGCTGAAATTAAATCCACTAAGGGCCTGATTTGGCCCCCGGGCCTTGAGTTTGATACATGTGTTCTAATGGCTGTGATTGAGTGGATATTTAAGCAATAGCTCACGACAGGCCGTGGTATATGCTCATTATATCACAGCTAAGGGGCGTGGTTCGGCCCGACGCGAAGCGGAGGGTCGACAACCCCCTTAGCTGTGATATGAGCATATATCACGGCCTGAAGTGAGCTATTGCTTTTATAAAACGGTTACCAAGTGTGGCAATATGAAAGAAAAATACACACTCTAATTTAAATAGTTTTTATTAGTAAATAATGATGTTCAAAATGAAATAGTCCCTCCGTTGCCTTCTGCACAAAACATAGTGCAAGGTGGTTGCTATGCAACAACACTAACAGCAAGCGAACATATTAGACAGAGAGCGTTGATCCATTATTTGGCTGTTTATTTACATTAATGTGTATGTTGCTGTTTATTGTGCATCCACTGAAAAACTGTCCAGCATCAGTAACATGGCTTACGTGGTCACTTGTATATGTTGAGGTTGTTCGAGGCTGTTGCTTGGTGTGGCGAGAATATTGCTCCACTTTCTCCAGTCCCCGAGATTGGGCTTCCAGTAGCTCTGGAGAGAGCTTTCGCACCTGTGGCCACTAACGGTCATAATTTCTCTGCTTTGTTTCAAGACCCGCATCAGAAAGCTTTTGAATGGTGATACTTTTCCAGTTGGTTTACCTGCTTTACCTTTTTCTGGAGATAGGCACTGCTCAATCCACTCATCCATACTATAGTAAGACCCCCCTGGAGGTCGAAGTTAATCTTAAAAGTTTCCATTTTATGCTTTGTAAGTTTGTTTCGTAACGGAAGAAATTTAAATATATTTATAAAACTGACAAGTCAAATCAAGCAATCTGATTGGTCGATAGCGTTTTTGCGGACCTCTTTGATTACAGATTTGAAAACATCGTTGCTTGCTTTAAAAGTAGCACAAGTCATTATGTTAAACCTTCAAAAGTATCTAGATATCCCTGCCCTAATGCCAAAGGAACTGCACACTGAATATGTTTTGCCGTTTGATGTCTATGTCCAGACCGCTGCGTAAAAAAGTAGGGCTTCTGCCCCGTTACTTCTCCGCTGCTTTCTTGTTCCAGTATGAAAAGCAAACTGCATGCAGTTTGCCCAACGGTATACTGTTTTTCTCAGAGGCGGGGGGATACTGACTTGTTGTGAAAAGTAACTTACAATTCTACCCGTGGTATACGCTCAGTATATCACGGCTAAGAACCAATCAGATTGCTTGATTTGACTTGTCCGTTTTATAAATACTAATAACAATGGAGGATAATTATTAATATGTTGTTTGAAGGAATGTTAATTTTGACTTGTCATACAGAGATACTATATACTAATAGAACAGCTTTCAGCATTGGCGAGGACTTTTTTTATTTTCAGGCCGTCTCTACAGGTTTACACTGAGAATAAATAAGAAAAAACATTCTGTTACGTCAAAGGGAAAATCAGTAAAGAAATCTTATGTTTATTTCACAGAAACCGTGTTGCAACAAAATTGGACTTATTCTCCAGAGTTTAACAATCCCAGTTGTAATCAACATCCCTGCAAACCAAACATCCCACATCTAATTTCAGCAAATTATGTGTTGACAAATATTACGCTGGGAACAAATGCATTTACATATAAATTCGAACCCTAAACCTGCATACAAGTGCTGCAATATGACTCAATAATTTAGACTAATGACTGCAATAATAGCCGAGTTTCTGTAAAACAGCGTCAGTGGGATCTCATTTCCCAGTGGCATGTGTTCCCAACATGCTGACAGACGGCATCAGTCTTGTGTTTATTTCCTAACAGCTTACAGCAAATGTGTGAAGGACAATCTTAGCGCTGACTACTGACTGCTTTTTTCATTTAAAGCACATTATTGATCCAACTTTGGAAAGATTTATATGGAGTTTTTTGTGGACTTAATGCTACATGTTTATTTATATGTTATATCTGGCTATTGTAATGAATTATAGGATTCTTCTTCATTAGTTTAGATTTATAAATCTAAACACATTGTATTTCCATTGAGATAATCAGATTATCCCTTGTGTTATGTTCACATTTAGCACCCTTTGGCAATGTTCAGGTCAAATTGACCCGGGACATATTTCAGGGTTTAAAAAAAATACAGAACTAAATTCAACATGCACAATTCCTTATATATATTGTCTAAACTCATTCCCCAACACTATACATGAAATATATGATTAGTTTTTGAATATACTCTTTGCTAGATCAAATTTATCAATGGAAGTGTCCATCGTTTTTTGTGATAAAAATGTAAGTTATGTAAAAAAAAAAAATACACTGTAATAAAAACTAGGTTTACACATTTACAAATGTAAATGAAACATGTTTTCATTAAGGTTTATTATTTTTAATCTGTCATATAATAATCAAAGCCCTGAAGGAAATAAAGCAATTTAACAGCAATTGAAAAACAAGAACCACACATCCAAAATTATTTGCCTGTGAAATATATAGAGATGATGAAACATCCATATAAATGAGATAGAACAGATAAAAACACAAAGCAAATAAAAACAATTAACAGTCACTATTCATAAAATACAGTATATCCGAAAAATATATTGAAGAAGGGACGCTGCAGAACATCATGTGAGTCAATGGGCAAGTCCGTTTAGGAAACACATGATGTACAGAACGTCTTTGTGTGTACAGCACAGATGTACTTGTTGCAGTTGCTGCATGTAGTCTGTGTCTTGGAGTCCTTTGAGGGTCCACAGACCTCACAGCGCTTCCTTTTGCCGGCACAGGGTGCAATCTAGAACAGTAAAATATGTATTAGTTCAGAAATTGTTTTCACCACATCTCCTAACACTGGAAAACACACACACGCACGCACGCACGCACGCACGCGCGCGCGCGCACACACACACACACACACACACACACACACACACACACACACACACACACACACACACACACACACACACACACACACACACACACCACTTACTTCAGGCACTGCAGGTTGTGGTTGTGTTAGCCGTGCAGGTGTAGCGGCAGGAGTTGCCACCATCTTCCTCAATATAGCAACAGAGGCTGGGTTCCTGGGCATGTGTTGTCTTCGCTGCATGTGAGTCGCCAGTGCCTTGCCAAGCTCCTCCAGAAAAATGCGTCTTCTTTGGAGCTTCTTTTGGTTCCATTCTGGGTTTATTGCCATCCAAAGTGCAAAGGCATTGTAAGCAGAGACATCCAGGATGTTGTAGAATATCACAAGTGGCCACCTCAAGGTCCTTCTTTGGCAGCTGTAGCAGGACAGCAGCTTGTCCAAGTTATCTACTCCTCCTTTGGTGGCATTGTAATCAAGTATTATATCTGGCTTACGGTCCTCATGGCCACTGATCTTTGCATCTCTGTGTAACGTGCTCATGAGAATGACATTTCTGCCCTTTTTTGGTATGTAGGATACCAGGGCAGTGTTGTCTGTGAACACAAAGTCTGAGGAATGAACTGGCCTTTTCTTCACCGTTAGAAGATGAGGAGGAAGCTCTGTCTTTTTTTTTCGTACTGTTCCAATCATTGTGACTTTTCTTCTGAGAAGTTCTTGTCCCAGGCTGTGCGATGTGAACAAATTATCGCAGGTGACATTGTAGCCACTGAGGCCCTGCACCATGTCAAGCACCACTCTTGCCCCCTGGTTTTTCTCAGGCACTCCTCCCTCTGGCTTCCTTGTATAAGTTTGCATATTCCATGCATAGGATGATACAGCATCGCAGGCAGACCAGATTTTTATTCCATACCTTGCTGGCTTGGAGGGAATGTACTGCCTGAAAGGGCAGCGGCCTCTAAACCCCACAAGCCGTTCATCCACAGTAACATTAGGCCCAGGGTTTTAGAGAGATGGAAGCCGCTGCACCCACTTGTCCCACACTGTGCGGATTGCTGCCAACTTGTCCCTCCGTCGTCTAGCAGGTCTGGTTTCCCTGTCATCAAACCTGACGATCCTTGAAAAAATATGAAAAGTCTTAAGAGACATTGTTGCCCTGAAAATGGCTCTCCCTGTTTCAGCATCCCACAGACTCTCAGTGGACTCCCCTCTTGACCTATACACACCTGCAAGAATAAGGATGCCAAAGTATGCATGCACATGTGTAATATCCAACTCTTTCCATTCCTTCCCAAAAACCTGTCTCCCCTCAAGGTTGGTCATGTCCAATATGATGTTTTGTATTGAGTCTGGCATCAAAAGCTCGAATGATGACTTGATGTCATGAACATGCGTCACTGCCATTCGTGTCGGCCCGGGTACCATCCTTATTATATTTGCAGACAAGCGAGTGGGCTCACTTATTGGGGATGAACACCATTCAATCCTGCCGTTCTTTGACATGTACGGTATGTCTTCACCTCTTCTCCTACTGTGGCTGGCTGTGGGGGTCCTTGAGCGGCTGGCTGTGGGGGTCTTCTTACGACTGGCTGTGGGGGTCTTCTTGGGGCTGGCTGTGGGGGTCCTTCAGCGGCTGGCTGTGGGGGTCTTCCAGCAGCTGGCTCTGAGTCAAGTTCATCTTCCAATTCGCTGTCAAATTCTGAGTTTACCTCCACATTATCCTCATCTTCAGAAATGTCTTCCTGTTCCACTTCACCATGTTCTTCTAATGCATTCCACTCACTCTCATCCATTATTAGCTCCAAGGCTCTCTGAGCAGAATATCTTTTGGCCATTTCGCTGGTAGATAATTGTAGTTCTGCACTATACTGTAATGTGAGGTTATGTCTCTGTTTAGTCCCTCCTCCGGCCGTGCAGGTGCGAGGGGGACTGTGCGGGAAAATGTGAAATGTTTATACATTTCTGGAAGATCTAAAATGTTTATAATGTTTTAGGATAGTTTTGTGTACATTACATTGCATTTAGCTGACACACACTACAAAGGGTAAAGATCAAGGGAAAACAGGATCAAACAGCTTCTCTATGCATACAATTGTGTGTGTGTGTGTGTGTGTGTGTGTGTGTGTGTGTGTGTGTGTGTGTGTGTGTGTGTGTGTGTGTGTGTGTGTGTGTGTGTGTGTGTGTGTGTGTGTGTGTGTGTGTGTGTGTGTGTGTGTGTGTGTGTGTGTGTGTGTGTGTGTGTGTGTGTGTGTGTGTGTGTGTGTGTGTGTGTGTGTGTGTGTGTGTGTGTCTTTAGTTTCTGTGTTTCTGTGTGTTTTTCTCTGTCTGTTTTTCCTGGTATTGTATCCGGGTCAGATTGACCCGAACCTCTTATGAAGGACATAAATGCGGGTGGGTATTTTTTCACAAGTGGAAAAAAATAAAAACAATTCCACATGCCCTTTACAATAAATAAGCCCCGGCCATTGAGTTTCAAGTTGAACGAAAATATCCTTATATTTTTTTGTTATTCATTGAAAATGGAAATCGGGTCAATTTGACATTTAGTTGCACAAAAAACAAAGCAATTGATAACATAGAATTTGTAACTATAAAAACATATATTTCAGGTAAATTACTTGCTTTACCTTTAGGAAAATGTTGTTTATATTCTTATTAAATACTTGACAAACGTATCTTAACCCAACTAACTGTGGAGGTGTCTCAGAGCTTGATGTATTAGTCATTTTAAATGGCCAACGTTTTATAATTAGGTCTTGACAACTGAGCCACTTTCAATTTTCTAATAAAGTCAGAAAAAAGCTGGTAAGTGGACTTTGATTAAACTTGATTGAGTCCAAATGTGGTAAACTGTTGTAAAACATAGTTTTCGGCCTTTGTTGTGGATATTAGCAGCCTGACATCACAGAGCTTCTGACAGCAGAGTGTCCTGGCAGTGAGTGTGTGTCGGCTCAGTGTGTGATGTGAGTCCACGGGTCACTGTGAGGCTCTCTGCTCCTCTAATGAAACTGTAACTGACCCCTGGGGATCTCTACACCTCCATTGATTGCAATTTAACCTCCCCTGAAAATGTATGCTACGTTAGATTGCCCCCTTGTATGATCAGGTTTTCTTTAACAAAAAGGGATTAAAAAATAACAGGATCTGTTGGACATGTGAGCGTGGAGCTGAGGTGTAAAACTGTCAAACATATCTCAAACTAAGAGTCAAACTATCTGACAGCAGATCACTTCTTGTTCCACTCTCTGGACCAGATGCTACAACATATGGTTTCTCAGGCTTGTTGATAGCGCCAATTATTTGTGTTTTGTTTTGAAGCCGTCATCTTATCACCCAGCTCATTATTCTCAGTACAGTACATGGTAAATGTTTGGTGACAAGTGTGTTGCGGAATTCTGAGCTTAATCGTTTATGTTCCTGGGATTTTGGGGAAAAAACTGCATTTGCAAACACCTGGACATTTGATTTGCAATCATGATTTGGCTATCCAGTAAATATTGATGATAAAAAAACTGCAGCTATTTTCAGTGAAAAGGATCTGATACACCTGTTGTGTGCTAGCAGCCCAGCACCTAACATCTCAAACAAAAAACGACCTTATGAACGATAGTGATGCGGTTTGCAGTTCAAGAGCTGGCTACAGGAGTTGCTGAGGATTAAAGCATAGTTTGTGGTTATTTGAAGCACCACGGGTTGAGGCTCCACAGATGCAGAGCCGGGAGCACTCAAAAAACACCAGGAGCCTCATTTATAAAGGGATATACACTCAAAAAATGGCATACGCCAGTTTCTACGCAATGTTTGCGATTTATAAAATACTAACTTGACGGGAAAATGTGCGGTCCTCCACGCAAACTCTAACCCATGCGTACGCACTAAGCACAAAAACGGGAGAGACGGGAAACTGCGACACCATTGGCAGAAGGAAGAATGGAGAGAAATATGTGGAAATAATACCATAAATAAAATGTTACCTCTCATTTATCATATATGAAGAATTCATTTTCACACAATGATTAAAGCCAATCTTTGGGGGGGGGGGGTAGGGGGGTGTCCTGTCCCCGTTACAAACACAATGCCTGAGGAAGCTTAAGCTATGTGTATTTTTTTTGTCATTAACCTTTTTTCGGACCACTTATTTATTTATGTTGGTGACGATCCGACCTCCATGCTGCTACTCTGGTTCAAACTGCATCCACCAAACAATATGATTTTTCTCGACCTCCCCAAAATAACAAAAATCTGACACAGTGTGAGATGTCTTTTTTAGCTGTTCTGTCATCATTTCCTGCGATCTTCTTCCTGCAGTCAGTCAAAATGAATGAATGAATGGGCGTTTCTTTGACTATTTATAGGCAAATATTGGCGTTACGTGAAGCCCGCAAAAGCTGCGCCGTATTTCGAGTTGATTGTGATTTATAAATGGAAACAGGCGTAGGAAGTGCCGTACGCACTTCCCTCGCCGGTACGCGATGTTTTGTGAATCGGAAAATGTCAGAACATTTCTGTACCTATTTTTTTTATTTCTACTACGTGAGCAACCTTCCCACGTGAATCCTACGCACGGCGTTATAAATGAGGCCCCAGAGGTCATATGAAGAACATTTAAAAGATACAATAAGATACAAATATAATAAAAATGAACAATATTGGCAAGTATATATATATAGTAAGGCTACAAATTCAAAATACAAATTTAAATTGAGACTAGCATCATACAAATTCACAAAAGAAAACACATTGAATTGAATTACATTATAATTGTGAAAATAGCTATTGTGTATATATATATATATATATATATATATAGTTTTTTTGCTTATGGTTGAATGTTCTAAGTCGCTCTGGATACAAGCCTCAGCTGAATGAAAGGTAATGAAAACCACTTATGTAACCAGCTCATTTCCATGGCCAAACATGCCGAAAATGAATCCAATATTGATGGACCCACTTTATAATCCAAGTCAAATATTGGCAACAACAAATGTATATAATGAAGAGACTGCAAACTGGAGCACTTTGATATAGCATTACAACAAATAATTGAAGATCTGAAAAATTATTTATTATTTTACATCTTAAAATTATTTGATTCACGTAACAATTTGCCTCAGTCATGTCGGAAAATAATGTGCCTGTCAAAAATTCCCAGGTGCTGGACCAAGCGTGGTGAAAACAGAAAATGAGATGATATGACTTTGTCTTTGCTGGTGACATAGGGAGCCCATGCACCTGGCTGGAACAGAAGTAAAACAGAGTGCACTTCCATTCATTAGGTCACACACCACACGACTAAATTAATGCTTATGTTTCCCTGTCTGCTCCCTGTTAAATATCTACTGCATGATAAACCCTTCCCTCCTACTCCTCTCATCAACAGCTGTCCATTAATCCTCTAAAAGCTCGCTCCCCCCCTTCCCTTCAAAGTGCCATACCAGCATCTGTATCAGATTTTTTGGAGGAAAGATGTTGCTTCAGGAAGTCATTTGTTTCCTTTTTGCAATCCACCCCTCTGCAGGACCTTCACATGCCCAGCAAAGGCAATCGTTAAGAGCTTCTTTTTTTTCTGCTGCCATTAAGGTCTAATATATCAGCTGTGCAGTCAATTGTACCTGACAGGCAGCTTCTTGAACTTGAACTGGGTCGTCTGGTGACAGATAACATGACTGTTTGTTCAATTTCCTCCTCTGCAATGGCATCGCTCTGACGTGAGTTATTATAAATCACTGTGGATGCGTACATCATGTATCTTGTCAGCGCGGGGAGAGTGGTGCGCTGTGTGTGTGTGTGTGTGTGTGTGTGTGTGTGTGTGTGTGTGTGTGTGTGTGTGTGTGTGTGTGTGTGTGTGTGTGTGTGTGTGTGTGTGTGTGTGTGTGTGTGTGTGTGTGTGTGTGTGTGTGTGTGTGTGTGTGTGTGTGTGTGTGTGTGTGTGTGTGTGTGTGTGTGTGTGTGTGTGTGTGTGTGTGTGTGTGTGTGTGTAAGAGACAGAGCAACAGTACAGTTCGGGGAAAATAAAAATGGGAAAGGACAAATAGGACAGGTAACAACTTGAGCATGTGTGCACTTTATTTCAGTCTGTGTGTATTCATGATGGTTTCCTGAGTTTCTTCATGCTGTGTATGTACATCCAGGTGTTTGTGAGTGTGTGTCTTTGTGCCCCTGGTGACCTTACACATTTATACAAACTGGCAGATACATGTAGTGAAGTACAAAACCTCTCACTAGTGAAATGAAATGTCTTAACTCAGGTAAGGTACTGATACCTTTAATCTAAATGCAATACAAGAGTAAATGTACTTAGTTATATTCCAGCACTGGAGAAGCACATCTGGAGCTAATAACAATATCGCTGGATGACTGGAGTTAATAATCAGATTCACACGGTTTCAATGAGTCTAAATACTGCTTTTATTCCATGCTTACATCACATCATGCAAAGCGATGTGGATAAGTATGTGTTTCTGAGGAGTCATTTGACCATTTCTCCTGTTTTTAAGAAACATTTGAAGTCATTGTACTCAGGTTTCCTGCAGGTTTCACCAACTCAAATGTAAGACTTTTTAAGAGCTTTATAAGACCACTTTGAATAGAATTTAAGACCTACTTCACGGCAAGAAAGTATGAGGGAAAATTGCTATGAAAGAAGAAATACGTCCCATAATTACTTTCAAAGTAAATGTATTCACGTTCAACATAAGAACGATGACTGAACATAACAGCATAACAGTACACAGAACTGTGTTAGACATTGAATGTGTGTGTGACAAGAGCTGTCTTCTGAGCTCTGCTGCCTTGGCTACAATCTTTCACCATTGCTGTTGTAGGATTGGTGTTTAGCTACGGTATTTAGCGTCCACAGCACCTCTGCTTTTAGGGTTGACGTAGACCCAAACGTCGCCCAGCAGCAGTGGCCGCGTTAACCGAATATTTTCCGTGTGACATTTTTTTTTAACAATGACGGAAAAATCTGAAAGGAGTCTGTCATTTTCACGGATTAGAACAAACTCGTAACAGCGCAAAAGCTTCCCCGCAGCGAGGCTCCGGTGTTACGCCGTGTCATACATGCCCTCCAAAAAGGAAATTATATTGTTTCCAAACCGTACTTTGCCATACAAATCATTGAAATGTCTGGGAGTTTTGCTTTATGCTGAGCGCGCTCCTCCTCCTTACTGGCTGGGTGTTCTCCGATAAGGGGCCGGGGGATGCAAAGTTAGTGATTACTGGTTCCATGTTGATTTATTTCAATACAAATAATTGGGGGGAACTGAAAGGCTATTGTTACAGATATGGGCATCTGTTAATGCCTGTTATATAGTGACGCCTGTTGGCGCTTTAGTAAACAGCATGCTGACACAGGCTTACACTGTGATGTACTATATCCGCAAGCGCGGGAATATACATGTGATGGAGTTGTGAGTTACGGAATAAAGCTGCAGACTGAAACATGGTGTCAGAAGCAGTCTTCTTGGACTAAAAGCTCAAGAAAACTCACGTCATGACGACAAACAGTATTCCGGCACCCGAGGGCATGCATATGTCTGGTGATATAGCCAACAACTGGGAGGTTTTTAGAGCAGAATTTGAGGACTTTTTGCTCGCTACGGGTTTGACCGAAAAGACGAATGCGGTGCAGGCAGCCACACTGAGACGGCTTATGGGGAATGAGTGCCGCATATATATATGCACAACGTCACGCTGACCGAGGAACAAAAGAAAGACCCCAAAACAATTTTGGATGCGTTGAGGGATTATTTCAAGCTGGCAAAAAATGTGATTTATGAGAGATACACGTTCGGGTGCTGCAAACAAGGACCGGACGAGCCGATAGATTGATAGCTTTATAACAAAGCTGAGGGAAAAAGCATCATCATGTGAGTACCATGACCTGAAAGATGAACTGATTAGGGACAGGCTGGTACTCGGTATTGCCAGCGAGAGCACTAGACGGAGACTGCTGCTTGAACGGGACCTAACGCTGCCAACACCTGTGGAGATTTGCCGCCTTGCAGAATTGACGGAGTCACACATGAGGCTTATTGAGAGCCCGCAGGCACAGGCGGACAGTTAAGCCCGGCGGGGACCCTGTTGTTTTTTTTCACGACACTGTGTCTCAGGGGATCTTAATATTTAAGAACCTATTAATGTCTTATACCAGATTAACGGAAATAATCTCAGCTAACTGACGATATAAACCATTTTTACCAAAACAAAACACAAGTCTCAGAAGAAGCATCTAAATGACCCCTTCGCGAAAAATGCAAACGGACATTGGCACAGAACTCAAGATAAAAGTACCCTTATTACTTATCGTAGCTGCACATACAAGATATCCGATTAACGATGAGGTTCCACAGATTATTTAGGTATATAGTATCATCACTGAGTGATCCGAACTCAGTGTTTCCCCTAGGTTTACTGCCTTGGCAGGGTGCTGCTAAATTAGGATAATTTTTGTTATCCTCTGGAGCAGAGAGAGGAGCTGTGGATTATTGTTATTGATATCGTACAGTAACAAAGTATTTGTACATTAAAAAGTAATAAAGTACAGTGTTACACTGTACTGTATTACTTTAATTCAAACTGTATTCCCTTCTTATCATGTAGCCTACACTTCTTCCTTTCATTTATACATTTAAATCACCTGACTACATCATATAACATACCTGCAGCAACCCTGTGCTGCTGCTGCTTCTCTCTGACTCATCCTCTATTGCTGGATGCAGCTCCACCTCATCTGATCTCTGATATGAAAGCAATCGCGTTATGATCATATTGAGCTATTGGTGTGAGTCTAACATTAAACAAGCAGTCTGCTTGTCATACATTGCTGACGATACATTGTAAGTGGCAATTTGTTGAGTCACTGCCGCTAAATGCCGGTAGCATCAGGCTAGCAAATCCTGCATTAGCCTCACATCATCAACAAGTGACAGAACATCTAATTATCCTGAGCTAATTTACTGAATAAACCAACTCACATCTCCTGTCTTTTTTTTCACCCAACTCATTAGACTATTCTTCTGCTGGCGTTTCATTGTTGTTTTCTGTCAAATTCAATACTGTAGTTCAAAACTGCGGTACCTGCTAACCATCTGAGAGCTATTTTTAGAATGCGCACGCTACATTCGTTGTCGCGTTCGAGCGCGTCCACCTGGGCAGGCTGTGTGTGTCCTTCTCCCGTGACGATAAAGGCTTGCGGTTAAAAAATAATAATAAACAAATTTGAAACTGGGGGGGACACACAAACGGGCAGACAACAGAGCTCGGCACAATAATGCAGATTTGTTTGACTTGTTTACACTTTGTTGTTCTCCTCCTTTCCTCCGCTCTTGTCTCTGATTGTGAGTGTGTGCATTCGCATGTGTGTGTGTGTGGGGGGGGGGGGGGGGGGGGGAGCGGAGCCCCGCCCTTCAGAAACAGAGCGGAGGGAGAATGTGAATACGCAAGGCAGTGGATACTGAAACATGCACATTGGATAAATAACATAGGCGTTTAGTTTATTTAATAAAAGAGCACATGTTCAATGAGAAAAGTGACCGTAGATAGATTACTTCAGTTGCAATTTTGTGCTTTATATATATATATTTTTTAAATAATTATAAATTTAAAAAAACACCTTGAATTTCAGGCAGGCTCCGTTGGCAGGGCGCAGCAATGGTAGGGGAAACACTGGAACTTGCGACAGGGGAAGCAAAGATAGACATCACAACACGTACCTTTACGGAGCTTCTAGGGAGATCGTCTCACCGTAGCTGTTAATCTGATCAAAAGACGTGTTCAATGGCATTAAAACGAGAAAAAACACGGCTGAATCGGTTAATCCATAGGTTGATAACGTTTCTGGGAAATAATTTGTCTTATTTATAATCCATAATTCCATTTTTATGTAAAAATCGCAGGGCAAAAGTTAGCTGCTAATGGTAGCCACCAGAGTGGCTGCTGCTTCCGGTCTTGGCTATGCGTCAGTCTAACACACGCACATGACCAAATAAGGACTATGAGTTCCCCTCGATTCCATTGGCTCTGATGGTTAGAAAGAGATGTCAAAATCCAGCAGGGGGAGCCAGAGATATGAAAAATCCACCCAAATGGCCCCAGAAGAGGTTTTGTTTTTGCTAAATCTGTCTAAAAAGGTCAAATATCACTTGTTTTGCATCAATCTTGATACAGGGTACTTAGTATATGTTGTACTTTGGATTCCAAAAGCGTTTAGTCTGCTAACCCATCATCCAAGGTTAGTTTTCACTATAAGTACAAAATATATTTTGGACGGACACTATAATTTACAGTTTTTTACCATCTATATTGAATCTGACTTTTCTACATCCAACTGACAGGTTTATCATTACGTTGAGAAAAAAGATTATTAATTTAACCCTTTTAGAAGGGAAGATATGGTCATTTGTTCTGGGAATGTCATTTTCGAGCCTGAAACCTGAAAAACAGGCTCGGGGCTTAACAGGTTAATGCAGAGCTAAACGCTAACTTTTAAAAGTGGTTGCCAGGCTGGCAACCAGCCATCAGCTTTTGGTTGCCAAAACTGAAAATACGGTTGCCCTTTTTATTCACCTTATATTTTAAATAATTAAGATACTATACAGTTATACATCAACTTAATAATGAAAATGTGACACAAAAGAAGGTTCAAATGCTTTACAATAAGTAATTAGCACAATTATTTTAAACCTAAGTGGTAGTAAACTTGTCCACCCTCAATTGCTGGTATACTAAATACCAGTAGTGCAGCTGTTCTGTTCTTCGAAGATCCCTCACAAATGAATTGAGCAAGTCACTAGTTTCTTGGTCATCCGTTGTCTCCCTTTCAAATGTGGGTTTTCTTGACCTTTGTGCTGACCCCCACCAGGGGCGGATCTAGACAAATATTCATGGGGTGGCAAGAGGGTGGCAGGAGAATTTCAGGGGTGGCATCCCCTGGCAGAAGTATATGCTGATTTAATCGCAGTCATATCAATCAATTTTAACTTTGAAAGCCACAATATTGATATTTTAACTCAATAACATTAGGTGACATTATTGTGGCACATCAGTAAAGCCTTAAATATAAATATATAAGGTGGCACACGTAATTTAATGAATGAATGAATTTTAACTGAATGAGTTGGTTTAATTCTTAGACCAGCAGGGGTACCAAATATGCAGACTGCTGCAATAAGTACATTAATTAACTGTCTCATCGATGTGTGTCTGTATGAATATGATAATATTAACAATCATATTATTCCTATCAGCTGTCAATCACTGTTATGATTCACATATTCAGTGTTATTATTAAATAAACTATATTTTTTGGAGGAGTTAATGATGAACGTTCCTCAAGATGCTTGCTCACCCTCCTTCAAATTTGAAAGACCAGTAATTACTATCATAATTCAAAAGAATCAAAGGAACAGTTCAGCGCCCCACAACTTCATTGCAAACAGTTACAACCTTGACTTTACATCAGAAAGAACAAACATTAAAGAAATGACTAACTGCATCAGTTAGGGTTAAAAAAACGCGTATTCAGCTAAAACATACATCGCTGCAGTTATTATCCAGTGGAATATCCGTACCTACTGGCCTAGTTAAATCAAAATGGTTAACCCTTTCTTGGGGTCTGGTCTGGAGTTTGGGGGTCCACGAAGCCTCCAAAAAACTCCTAAGAGACGCAAGGCCAGGGTTCCGCGCCCAACCGCCATGGTTCCGGCTCCAGCGCCAGACCCAGCAGCCGTGGCTCTGTGCTCCAGTGCGGACCCACGCAGCTTTGCTTCCATACTCCATTACCTGGCTTACACAGCCAGGGTCCAGGCTTCCGCTCCGCTCCCAGCAGCCATGGTTCCGGCTCCAGAACCGGACCTTACAGCCATGTTTACGGCTCCAGAACCGGACCTTACAGCCATGTTTCAGGCTCCAGAACCGGACCTTACAGCCATGTTTCCGGCACTAGTGCCGGCCCACACAGCCATGTTTCCGGCTCCAGAACCGAACCTTACAGCCATGTTTCCGGCTCCAGAACCGGACCTTACAGCCATGGTCCCGGCTTCAGTGCCGGCTCCAGTAACCATGGTCCCGACTCCGGCTCCTCGTCACCTGCTGACTCATCGGCCAACGCCAGCTCCTCGTATCCTGTCGGTGTACCGGCCAACTCCAGCACCTCGTCTCCTGTGGTCTGTCCGTCCGACGCCAGCTCCCCATGTCCTGTCGGCAAACCGGCCGACTCCAGCACCTAGTCCGACGCCATCTCCCCGAGTCCTGTCGGCGTACCGGCCGACTCCAGCACCTCGTCTCCGGTTGGCTGTCCGTCCGACGCCAGCTCCTCGTCTCCTGTTGGCTGTCCGTCCGACGCCAGCTCCCCGTGTTCTGTTGGCGAACCAACCCACTCAAGTGTCGTTGGAGGTCCCGCAGACTGCCTTTCTGCCGGGGGTCCTGCCAACTCCATGTCTGTTCCCGTTGGAGGTCCCGCAGACTACTCTTATGCCGGGGGTCCTGCCAACCCCATGTCCTGTCCCGTTGGAGGTCCCGCAGACTACTCTTCTGCCGGGGGTCCTGCCAACCCCATGTCCTGAGCCATTGGAGGTCCCGCAGACTGCTCTTCTGCAGGGGGTCCTGCCAACTCCATGTCCTGTCGCATTGGGGATCCCGCAGACTGCTCTTCTACCGGGGGTCCTGCCAACTCCATGTCTTGCCACGTTGGAGGTCCCGCCGACTACTCTTCCGCTGGGGGTCCTGCCAACTCCATGTCCTGTCGCGTTGGGGATTCCGCCGACTGCTCTCCTGCCGGGGATCCTGCCGGTCCTGTGTCCTCTTCCATGGGCGATCTTGCCGACACCGGCTCCTGACCGGCCTCCGGAGCTGTCTGGTCTTCACCCCTCCTCGGACTCTGCCTTGCCCCCGGGCCGTCCGCCCGAGATTCCCTCCATGGACTCTGCCTTGCCCCCGGGCCTTCCGCCCGAATTCCCCTTTTTGAACTCTGCCTTGCCCCCGGGCCGTCCGCCCGAATTCCCCTTTTGTGAACTCTGCCTTGCCCCCGGGCCGTCCGCCCGAGACCCGTCCTCCAGACCCCCTCCACCCACCCTGCTGGATTTTTGTTTTTTTGGGATGTCTGGAATCCGTCCCTTGAGGGGGGGGTTATGTCACGATTCTCATGTTATGTCACGTTTATAGTTTTGTAGGTTTGGGTGTTTTTGCTGTTTTCCATGTCATGTTTTCCTTTGGGTTATTGTCTTGTCATTAGTTTCCCTGGTGTGTCTAATTGTCTGATTATGTTCACCTGGGCCCCTGTGTTTTCTCCTCCCTCCTCACCTGTGTCTTGTTGTGTGATTGAGTCTTGTGTGTATTTAAGTTCTGGGTTGTCTGTCTGTCTTGGTCGGTTCGTCTTGTTCCCTGACTAGTTCTGCGGTGAGTGTTCTGTTTTGTCATTGTCTATATATATCATAGCCTTGAAATAAAGGAAGTTTCAGTCTATATCTGCATTTGGGTCCTGCTTGTTTCACAAACTGTGACAAAGAGCCCGATTCCAATGGCCAGACAGGCAAACAATTGCATTAAGCCATTAGAAATAGACGATCGGGCTCGATATATGGTTAAATATAGCAGTAGGCTATCGATTTTCATAGATGAGAGTAACATCTACGTCACTTTACGGCCCCGCCCACTTTTGGGGGAAACAACGGCTGTCATTTGAATGGCGATCGAGCCTGAAGCCACAGAGATCTTCTGTTACTGTCCTTTCTTCTTAGAGGAAGTACAGAAACACGTAACTCTGGATTTGTTTTAATGTTTGAGATGCAATAAACGACACAGCAGCTTTTTGGCATGATAAAACTATTATGTTCCGCCTTACTCATGAGAGTAACAGCTGGAGAAATTACAGCCTCGCCTACTGATTTTAATTTAACCATATATCAAGACCGATTGTCGATTACCAATGATCGAATGTAATTGTTTGCCTGACTGGCCATCGTAATCAAGCTCTTTGAAGATCCAAAAATCCACGGTTTTCCCCAAATTTTTATCGGATGGGCAAAAACTTCAGAATTTGTATTGACCACCATTCAAATGACAGCGTTGTTTTCCCCCAAAAGTGGGCGGGGCCGTAATTGTTGACCGGAAGTGACGTAGGTGTTACTCTCATCTATACAACGTGCTTTTGACTGTTTTCCGAAGTGGGGGCTGGCTTGACCACAGTCTGTTTACCCAGTGTTTCCTGACACAAAACGTTTTATTTCACCTTGCTATGTGTTTTTAACGTATATTAAAAAACGGGGACATTTCCGGGGACAGTTTCAACCGGGGACAGGCCTATACAAACGGGGACTGTCCCCGGAAAACGGGATGTCTGGTCACCCTACCAGAGAGGAGTGATGATTGGTTAACGCGGGGTAACATTTCAGGGTAAGCCAATCAGAGACAGAGTTGGGCGGATCTTGCCTTATGGGGAAAATACACACACACGAACACTTGCTAATGCTAACACACACGGCAACGCTCACCACCAGCGCACACAATGGCAGATGCAAGTATCAGTGAGAGCAGCAGCGCATTTGCAACTTGGAAATATAACCACTATTTTCCTACTATTTGTGGGGGTAAAGGACGCAAACATATTACGGTAAAATATAAACTGTGTGCAGGATAGAAAGCATTGTCCACATCGAATAACAGCAATGCCAATCTCCTGAAACACCTAACTAATGTACATGTGGGGAGTTGTCTTTTACTGTGCCACAGAACAACACAAAAACTTGTATTTTTATTGTTATTATTTTTAAAGTAAAGTAAAGTAACTTGTTACTAGTTACTTTTATAATTTAGCAACTAATAAAGTAACTAGTTACTTTTTTGAGAGCAGTAACTAACTTTGACTAGTTACTTTTTAAAAGTAAGTTGCCCAACACTGCTCTTAATACAACAAAATATTTAACATTTATCTATTTTGGGGTGCACATTTAGCTGTTTGCTGTCCTTATTTCTTTATGTTAAAAACTGGTTGCCACTGATGGCAACCAAAGGCCAAGAAGTGGTTGACATTTTTTCTGAATGGTTGCCAATGGCAACCGTTGATCCCTGTAATGCTATGGTGGACAGGCAAGGCTGACGACGCAAAATACAGTGGAAAGAAACACAGCGGCTGAGAGAGAGCAGCAGTGGATCTGCAAATACTGTGGAAATGGACACAAACGGGGTAGAGAGCAGTGCCGAGCCTATGGTAAGACCTGCCGAGCATCTGGCGTTTCAAATCACTTTGCAAAAGTATGTCAAGCCAGCAGCAAAGAAGAGAAAACAAGAAAAGTTAATCTTGTTGACGATGTCCAGCAAACTGAAGGGGACTCAGATACAAGTGCAAACCTATACCATGTCACTGAATATGTGGGGAATGTGAAAGTACCTGGACGCAAATGGTTTGTGCAGCTACACCTGAATAAGAAAAGACATCTATGCCAGCTAGATACAGGGGCCACTTGCAATGTTATAGGCCAACAGTTTAGAGAGAAACTGTCACCAAAGACAGCCTTACAGCCGACCAGGACAAGGCTAAAGCTGTGCTCTGACACATACATGCCATCCCTGGGGAAATTTCACACTGACTGTGTGGTCAGGGGGAAAACACACAGACTTGTGTTTGAGATAGTGAACACCAAACAAAAGCCCCTGCTAGGTGGTGCTGCATGCACTGATCTGGGCCTTGTGAAATTCACTATTCCAAGAGAACTACTGCCAGCGGAGGTGAACACTATTGAGGCAAGCCAGTCTATGCCATTCACAAAATAAATGCTACTGATAGACTTTCATGATGTTTTCCATGACCCGATCGAGTCAGTCCCAGGTAATATTCATTTCGATCTGAACCCTGAAGTGACACCAGTCCAGTGCACACCACAAAATGTTCCTGTAGCGCTAAAAGCCTGGGTTAAGGAAGAGCTGGACAAACATGTGAAAGCAGGCAACCTTACGCCAGTGACAGAGCCGACAGCGTGGATAAGCAACATGGTGACAGTAGCTAAACCGGACAAGATAAGAATCTGCATTGACCCAAAGCCTCTCAACTACATGCCAACGCTAGAAGACGTCTTGTAGAAACTGCCCAAGGCTCGTGTCCTCACACTGGTTGATGCTTGTGATGCCTTTCTCCAGTGCAAGCTTGATGAGGAAAGCAGCCGCTTGACGACATTCTGGACCCCATGGGGTCGGATGAGATGGCTCAAACTCCCGTTTGGAGTCTCAGTGGCGCCAGAGATCTATCAGCGCAAGCAACATGAGATGCTATCAGGCCTGGCTGGCATCGAGCCTATTGCGGATGACATCCTGGTGGTCGGGTGTGGCGATGCGGACGCAGAGGCTGAAGAGGACCACAACACCAACTTAAGAGCTCTCATGCAACGGTGCAGGGCTGTGAAGCTTAGATTGAGTGAACGCAAGCTGCAGTTCAAGCTCAAAGCTGTACATTTGCCAGAAATGTCACCAGTACCTATACGGCTGGGACACAATCACTGCAGAAACAGACCACAAACCACTGATCACCATCTTTAACAAGCCCCTCATGCGTGCGCCTAAATGCCTTCAGGGCATGTTACTGCAGCTCCAGGGGTACAATCTGGATGTTGTTTACAAACCAGGCACGGAGATGTATGTCAGTGACACTCTAAGCAGGGCCACTCCACCGTGTCGTGGTTCCGACACCCCCTATGTACGACAGGCGGTGTGTTCCATGGGCAGCTTTCAGGCGCAGGACTCAGAGCTGGATCAGGCACAGCATCTGGATGTTACTGACTTCAGGTTTTGCCAAATTGTCCACACTGTAAAAAAAGATCGGAATTTTACAGGAAATAACTGTACATTTTTATAGTAATTATCATGTTTTTGTTAAATAATTTGTAAAATCCTGTAAAATGACAGATATTAACTATAAATTAACAACTCAAAACATTATTTTAAGTATTTTGACAATAACAACAAATAACGTTTATTTCCTTTTTTTTTTACAGTAAATTTACTATATAATATTTACAGTATTTTTGCACTTTTAGAAAATACATGCAGATGTACGTAAAATAAAAAGTATTATCTGTAATTAAATATGTAACTCGTAATATAAAAGTGTATTACTATTATAAGACTTTAAGATATTTCTTTGTAATTTTAAGATAAACATAAAACTGTAAAAAAAAAGCGTCAAATAAAAAAAATGTAAAATGTAAGTAAAACATTTTTACATAAATAATTTTCTCAATATTCGATTGAATCCACCACAAACACACAATATCCAATGTTAAAACAAAAGTAAATAAATATGTTTTCATAAAATTCCTAACTTACTATATTGTAAACATCTACAGTTAAAAATATCATTAAAAAAAAAGAAAATCATAGAAAGTGGAGAAATCCAAGGTTTAAAACACACACTGTTATTTACTCAACAATAAGTCACAGTTATCCTTGTTTTATTTATGTGTTCTGTTGCTGTTTTTTTTCCATAGGTCAATATATACAGTAATAAACCTTAGTTTTACAGTATAATGTATGGTTTTCGGATTCTGGCCGACAGCCAGAGCTACGGCACTTGAAATAGAATTCAGCCAGAACACGGCAGGCAAGTCAGGCATGTTTGGAATGAGTCCACAACACTCCTGATTGGTTAATATAAACGCAATCGAAGAAACCTGCCAATGAGAACTGTCCGCGCCTGTCGTTCACATTTGAAACATCCACGTTAGTTTGAGCGGGTCTCCTCCTGCTGGAGCTACAGCTGTCTGTCTGTATGTTTGCTGCAGGAGTTCATGGATTAATATCGGGATCGTTTTACATTTACACGTTAAATATGAGTATCAGGACGTCAACAAAGAACAGAAGACTTGAGATCTGTTGAGTCCTGCAACTGTAATGGAGTGAAACAGGTATTTAGATAATCCTTAGTTTGTGAATGTTTTATTTTTTATTTAAGGTTACGTTTCTGCTTCTAGTTAGCTGAGTTTCTTCCTGTTAAGTTGGTATGCATCATTAATAGGTTGTTAAATGTTAAGAAGCCCTGACATGCTGTTTCTTGCAGGATGTTGTGCGGGAAACCTAGCTTAACATGTGGCTGCTAACGTTAGCTTACAGCTTATTGCAGTGATGCCCCCCCACCCTCTGGTCTCCAACACGGGAGAATTACACATAAACATGCAGCGGGGTGTCACAGTGTTGCCGCCAAGTTTAATGTAAAGTTTCACAGCTTTCTTACAGCGGAATCTAGTTTGTTAATGTTCAGTAGCCAACAGCTAGCATAGCATAAACAGCTAACCGCTAACGTTTGGCTAACTTGCTAGTTAGCTCTGCTCTATATTACAAGCTAACATGACTAGCTAATGTCACACTGTGAACTAAAATACTTTGCTGCTAAAATTAATTATTTTTGAGAATGTATAGTAAAGAAACACTCAGCCATGCATGAAATAACATAGCAAAAGAATACGTAATGTTTGACCCATGTTGTGCTTTGGAAGTGTAGTGATAAAAACATGATTTTTATTCAAAAAGTAAGAAAGGGAAAAATAAAAATTAGAATTGGTGTTGATCCAAAACAGGTTAATTGAGGAATACCTAGAATCCTGAATGGTTAAAGTAATTTATTGCAAAGATATTTACAATTAAAACTAATTCAGGTAACTTTTGACACATGTTGGTTGTATGTTGTGTAACAAAGGGTTAACATGACAGCTGTGATGTTCACTCTTTTGACCAGTGGAAAGTGAGGACTATGGAAGAGAAGATGTGATGGCTTTGTGTGGAAAGCCACTGACGCCAGCCCGTGTCCCTCATCAGTCTCTCCAGGCAGCACCCAGCTATTCTTCCATCTTGCAGATGGAAAGACTTTGATATGTGAGTAATAACTAACTTGTGTCTAACATAATATTGAATGTGGTTTAGTAAAGTATTTAAAAATACCCCACATTTAGGGCTGTCCCGAATACCATTTTTCGGGCTCCGGATATTCGGTAGTAATCAGCAGCGAATATTCGGTGCGGAGAGATTTGTATTTCTTTTTTATAAAAAAAAAAAAGATTCAACAAAACTTTTTGGGAAAAAAAGGTTTCATAACACGCTCCAAATCCGAGACATCTGACAGCACGCTGTTAAGCAGAAGCGCAGAAAGAGCATACTATTACGATTTATATTTATTTACTGGCCTACAAAGTTCCCCCTGCTACGGACCCGGCGCCACGAGGGGGCAAAAGGGGGCATTGCCCCCTCAGTTGTATTCTTTGCCCCCTCACTTTGAGCGTCATTCATCCATCAAAAAGTACGATAAATGTCACAATTATTAAATAACTTTAAATAATTATTTTCCCCAATATACGTTACTATGTTTGGATCAGATATGTGGGCAGGCTGTCAAGCAACGTGTAAAAAAGCCTCAACCCCAAGTGAGCTTGTAGTCTTAATTCATGTTAGCGTGTGTGCTTAGCTGTAAACACAGTCCACAGACCAAAACGTCCGTTTTCTGGGCAGAGTGCCCGTTTTCGGTGGCCGGTACCCGGTTGAAACTCCGGAAAATGCTCCCGTTTTTGAATGTGCATTAAAAAAAATAAAGCAAGGTGAAATAAAATGTTAGATGTCAGTAAAAACCAGTCTATGGTAAAAACAGAGTAACAGAGTTGTGCCTGTTTGTAGCGTTAGCGTATTTCTTTTTCTCCTACTTTTTCTTCTACTTCTTCTTCTACTTGTAATTCAATCTAGGCTGCCTGCCCGCGAAATATATTATAAATATTGACATAGTACTAAAACAAAGTTTTAAACAAGGTAAGTTACAAATGTATGTTCTCAATCGTCAAGTGTGGGATTCAATATTACATGAGTTTAGATTCCATTTTTACTATAATAATAATAATAACAATAATAATAATAATATGCTGTGTATGATATAAACCGTATTGGTACAATGAGTGACACATAGTGACGGATTGTGGAACATTGATTCGATTTTTCGGTACCACTTTACAATAAGACTACCCTTATAAAAGATTCATAAATAATTAGGCTATTCATTAAGTTGTAAACACTTTATTAATTATTAAGAACCATTTATAAACCAGTTCTAACATAGTTTTCATATGTCAACACAGGCTCACTATTTGGCAAGATGACTAAGCCTTATATTGGCTAGCTTACTTCGTCTTCTTCATCAGCCAGCATCCTTGGTATCTGTTGTTCAGTGAGTTTATTCTCCCCCTTCAATCAATCAATCAATCAATGTTTATTTATATAGCCCAATATCACAAATGTTACATTTGTCTCAGTGGACTTCACAGTTTGTACAGAATATCAGTATGAGAATACGACACCCTCTGTCCTTAGACCCCTTCCATCTTGATGTTTCTTGGCATCTCTTTATGACCATTTATTTATGAGTTACTAACATTTATAACTTCCAAAAGGGAGCCTTATTGTAAAGTGTAAAACACATTCCCATTTATTAATGAGTTACTAACATTTATAATACGGCTTAGCAGTACAGATAAATGTGGGCTCACTATTTGGCAAGCAACCGGTCACAGTTGCCCTGTTTATCTCAAATCTTATAAAAGCTTATTAATGATTTATAAAGTTTTCACAACTTAATTAATAAATGAATTACAAACTAGACCCTCCAGAAAAACGCGATTCTGCGATGGCAGAATTTACCGCATAATCAGCAAAATGGCGCAGATTTCTAAAAGGCCGCATATTTATCAAAAGGCCGCATAATCCCCGCATTTTTCCACACAAAGTTGAGAAAAAAAAAAGTTAACTCGTCTTGACTTGACGTCATCAGCTCGCGCATTACAGAATGTAAACAACACTGTATAGAGTGAACGTGTGGAGCTCACACGATAGAGAAAACACCAAAATGAAAATATCTAATCCATCTCATTTACCGACGAACATTTCTACTAAAGACCGGGCAAAAAGTGGGGGGAAACTATTCTGCACCCCGTGCAACTGTGTGTTGGAGCATAAGAGAAAATCGACGGTGACGACCCGCTTTGATTCATTCAAACATTCGAAAATGCTTTCTGCTGCTGCGGACAAGAAAGCCAAACAACTCACGTTCACGAGGCATCAACCTCCAAAACCCTTTCGAGGGCTACAAGAAACGAGGTGAGTAGCCTACAAGATTGAAGCTGGTCAGATAACGAACGAGTAAATGAAAACAGAATGAGGCGGAGAAGTGTGTGTGTGTGTGTGTGTGTGTGTGTGTGTGTGTGTGTGTGTGTGTGTGTGTATGTGTGTGTATGTGTGTGTGTGTGTGTGAGATTAAAATAGCCCAATTGCTTTTACAATAAATAAACATTGAATGTGTTTAATTCAATAGTAAAGGGGTTTAACGTTAGTGGCAGGTTGTGTGTGAGAGAGAATAAATAAGACAGCCCAATATTTAATAAAAACAAATTGATAATTTTTTCCCGCATATTTCGCAACTTCCCGCAGTTTCACCGCATAAAATCACATAAAACCCTGCATGTTTAATCGCATAATCAAGGATTTTAGCACGCATAATCAAGGAATTTAGCCCGCATAATCAAGGATTTTTGCCCGCGTTTTTCTGGAGGGTCTAACAAACTATTCGTAAACCCTTTATAAGGGTAGTCTTATTTTAAAGTGGTATCGATTTTTCTCATGGCAGTTTGACACTAGAGACAAACCAGGGGGCTTTGCTTTTAATCTGTGTCTGTCCATTTGGTGTAGTATTTTATCCAATATTACATGTGGTTTATATATTAGTCACTTTCTTATGAAATGCCAGATTTTAGGCCTTGGTTTGAACATTCAATTCTGAAAATAAAAAATCAACCCTTTAATGATGATTAATGATTCCTTTTTCTTTAATCCTGACGTGACTAGTGTAGATAGTAATCAAGTAAGTCAATCTGTATAGGAAGACGAGTTAAGGGATAGAGGAGAAAAGGTTATGGTATAATTACAGAGCCTGTCAATTTATGAATTGAGGAAATCAAAGTTAGTCTAACCAAAGTGCAGCCATCTAAAAATATACTATCTGTTATTAAAGATCAGAGGAAAATAACAGAATTAGAGGGGTAAATCCGGAATAAAGAAGCAAAGAGATTGTAGAGCAGTGAGAAGGAAAGGAAGAAAGAGAAGACACGTTTAGGTCAGGATGGATATCCGAAAGTGGTTGTCCAACAAGAAGGCTGGTAGTTCTCGCAGCAGCAAAGATATTGTGGAGGCCGAGCTTCCACAGAGGAATTTAGTTCAGAGCGAGTTAACTCCACCAGCCAGAGAAGATGTCCCGGCGGCGGCCAGAGCATCTTGTTCCACAATAAGCACTAGAACGGCTCAACAGCCGCCTCCAGCTCCACCTTTTAATGCCACTGCGCCTGACGATCTTGGGACAGAGGGGCCAGACCAGGTTATCTTGCAGTCCTACACTGTCCGAATAATTAATGGCCAAAAACGCACCTTTACCAAGAATTGGTTTAATGGAAGAAAGTGGCTGGAATATTCAGTTGTGGCTGATGATGCATTTTGCTTTCCATGTAGAAAGTTTAACATGGTGGTGCTAATGCAGACAAAGCCTTCACACAAACCGGCTTCTGTAATTGGAAATGTGCAACTGATAGCACCAAAGGTTTTTCAAGACATGCATCCAGCAAGGAACATTTGAAATGCAACGCTCTCTGGATCGAATATGGTGCTCGTAGTGCTACAGGATCTGAGGTCTCCACGCTTGTTAATGAGGGGCAACTGACAAGAAATCGCCAATATTTAGGTGCGATCGTGGACATCATTGAGTTCCTTGTGTCACACCAGCAACCGCTCAGGGGGACGTCGGATGCTGTGGAGTCAAGAGAAGACGTGGAAAGTGGACTGTTTTTGTCTATGATGGAATATACAATGAGGAAAGACCCGGCCTTAGCAAAGGCATTCAGCACTATTCCGAAAAATGCCACATACACATCACATGACATTCAAAACGAAATAATAGGGCTCATGAGTGAAATAGTGACCAGTGAAATAGTTGAAGAAATAGGAGACAGCTGGTACACTTTAATGGTGTACGGGACCAAGGATCCAACAGGTTGTGAAAATGTGTCAATCGTGGTCCGTCATCTAAATAAGAACAATGATATTCGTGAGAGACTGCTGGTAATGGCCACTACGAAGCATTGTGATGCCCTAAGTCTGACAGACCTTGTCATTTCTGAGCTAAGAAAGGCAGGCTTAACAACAGACACAATCCTCAGCCAGTGCTATGATGGTGCAAATGTGATGTCAGGGAAAAGAGGAGGCGTACAGAAAATACTGCAGGAGAAAGTTGAGAGAGAGGTCCCATATGTGCATTGCTTCAACCACCAATTACATCTGGTGGTTATTCATGCCATGTCCTCAGAGAACACTCTGCAAGTCTTTTTTGATGTGTGTGACATGCTTTATCGGTTTCTGAAAAAAACAACCGTGTCCGCAGTGTACACAGGACAACGCCTGAAAAGCTTATTGGACCAAAGGTGGACCGGTCACCTAGGTACCGTGTCAGTCATAGTCAACAGTTATGAGGCAGCTCCTCCACCAATGAAGAGAGTTCGCCAAGTCCCTACACACCTGAAGCAGTACGTGGTGGAGAGTAGTATAGGTCAGCAGGACATAGGAAGTGAGACAGAGTGCAAGCGGCTCTTCTTCAGCACATTGCACAGTGTCATTGGGGAAATGAACAAGAGATTTTCTGAGCGAAACAGCCAGCTGGTCGAGGCGCCTTGACCCAGAAAATCCTCACTTTTTGGATGTGCAGAAGGTGACACCGCTGCTTGAGCTCACGAAAACCACTTTGGTGGAATCTGAGTTTGCTGTAGCTCAAAACATTTTGCAGTCTGAAATGGCCCGCTCTACTGGGGATGTGTGGACCCCCACTTCCATCCTGCAGCGCTTCAGTGCTTACCGCACTGAAACATGGAGTGACTTTTGGGGAATCCTCGGCAACGTGTGAGAGCACCTTCTCAACGCTAACGAATGTCTTCAATCAGCACAGACGAAGCATGCTGCACCCAAGAAAAGCCTGCATGATACAATTGGTGTGTGAGGCGGATCTCACAAAACAATTTCGGGAAAAAGACTGGAAGGAGCACTTATTCAGAAAGTTCAATAAGCAAACAAGGAGGCTTCAACTTTACTGAAATAAGGTAAGATACAATTCTGCAGATTTATCTTGTTAAAAAAATGTGTCAATTAATTGCATTGCCAGTATTTTTCGTTGTTATGTGACGACCCCTACTTTACCTTTTGTGTGTGTGTATGTCCCTTTAACGTTCAGCACTGATTGAGGGCACCTGGCTGTCGGTACGGTCATGAGGAGTGAAAGGCCCGAGCCAGAGACTGGCTTGCTCTCTCTGTTGGAGGATCTGTTTTGGAGAGCAGCTACCTCACTTATGATTTTGTTTCCCTTCACCTTAGTTTGGCATTCAACACTTTGCACGACCACACCATGTTCACACACCCAAACATACACTACTGATCTTACTGATTAACACATCCCATTGTGGTAGCTCTGTTTAGTTTAATGATAATAATAAATATCTTTCCTTACATCGCGTCCGTTCCACGTTTTTATTATGGCCAAGAGCCAGGCCGTGACAGTTGTGAAAAAAAAGTTGCCCCCTCTGATTTTTTAACAGCCCCCTCAGTCATTTCATCCTGGAGCCTGGCCTGCCCTGCTAGCCTTAGCTTTGGAACAGTCAGTCACTAAAACCCAACAAGGACAGAAACCAACGGTAACTAACGTGACTGTGCTCGTACTCGCTGCCATACATAATTCCCCGTGCATTAACTCTACGTTATATTGAGCATGGTGACACAACAAACCAACTGCTTCCCCTATCATCCGAAACTACAAAGCACATACCCTCGTCCCGCTACTCCCAAACAATCAGCAGCACCAAGTGACAAAAGCTGTTCGTAGTCCGTTCCCAACAACGGACATCCATTCAAAAAACGTTTTTCCCAGGTTCAAAGCAACGAGCCCCCATGTTACGTTACGGCCCGGCTCTGGGGCTATAGCATAAACCGGAGAGTCGAGACGAGGTTTGACAATGTAACAATAGTTTATTTGATAATAAACTAAATGAGCGAAACTAGCAACATGTACCCCGACGCTGGCACGGAGAGAGTGCCCAGAGGAGTAAGAGTGAGGGACACGAATCAGGTTGGGGCTCGTCTAAAGTCAAAAGTCAAATTTTGACATACATTTTGTTGGTATGAATTTTCTGTGCTAATTTAGGTTGGAGTATCACACATGGATGTACAGTTGCAAGAAAAAGTATGTGAACCCTTTGGAACTACCTGGATTTCTGCATAAATTGGTCATAAAATGTGTTCTGATCTTCATCTAAGTCACAACAATAGACAAACACAGTCTGCTTAAGCTAAAACCACACAAACAATTATATGTTTTTATGTTTTTATTGAACACACCATGTAAACATTCACAGTGCAGGGTGGAAAAAGTGTGTGAACCCTTGGATTTAATAACTGGTTGACCCTCCTTTGGCAGCAATAACCTCAACCAAACGTTTCCTATAGTTGCATATCAGACCTGCACTGTCGGTCAGGAGGAATTTTGGACCATTCCTCTTTACAAAACTGTTTCAGTTCAGCGATATTCTTGGGATGTCAGGTGTGAATCGCTCTCTTGAGGTCATGCCACAACATCTCAATTGGGTTGAGGTCAGGACTCTGACTGGGCCACTCCAGAAGGCGTATTTTCTTCTGTTGAAGCCATTCTGTTGTTGATTTACTTCTGTGCTTTGGGTCGTTGTCCTGTTGCATCACCTGTTGAGCTTCAATTGGTGGACAGATGGCCTTAAGTTCTCCAGCAAAATGTCTTGATATACTTGAGAATTCATTTTTCCGTCGATGATAGCAATCTGTCCAGGCCCTGAGGCAGCAAAGCAGCCCCAAACCATGATGCTCCCTCCACCATATTTCACAGTAGGGATGAGGTTTTGATGTTGGTGTGCTGTGCCTTTTTTTCTCCACACATAGCGTTGTGTGTTCCTTCCAAACAACTCAACTTTGGTTTCATCTGTCCACAGAATATTTTGCCAGTAGTGCTGTGGAACATCCAGGTGCTCTTTTGCAAACTTCAAACGTGCAGCAAAGTTTTTTCTGGACAGCAGTGGCTTCCTCCATTTTATGACCAACTTATGCAGAAATCCAGGTAATTCCAAAAGGTTCACATACTTTTTCTTGCAACTGTAGTTGTTTTGGAGAGCTTTACAATAATCTAGTTTGAGCCAGTTTCCTTTGAGGTAAATATGCTAAAATGTTTGGTGTGGCATGTGACTGGTGTTCTCCTGTGTGAGGCCAAGCAGCAGGTTCTAATAGAGAGTCTGTTATGGGGGGTTTGGTTTAGTGTGACAGAGAAAGTGGCTAGAGCAGTTGTCTATTGATCACGTCCATGGTTTCTTGTGGGGTCGCTGCGTATACAGTTGCCTTCCAGTACCACTGGGTTTCAGTGAATAAATACCCGCCACAAGTATTTGTACGAAGACTAGGTAAGAGTTTAGTCAGATAAGGGACATACTGTAATGAGTTAGTTGAGCATGGGGAGTCACCAATTGTAGCCACTCGTTGCATAGTGTAATGGTTTGGTGTATGTTACCTCAATTTGGTTATCTAGGTTGCTAGATTTTTGTGGTTTGATATGGCTAACATTGTGTAAGATTTTGTTCAGTGTCCCTCAGATGAGTTGTTGGAGCAATGTACAAAGGAGCAGTTGGTGAAGATTGCTCATTATTACTCTGTTGATGTTGACTCCAAACAAACAAAGAAAACCCTGAAATGTATTATAAAGGCTCATTTGCTAGACTGTGAGGTACTGATGGACAGGGGAGGTAAGAGCATTGTAACTAATTCTGTGTCTAGCTTAACATTTGAACAACAGAAATAATTATTGATTCTTGAAAAAGAGGTGGACACAACATTATTATAAAGACCACACATGATTCATATCCAATTAAATTGCATTTATTTAAATAAATTAACTATGAAGTCAATTAATCAGTAATGTGTGTAGTGTGTGGGTGTGTGAACATGTATCACGTATATAAAGCAAAAACAAACAAACCAAGGTCCAGTAGAGTCAAGCAACCCAAGAGGAGAGAGAGACTGACTGCTCAGGCACCCACTCATAAGCCTTCAAAACAGACAATTTCACCGTATCAAAAACTGTACAGGCTTCAGAAGATAAAGCGGAGTAGGCTTCTTGTGCTTTACCCGTAAACACACACTGCAACATTAAAGTTCTGTCCTCATCAGGCCAGCCCCTTGAATCAGCAACACGCTCAAACAGAAAAAAAAAGTGTCTATATCATTTTCATTAAACGTTGGCAACAACAGTAAATGACTTAGTAAATGCAACATCAAAGCGTGAACTTACAAGTTCCTCATTCAAAGCCGATGCAGACATTTTACCTGCTTTAATCAAAGCCAATTTTTGCAGTTCCAAATCCATTTTAATTTGTTCCTTTTTGTATTTGATTTGTTCCACCTCTTTTTCAAGAATCAACAATTATTTCAGTTGTTCAAATGTTAAGCCAGACACATAATTAGTTACAATGCTCTTACCTTCCCTGTCCATTATTATTAACATTTTAGCATATTTACCTCAAAGAAAACTGGCCCAAACTAGATTATTATAAAGTACTCCAAAAAAACTACATCCATGTGTGATACTCCAACCTAAATTAGCACAGAAAATTCATACCAACAAAATGTATGTCAAAATTTGACTTTTGACTTTAGACGAGCCCCCGTGTCACGCCCTGGCTCAAGGACGGACAAAAGACAAAAATAATAATGTTAATTATATATATATATATATATATATATATATATATATAAATACAATTACATTTTGTAGTTAAACATAATGGTTAAACTGTCTACTCTGGGCTGTTTTATTAAAAAGCAACTATCTCGTGTTCCCAGGATTTAAAAAAAACAGTTTTACAAATTACATTACCTTGCATTTAGCTGACGCTTTTATCCAAAGCGACTTACAATAAGTGCATTCGACCAGAAAGATACAAACTTGAAGAAAACAGAATCATGTAAGTACATCAGGTTTCATAGAGCCAAAACATTTCAAGTGCTACTCAACTGGCTTTAGATAAGTCAGTCCTTAATTAGTGTAAGTGTTTTGTTAGCAATTATTTCGCTCGAAGTGGAGTCGAAAGAGATGAGTTTTCAGTCTGTGCCGGAAGATGTGTAGGCTATCTGCTTTCCTGATGTCAATGGGGAGCTCATTCCACCATTTTGGTGCCTGGATAGCAAACCGACGTTTTTTTGCTGATGGGAACTTGGGTCCCCCTAGCAGTGCGGGTGCAGCAAGCCATTTGGCCGATGCAGAGCGGAGTGCACGTGCTGGGGTGTAGGGATTAACCATGTCCTGGATGTAGGAAGGGCCAGATCCATTCGCAGCATGTGGATTCCAGCAGTTACTGGAAGCGAGTGAAGTGAGCAGAGGAGCAGCGTGGTGTGGGAAAATGTTGGAAGGTTGAAGACCAGACGAGCCGCTGTATTCTGGATGAGCTGCAGAGGTCGGATGGCACAGGTTTTTTTTACACTTTTTTAATTATTTCTCTGTTGTTTTCTTGGCTTACTGATCAAAGCAGAAAGAACCCTTGAACCTTTTTTCTACAAAAACAAGTTCTGAGAACAACCAAAGCGTATTTTCAGAAGAGAAACAACAGCCGACAGATTGTGCGTGGCAGATAAAAAAAACCTCACTTCCACTTCACTCACAACCAGAATCACAGCTACACAAGCCAAATTATGAGAAACACACGAGCCCGGACGCTCGGCGAATCAAAGCGCTCCTGGTTTCTTCTCATCAGTTCTTAGATTCCTGCAACAGAGCTTCCTGTACAGAGGGAGTCCAGGATGAGTGAGATGCCAATTTGTCTTGACATGTTAAGTTGTGACTTGATCAGATTACGAGGCGCAGCACCATTAAGCAGAGCGCTCGTTTTTCTACATGGAGGCTGAGACCAGATTCAGTTACCAACAACAGCCGGTGACCTTGCCGATGTCCATCATGCTGGGACTTATCGACAACATCATCACCAGATATCAATCAAGCATCAACTGAGAACTGAGGAACCACATAATACGATTCTCAGTGGTGTTGCTAGTCATTTTGTGTTCAAGGGACTCTAGTTTTAGAAAACAACATAAAAACAATAACATGTGCCTGCCACAAGTCTCTAAAATTAAGAGAAATAAAATGTTGTGTATCCACAATACATGGACATTTATTTTTATTTTCCAAAATGTTTGGGTTTGAACTTTTAGATGTCTTCTGATGGTTACGATACGATATTACTTTATTAGTATAAGTATAAGTCTGAAATTTGACTTGCGTCACAGCAGCTCGATGTCCAACACAAACATAGACAAATATCCAGACACAAATACATGAAACACAAACAAACATTTAACATAACAGTTCAATCAGTGAGAGAAAACATGCTCAAAGAGCCTTCAGCGCGCATTTGATCTGAGATTTAGCTCTGTATTTACTGAGAGGATTGACTGATGCACAAAGGAGTGCTTCAGTCTGACTTTATTGAATCGTGGGATCCTGTATCTCCGTTTAGATGTCTGCAGTTCATATTCACTGTTCAGAACATGGTTTGGGTCAGAGATTATGTTATTGGACAGCCTCACTAGGTTGTTATGATTAGGGTTGGGTATCGTTTGAATTTCCACAATTCTGATTCCGGTTCTTAATTCCGATTCTTTGAGGGGCAGGGTAAAAAAATGATACATGCTCTTTCCACCAAAAAAATTAGATTTATTCGAGTAACTTTTACACAGGTACAGTAATATTCCCATTAATCAATCTGTTTATATTCACTGCTATGCAACTTTAACCTGAGAACCACTGAAGCTACAACAGTGCAACAGTCCCACTTTTAAAGGAAACCCCCCCGATTTAAAAACAGTTCTTGTTGAGAAAAACAAGCATATCTGCCTTCTCAGACATACCGGGAAGAAATGTTTGAACATTTTAAAGTAAAATGCTTCAATCTGGTGCACTTTAAGCAGAATTACTAGAGACTAGATCTAGGGGGTACAACTCTAAACACCCATATGAAAAAGATTGGTTTATATTTTAAGAATTAAATAAGTATGTGAACATAAACAATAACCTACCAGAGCCAATAAGAAATATATCTAACTTTTTTTTTTTTTTTTGTTCATTCATATCTTATTTTACTATTTTATTTATGCATATTTCTTTATCTCCAGTTTAAAACGATATGTCTGGTTTACTGTCCTATTGTCAAGTTTCCTGGGCTTTTTGTGTGTATTTCCCACTTGAAAGGGATGTGGCGTCTACCGGACTTTGGGAACAGAATTTCACTCCAATGACACAGCTTCTTTTCAATACTTTTTATTTTGATTGGCAAGTTCACTTTATGCAGTCACTTTATGTAGGTGAAAAACCTTTGAAAACAAAAGAGAACATTTTAGAATTTGTAAATATGTAAATAAAGCAGATTATTTTTACTTGACTTTTTTGTGGAAATGTTGACAAATTAATTATTATTTTTAAACAAGAAACTATGATGTCCTCCTTTAACAGAGGTATTCAATGAATAAAATAAGACTTCACTATTAATGCTTCGACTAAACAAATGAAATCTTTATGACATGACTTATTTCTGAAACAAGAAAGCTTCTTTCTAAGCTAAATAAACAGCACGTCTAAGCTCTGAATGTGCCGCACAATTAACGCACCACATTGAAACCACACAAACAATGCTGCGCAGCGCCGCTCGCGCTCTAACAAGACACGTGCATACACGCAAACAATTTAACGAAACATTCACTAGCGGCTCTGCGGAGCTCTCACAGCATGATGGATGTGACCAGCCGCCGGACGTCTCTGTGCAGAATGGTGGCAGGGATCTTTTCCCTTCCCCTGTTAGAGGTTAGATTTAGTGTCTTCTGCTAGGCTCTTGTCACAGGGACAGGACAGCTTGGGAAAATCCTGATGTTGACATCTCTTACTATTCATTTGCTGTCCGGGTTGGTATCAATGACTCTCCCAAGCTTAAACTGGCCTCTTAGCGCGTTCTGGTCACACAGCCAGACTACGTCTCCAACAGTGACATTTCTCTGTGAAGTGTGCCATTTGTTCCTGACAAAAAGGTTCGGACCAGCCAGCTGGCTCCAGCTCCGCCAGAATTTGGCTACCTCTTCTTGCATTGCTCGGAGTCTCTTGTAGGGATAGCTCGAGAAGTCGAAAGTCCTGAAGTCCCCGCTTTGAGATCCTTGGCCCAGGAGAAGAGAATTTGGGGTGACATAGCGGATAAAGTGTTCTCTGCTCTGTACTCTGGCGTCGATCGGGCGCTCATTCGCCAAGTTAGCCGCTATGCTAAGGGTTGTTTGAAACTCACAATACTGTAGCTGAGCCCAGCTCCCCCTCCAAGACTCTGGAGTGCCCTCTTCACAGTCTTTACAGCAGCTTCTGCAGCACCATTCCTGTGTGGTGAGTCAGCCGGATGGATTTTCCACATCCATTCCGTTCCATTTCCTGCTGTTGTTTCTTCCAGGGCAACTTTGTTCTGGCTTTTTAGGAACCTGTATAGCTCTTCTAAGATCGGCTTTGCTCCAATGAAGTTGGTTCCTGGGTCTGACCAGATTTTCTTTGGGTGTCCTCTGATTGCAGTAAATATTTGATATGCTATGAGGAACCCTTCAGTCGACACTGTGCTTACTAGCTCCGTGTGGACTGCTCTGCTGGCCATGCAACAGAAGACAACTCCCCAGACCTTCAGTGTTGTTCTTTTCTTGACATCGTCTTTCACATGATAGGGTCCTAAGAGGTCGACTGTTGTAAACTCAAATGGAAAGGCAGGCTCTGTTCTTTCTGTTGGCATATATCTCCCATAATTTGTTGGCATATCTTTGCTTTGACTTTTCTGCAGTCTATGCAGCCATCAACAACCTTTTGAGCAAGTCTTCTTCCCCTTATGATCGATGCCGTCTTTCTCACTTTAAGCAAGGTTCCAGCCACGCCATTGTGTGCCTCTCGAGTCAGCAACATCGACACCCAGGAATCATAAGATAGGATGGGAACACCACTTTTATCTTCTTTGAACCCTTGGAATCTTCCTCCACAAAGCAAAAGCCCAGAGATGTCGTCCCTGTAGACTACAAGTCTGTCTGTGGTGGTGTTTGAGAATGATACACCTGCTTGGGCTGACAGTAAAATGTCTTGCAGGGCATCTTCTCGCTCCTTTACAGAGATGACTCCCGAAGAGGATACCGCCTCCCACTTTTCACTTTCCACAGATTGACTGGGTTTGATGAACTTTTTTGCTGCCCTCCAGATCCATGCAACTGTCTTAACCAATCGGCTCAGCACATTGAACCGCTTGACATTCACCAGGTTCTGGATAGCTGACCCTGCAGGTGGTCTCCTCTCTGCTTGGATTGGGTTCTGCTTTTGCGGTGCTTGCTGTTTCTATGCCTTGGCCCTCGTTAGTGCAGCAACAAATGCCTTCTTTTGCAGCTTGTTGATGCCTTCTCTGGCAGTGTCAGCGAGGTTCCTTGCAGATTTGATTGGCCACTCGTTCGCTGGCAAGTTCAGAAACTTTGGCCCATTTTGCCACTCTGAGTTTTCGTCCAGGTCTTGAGGGCTTGCTCCTCTGGTGATTATGTCAGCGATGTTGTATGGACCAGGAATCCACCACCAGTCAAGTATGTTTGAGTTGTTCTGGATTTCGCCAATCCGATTTGCAAAGAAAGTCTGATATCCATAGCTTTCCCTTTGTATAGTACCAATGACTGTTTGGCTATCAACCAGATGATACCGCCTTTGCACTTTGATAATACTGTGTAACTCAAAGTACTTTTTCAGGCGAGTGGAAAACACGGCTCCACACATCTCTGCTTTGACTGCATCACCTCTGTGGTCCAAAGGAGTCAGTTTGGCTTTGGATTCCACCAGCCTGACAATCGGGCCTTCGTCCATGTTCCAGCTCAGATATAGTACTGCTCCGTAAGCATGCTCGCTTCCATCAGATAGTGTGATTCCACAGGGTTGCTCTGCAAAGCCTGGGGGGGTTAGTGCACCTGCTGAACTTGAGATTGCAAAGTTGGGCATACTCCTCGAAAAGCTTGATTGCATCTTCCCTGAGCCCATCTGAAAGTGCCATGTCCCATGTGTCCTTCACTGCACAACTTTTGCTTCTTGCCTCCTGGAAAGCCCGCCCCACCAGAATAGCTCCTTTCTGCTTAGCAGGAGTTACCAGTCCAACTGGGTCATATAGTCCTGACACTTGGCTCAGCAGTTCTCTTCTCGTAAGAGGGTTTGGTGTCTGGGCTCCGATTTCCTCCTGTAGAAGGTTTTGACCAAGTCGCATCTTTTTCTTTGTCCTGGAAAAGTGTTTTCCGACCATGATATGGAGTTTGTCCTCTTCCACCATGTAGCCCAAGCCTAGCGCCTTATTATTTCCCTCACACATTTGGTTTGGTAGAATCATGGTCTTCTGCATTTCTTCCTCCCACTTTGACCAGAGAACACCCATGGCTTGAGCTCAAACCCTACGGCCTTTAGGATCTGCTGCACATTTGCTGTGATGGTATACAGCTGCTCACGATTGTTGTGTGAGGTGAGTATGTCATTGACGTAGCCGTCCTGATGAAGTCCCTGCCGCTCCTTTTCAAGGTGGGTGAAAGGAGGCAGGTTAGCTTCTCCTGGCCTTGATGTTGGGACATAGGTAGAAGTGATGGTCGGGAACATGCTCATTCCTCTAGTCTTGATTCTTACACAGAAAGCCAGGTTTGCAGTATGAGCTTCCATCATGGACCTCAAGACATCTCCTGCATGCTCCCAGTTTCCTCACTGCACTCTCCTTCTCTGTTAGCTCCAGCGCTCTAAACTTTCTGCAGAAGCAGAGCTTTCTCCTGTGTTTCTCGTCTCCACAGATTACACACCCTGCCTGGTCGTCGGTCATTTTGGTAGACTTGGTCCTGGCATGCCTAGGATCAGCCTTGGCCTCCATTCTGCATGGTTCCTCTTCCCTCAGTTGCTCGAGCTGCTCATATATGCTCTCTTGCTCTTTAAGGAAAGTCAGGAGAAAGTCAAAGCGATTATGTGTCGGACCAGAACGTTTTCTCTCAGTGGCATAGACAAGCCATTCTTTCTTGAGGGTATCTGGGAGTTTACTCTGAATGGATTTGGTTACTAGTAGTTTTTTTTATAGCACCTGTGTCCCCAAGGTCACTCAGATCTTGAAGAGCTTTTTCAACAGTTTGGATCAACTCTACAATTTTACGTGGCTGATATCCTCTGACAGCTGGCATCTTCTGTAACTCCTCCACTATTTCGATGGATGTGTGATTCCCATAGCGGTTCTCTAGGACACGGAAAACATCATCTGCAGTGTTGTAGGCAGTGAGGCGAAGATCTCTCGTCATTCTGCCTTCAAGACTGTCCAGCAGTTGGATCTTTTTCACCTCTCTTGATCCAGTAGGTTTCACCTTGCTTCTGAAGTGCCTCCCAATCCATCCTTCATCTGTGGAAACGTCTGTTGCCACTGGGTGAGTTCCTCCAACAGTCTTACCCAGAGGTCCGTCCCATAGGACTAGGTCTCCAACAGCTCTGATTCTTTGAGGTGCTAGTTGACCTTCTCTGTGGCTTATCAGCAGACTTATTTCCCTGTCTTTTCTGCTGCTCCACAGCCTTTCCTTTCGCTTGATCCGCCATGATTTCCCCTCTTTTGGGCATTCTGCCCTTTGCCTGGGGAGTGGTGTGATTCAAGAACAAGGAACCTTGGATGATCAGGTCTCAGTTGTCTGCTTGAGTTGTAGTTCAGCGTCTCAGGAGTTCTTCCAGTTCCTGGTCTCCCGGTTTTTCACTGTCAAGTTTCCTGCGCTTTTTGTGTGTATCCCCCACTTGAAAGGGATCAGGCGTCTACCGGACTTTGGGAACAGGATTTCACTCCAGTGACACAGCTTCTTTTCAATACTTTTTATTTTGATTGGCAAGTTCACTTTATGCAGTCACTTTATGCAGTCACTTTATGCAGGTGAAAAACCTTTGAAAACAAAAGAGAACATTTTAGAATTTTGTAAATATGTAAATAAAGCAGATTCTTTTTACTTGACTTTTTTCTGGAAATGTTGACAAATCAAATTAATTATTATTTTTAAACAAGAAACTATGATGTCCTCCTTTAACAGAGGTATTCAATGAATAAAATAAGACTTCACTATTAATGCTTCAACCAAACAAATGAAATCTTTATAAGACATGACTTATTTCTGAAACAAGAAAGCTTCTTTCTAAGCTAAATAAACATTGCGTCTAAGCTCTGAATGTGCCGCACAATTAATGCACCACATTGAAACCACACAAACAATGCTGCGCAGCGCCGCTCGAGCTCTAACAAGACACGTGCATACACGCAAAGAATTTAACGGAACATTCACCAGCGGCTCTGCGGAGCTCTCACAGCATGATCGATGTGATCTTACCGGCTGCCTGTCCTGACTCGGTAGAAAAGCCTCCTGTCTACACGCTTCCGTCTACTAGGATCGCACACAGCTACTATTTAAACCAGGGGTGGGGAACCTCCGGCCCCCGGGCCGTATACGGCCCGCGAGACCATTTGGTACGGCCCTCGAGGTAATTTATAAGCACACGCAAAAAAGAAAAAAATTAAAGAAATCTAGACCGCAAAAAAACAAAACAAGCCAGTGCCTGTTTTTCCTGGCCAAGGTCAGGGTCCTTGAACACAACACGAGCCCTACGTGTCATTACGTGGTATATGTCTCGTCTGACAGGGGTGCAGTTCTGACGGAGAGCATCAGAACGTCGCTTCAGCACTTCCAAAAATTGCAGTACCCATAAGGAGCCGTACACATGCCGCCGTTTTTTCGTGGCTGTGTCTTTAGTTGAAAGCCCAGTGGCGATCTGTTCATCTGTCATACTGATCATACAGTCAATAACGTTGTTGTTATTAGCATCCGGTTAGCTAGCTATGCTAACGAATATAAGAAGCTTTTTCTCCAACCAGTGAGGTAAAGGCACATCTTTATATGATCATTATAGTTATAAAAAAAACAAGAGAAAGTAAACAGGTATAAAATACTATATGACAATAAATAAAATAAATAAAGTTGTTATTAATAAACAAGAATACAGTTTGAAAGGAGTGATTTGTAAAATATCCATAAAGAAAAATAAATCTGCTTACAGTTCTGTTTCATATGGATGTTGAGAGATCTATCCATAGATCTCCTAATGTTGCTCTCAAAGTGCACCAGATTGATGCTTTTAACTAAAAAAAAACCAGGGGGAGCATGCCCCCCGGACCCCCCTGGAGGAGGTTAGGTCCCCCCCCACTTAAATCACGTCCATATGGATAGGAAACTAAATACATTTGCACATATCTTGTGTCCATATACTTTCTGTTTTGGTGGTCATGCCACACCGTGCATGCATTCACGGTAAGATATCTGGATTAAGAGGTTGCTTTTTCTTTGCACAGCATGAAAGAAAGGCGAAATGAATGGGCTGTGATTTTAGTATTTTTAAGAAGAGGTCAATAATTTGTACGGCCCTCGGAGGATGTTGAAAAAATTGAAATGGCCCTTGAGAGGAAAAAGGTTCCCCACCCCTGATTTAAACCCTTCTTGAGCATGCAGCACTGGGCTCTGTAATTAGGGTGATTACACCCAGCTTGCCAGAGGAGGCAGGACTGCCTGCGATCATTACACCTGTTGTCTATCCTATTAATCGGTGGTTTATCTTTAAATGAAACATATTTGTAGCGTTTATGATTTAAATTCTGAATAAAGTTGAGATATTTTGTTATTCTATGTATCCATATCTGTTAATATTCGACTACTTGTAATCTGTTTTTTATTTTATATTTATTAAAGCCTTAGTCTCTGTTTGACTTTACACCTATAGTCAGTGGTTGCGTTAGACTTTTTCGTTGTCCGTCATTTTGACGGACAGGATCGTAAAATTTCCGTCATAATCCATTATTACCCATCATTTTATTTTTCATGTTTTAATGATGAGATGAGACATATTTAATATTTATGTTTGGGTAATGAGCAGCAAATGTTCATTCATTCATTGTTTTTTTATGATTCATACAGAACTTTTAAGGGCATGGAGAAAAGAAAAGATGAACAGAGACACCGACCTTGTGCTCACTTTTCATGTCAACACGAACATTAATGATTTATTTTTTCCTGCACTGACAGCACAGCAGAGGGGGGCAGAGGCCGCTAAAAACACTGCGACCATTGTGCCTAAACAGGCAAATATGAACAATGCCATAGTTTTAAATGAGACAATTAAAATCAAAATATGAACAAAACATTTACAAGAACAACTCAATTGATCTGCTGTAGCTCATCTTAGCTTTTCTACAGATGTCACAGAACATTTAGCATCTTCCCTCCTCAGCCACTTAAACTTACTGGCTTGTCCTTCATCCTCCACCACATCAATCCCTCTTTTTTCACCTTGTTTTCTCCACACCATCACAATTACTGGGCTTATTAAAAAAGCTTTGGACGATCAGCTGCCGTGACATTTTGCGATTGCTAAAGCCGGTTAAACAACGAGGTAATCAACAAGGTCGAAAACAAGACTAGACAATAGCTACTTAATATACACACACTCACCACCAACTGGACAGGGGTGTGAATGACTAAATAATAGTTACAGACTACAGTAGAGTACAGTAGATCGCCCTCAGTCTACCTGGCCACTAAGGATGTAATATAATGTGGGCCGCTGGTGGAAATGTTGGCGCTGTTCCGAGTTGTGTTCTAATCTGTCAAAATGACGGACTGCTTTCAGATTTCAAAACTAGGGCCACCAGGGTGGGTGTAGGGTGACTGGAGGACGGGTTTTGGGCTGACAGCCCAGGAGCACAGCGGAGGGCCCGGAAGGGATCTCGGGCGGACGGCCCGGGGGCAAGGCAGAAGCCGAGAAGGGGTCTCGGGCGGACGGCCCGGGGGCAAGGCAGAGTCCATGGTGGGGGTCTCGGGCGGGCGGCCGGCTCGGGGGCAAGGCAGAGACCATGGAGGGGGTCTCGGGCGGACGGCCCGGGGGCAAGGCAGAGTCCATCGAGGGGCGAAGGCAACAGTGGGTGAACTCAGGGGGCCGAGCATGAGGGCGAAGGCAGCGGCAGGAAGAGTCAGGGGGCCGGGCTCGAGGGCGAAGACCGCGGCTCTCAGGGGACCAGGCTCGAGGGCGAAGACCGCGGCTCTCGGGGGGCCAGGCTCGAAGGCGAAGACCGCGGCTCTCAGGGGGCCGGGCTCGAGGGCGAAGCAGGCGGTGGACCCCCGGCAGAAGAGTAGTCGGCGAGACCCCCAGCGGGACAGCACATGGAGTTGGCAGGACCCCCAGCGGAAGAGTTGTCGGCGGGACCTCAAACGGCACAGGACATAGGATTGGCAGGACCCCCGGCAGAAGAGTAGTCGGTGGGATCCCCAACGGGACAGGACATGGAGTTGGCAGGACCCCCAGCGGAAGAGTAGTCGGCGGGACCCCCAACTGGACAGGATATGGAGCTGGCATGACCCCCAGCGGAACCTCCAACGGCACAGGACACAGGGTTGGCAGGACCCCCGCAGAAAAATCATCGGCGGGGCCTCCAACGGCACGGGACATAGGGTTGGCAGAACCCCCGGCAGAAGAGTAGTCGGCGGGGCCTCCAACGGCACGGGACACAGGGTTGGCAGGACCCCCGGCAGAAGAGTAGTCGGCGGGGCCTCCAACGGCACGGGACACAGGGTTGGCAGGACCCCCGGCAGAAGAGTAGTCGGCGGGACCCCCAACAAGACAGGAAACGGGGTTGGCAGGACCCCCGGTAGAAGAGTAGCCGGCGAGACCTCCAACGGCACAGGACATAGGGTTGGCAGGACCCCCTGCAGAAGAGTAGTCGGCGGGACCCCCAACGGGACAGGACATAGGGTTGGCAGGACCCCCGGCAGAAGAGTAGTCGGCGAGACCCCCAACGGGACAGCACATGGAGTTGGCAGGACCCCCAGCGGAAGAGTTATCGGTGGGACCCCCAACGGGACAGGAAATAGAGTTGGCAGGACCCCCAGCGGAACCTCCAATGGCACTTGAGTAGGGACTTGAGTGGAGACTGGAGAGGGGACTTGAGATGGAGCTGGAGAGGGAACTTGAGAGGGAACTCGAGAGGAGACTCAATAGGTGACTTGAGAGGGACTCGAGAGGTGACTTGAGAGGGGGCTCTAGAGGGAACTGGAGAGGGGGCTCGAGAGGGAACTTGAGCGGGAACTTGAGAGGGAACTAGAGAAAGGACTAGAGGAGGGACTAGAAAGGGGTCTAGAAAAGGGACTAGAAAGGGGACTAGAGAAGGGACTAGAGGAGGGACTAGAGAAGGGACTAGAGAAGTGACTATGGCTGCTGGGGCCGGAACCAGGGCCGGAACCATGGCTGCTGGGGCCAGAACTGGGGCCGGAACCCTGGCTGCTGGGGCCAGGACTGAGGCTGGAACCATGGCTGCTGGGGCCAGAACTGGGGCCGGAACCGTGGCTCTTGGGCCTCGGGCTGCTAGCCTGGACTTGCGACTCCCTCTCTTAGGAGCCTTTTGGAGGCTCCGTGGACCTCCAAAAGCCAGACGAGTTCCAGAGAACGGCTCCTGGACAGGAGCTGGAACTGGGGAAGAAGCAGATGTTGACTCCAGACGGAACACACAGAGGCGTATGGTGTCAGGTTGGGAATTGGGAGGCAGGGAGCTAGCATGCCTGGGGCTAGCAGGCCGGGAATCACACACCGAGAGGAAGTCCAAAATCCAGCCAGGTAAGAATTTCACTAAACCTGGTTTCTCCATAGCCATCTGGTGCGCCTCAGCCTGAGCAGCCTCTCGTTGCTGAACTCCGGATGCTACCCTCCACTTATCAGAGCAGCCAGCCAAAGAAAAGGAAAAACTGAGTAATTACAGCTCAAAAGGATCTGCTGGGCCCATCCTTGGTTGGTTTCTTCTGTTGGAGTGAGTGAAACAGGCAGGACCCAAATGCAGATTGAACAGAGAAAATACCTTTATTTCAAGGTTTAACGCGGACAAACAGAACACTACCATGTGAACACAGTCACAGATAAACATGAAACCAACAATGACAGACAGCAAAAACAGAACTTAAATACACACAAGACTAATCAACGAAACACAATCAAGTAAACAGGTCGGAGGGAACAGGTAGGAGAGAACACACACAGACAGGAAACCAAGGAAAGATCTAAACAAGACAAAACACAACGCAGACAGAAAACAAAAGACAGATCTAGACAAGAAAAAACACAACACAGACAGATCGTGACACTCAGAGTCCTTTACCTCACTGAGCTGTAGTTATCAGCCTCTCAGTCTGACTGGAGAGGACTCTCCCTTCACATTATTGTAGAAAGATCTTCTTCTAATATCCGTTAGAGCAGCTAGCACTAGATGCTAATAACAACAGCGCTGGTACCGGTGCACCCTCCCTTTCTCCCTCGCTCGCTCCCATGCTCACTCGCACTTTGGTTGTGAGCTGCGGGTGCCAGATAAGCCAACATCCCCCATTTTCATCACTTACAGCGCTTATCGTACAGGGCAAATGAAAAGTGTAACTGGGATGAAAAGGGTGTTAAATGTACTTAATTATGAATGTTGTTACATCAAGGCCGAAAATTAGGATGAGCACTAAAGTCAACAGATATTGTTGTAAACTGTATTAAAGTGAACATGTATTATTTGGGACTGTTTTCAAGTAATCCTATATACAGTGGGGCAAAAAAGTATTTAGTCAGCCACCAATTGTGCAAGTTCTCCCACTTAAAAAGATGAGAGGCCTGTAATTTTCATCCTAGGTATACCTCAACTATGAGAGACAAAATGAGGAAAAAAAAATCCAGAAAATCACATTGTCTGATTTTTAAAGAATTTATTTGCAAATTATGGTGGAAAATAAGTATTTGGTCACCTACAAAGAAATAAGATTTATGGCTCTCACAGACCTGTTAATTCTTCTTTAAGGGCCTCCTCTGTCTCTCCACTTGTTAACTGTATTAATGGCACCTGTTTGAACTCGTTATCAGTATAGAAGACACCTGTCCACAACCTCAAACAGTCACACTCCAAACTCCACTATGGCCAAGACCAAAGAGCTGTCAAAGGACACCAGAAACACAATTGTAGACCTTCACCAGGCTGGGAAGACTGAATCTGCAATAGGTAAGCAGCTTGGTGTGAAGAAATCAACTGTGGGAGCAATTATTAGAAAATGGAAGACATACAAGACCACTGATAATCTCCCTCGATCTGGGGCTCCACGCAAGATCTCACCCAGTGGGGTCAAAATGATCACAAGAACCTAGTCAATGACCTGCAGAGAGCTGGGACCAAAGTAACAAAGGCTACCATCAGTAACACACTACGCCGCAGGGACTCAAATCCTGCAGTGCCAGACGTGTCCCCCTGCTTAAGCCAGTACATGTCCAGGCCCGTCTGAAGTTTGCTAGAGAGCATTTAGATGATCCAGAAGAGGATTGGGAGAATGTCATATGGTCAGATGAAACCAAAATATAACTTTTTGGTAAAATTTCAACAAGGCGTGTTTGGAGGAGAAAGAATGCTGAGTTGCATCCGAAGAACACCGTACCTACTGTGAAACATGGGGGTGGAAACATCATGCTTAGGGGCTGTTTTTCTGCAAAGGGACCAGGACGACTGATCCGTGTAAAGGAAAGAATGAATGGGGCCATGTATCGTGAGATTTTGAGTGACAACCTCCTTCCATCAGCAAGGGCATTGCAGATGAAACGTGGCTGGGTCTTTCAGCATGACAATGATCCCAAACACACCGCCCGGGCAACGAAGGAGTGGCTTCGTATGAAGCATTTCAAGGTCCTGGAGTGGCCTAGCCAGTCTCCAGATCTCAACCCCATAGAAAATCTTTGGAGGGAGTTGATAGTCCGTGTTGCCCAGCGACAGCCCCAAAACATCCATGCTCTAGAGAAGGGATTCCCAAACTTTTCAGCCCGCGACCCCCAAAATAACAGTGCCAGAGACTGGCGACGGGGGGGGGGGGGAAGATAGTTTTAATCAGGGCTGAATACAACATTTTAATTGTTTTTATTATTATGTTTATGGTTGTTATTTGTAGGGCTCTGTCCTAATATTTATTTTTGTTTTAAACTATGTTGAAAGATTAGTTTAATATAATTGTTTTATTTTGCTATGAAATTCTGAATGAAAGGGTGCGCGCGAGACTGGTTTTTCGCTGGGTTGAGTCGTGTGGGTTTTTGAGTGACATGCGGCACAGCAGCCTGTCAGTTTACTCTTGCTAGGTTAGTTTGGCTATTATCATTTATATTTATCTGCAACAATGGATATCAGGAAGTGGTTCATGAAAGGAATATGGCAACTCAGCGCCAGATGCAGGCAGGCACATTAGAAGAAATCAGTTACGTTACCAACGTAACTGATTTGCCAGGGACAAGGGAGGCTGGCAATCAATTATATTTTGAAGAGAAATTGACTCTCAAGCCGTCTCTCTCACAAACTCCGGCTCTGTGCGCAAGCAGACCGCTGCACACGCTATCTGCCTCGCTCAATCTCTCTCTCTCCCTTTCTCTCCATCGCTCAACCTCACTACACCCTGTGTGCGCTCCTCAAGTTTGCCTGCATGCTTGCCCAAGTTGGCACAGCGTTACAAATGTGCCACAAAACCAACCAATGGATGCAGCCTATAATAAGACCGTCAACAGCCTTATGGCAACCTAAAACCCCTCTGTTTCCGTAAAAACTATTCACGAGCGCCTCCCTCACCCCCCCCCCCCCGTTGACAATTCATATTTCCTGGGAAATGTAAGTTTCGGGGTGGGCCCGCCCTGGTAAATCAAATGCCCGCCCAGAGACGTATTTCTGCCGTCGGGTTGTTTGTACCCTTTTCAGGCGATTTGTAATCTGTTCTAGAAAAACGATGTGTTTTTTAGGATTTCAAGAAGCATATAGAACAAACAATGGATGTATTTTATGAACATTTATCCATGCTGAAAGTAGATTTAGATGTGTTAGGAGTGAGATAGAGATTATTATCTAATATATGCATCTGATGAAGCATTGCATGAAGTCTGTTGATGATCAGAGGCTGTTGTTGGGGCTGCATAAACGTTTTTTTATTTTCGTTTTGTAGGCAGACCATGCAGGCCTCAGAGAGTTAAACTTGGGCCTGCGACCATAGTTTTATTGTATTTTGTTTTGAAAATCCACAGCGGACGTTTGTGTCGTACTACATGCGGTGTATTTTGCATATCTCTCATTAGCCAACAATCTGTGAGTCTGTTGGCTCGGACATAAACTTGTGTTTAAAATAATACTACATCATAAATGTAGTCTACATTTCATAATAAGAGGTGTAAAACCTGAGAGGATTTTAAATCGCATTTGAACTAAATGCAATCTGTATTTGTATTGTTGATTTAATGTGTGAACGAGGCAATATAGAGAAGGTTAAGCTGTCATTATTAGGCTGTAATTTGTTATATACTGTTGGAATGGGTAAGCAGGCCTATTGTTTTTGGATATTTGTGGAGTTAGGTGGTCCATGAGCGTTTGTTATTGGTTAAGTGTTCCTTGGTATGAAAAAGTTTGAGAAACACTGCGCTAGTGGATTGTCAAATTATACAGATGGCTAGTCCGCCCCTGAAAATGTCTATGCAAACGTTATTATTAATAATTATTAAAAATTATGAAAAAAAATAATCAATTTTTTTTTATAATTTTTTTTTTTTAATTTTCCATTTTTATTTTGTAATCATCTCGCGAAACCTTGTTAAGACTTACAGAAAACGTTTGACTTCTGTCATTGCCAACAAAGGGTATATAAAAAAGTATTGAGATTACCTTTGGTTATTGACCAAATACTTATTTTCCACCATAATTTGCAAATAAATTCTTTAGAAAACAGACAATGTGATTTTCTGGATTTCTTTTCTTCTCATTTTGTCTCTCATAGTTGAGGTATACCTAGGATGAAAATTACAGGCCTCTCTCATCTTTTTAAGTGGGAGAAATTGCACAATTGGGGACTAAATACTTTTTTGCCCCACTGTATATATAACCTTCTCACTTACACTCACTGACCCAGATACCAGCACACACTAGGGCTTTCACAACTACCAATATTTACTAGTCGACATATTTTTCAAAATAGCAGTCGACTAGTCGTTTCGTCATAATAAAGACACACAAAGAGAGATGTAAAACTGTATTTTATATTGGAACTCATACAGTTACATTAATTACTGCATTTTTATTTGTGTTACATGGCTGAGTAAATAACAAACAGTAACTGGACTCACCAAAATCTACAGCAAAAAACTGTTTACATAAATGCCACGTAAATCCAGTGCGCATTGCGCAACACTTTACTCGCTGTCCTCCACGATAACGTCCACCTTTCCAGATTTTTGGTTTGCGTTGAGGAACACCAACACATCAACATGTGAGGGAAGGAGGCTTTACCGCTGTCGGGTGACAGTGTGGCCTGCCAGGGAAAAAACCCTCTCACTCGGGGTGCTTGTGGCTGGAATAGCCAGGTAGCTCCTCGAATGCTTGGCTAAACGGGGGAATCGGTGCGCGTTTTCTGCCCACCACTCCAGTGGGTTATCCATTGTGGGGATATGTGGTGTCCGCTGGCAGTAATCCCGTAGCTCATCATCAGCATCACTGTTGACCCGTTTTTTCTTGCTGCTGCTCTCGAAATGAGCTCCAAACAGCTGTTCAAAGTCACTCTCCAGTCTCGCCTTTTTGCAACTTGCTTCCGCCAGCTCCACTCCAACGTTGTCTGCGATCTCCTCTTCACCTACAGCAAAAATGAACCACATTAATGATAAACACATTGTTTTACAATTTGGCCGGTTTAAGTAGGACTTTTTTGTGAAACAATTATCGCTAGTTCAACTCTATTTACCTGTAGCTCCCGGCTGTTCCACCTCTCCGTCTTCACACACTAATTGAGTCAGGCGCGCCTGGGCTTCCTCTCTGACATCGTCTGGAAGGAACTTCAGATGCTTAAATCGTGGATCTAGCATGCATGCCGTGATCGGGATGGATTCTGCCAGCAGGCGAGACAACAGCTTGAATATATAGGGTGTCTGTGATGTAGTGGGCAGTTATGGTGATGTATGGATCCATGGTGCAAGATGTCCACAGATCAGTGGTTAGTGAGACACTTTTATCTTTCATCTCATTGGCAATCCTCGATTTCACAGTGTTTTACTGAAGCATGATGTTGCTCTAAAGTGTAGCATGTTACAGGAACTTATAGCCTGGCTCGAAAAACTTCATAATGTCCCTGAAGCCTTCTCCGGAAAGGGCAGAAAGTGGTCGAACATCCTTGACGACAAAGTTGATAAGCAAGTCTGTTATCTGCTGTCTTCTTTTGTCCGTAACGGGGCGCTTGGAAAAATCAATAATGCTCGTCTGTCTCTGTCCAGTGCTGACGGCGGCCGTTGCTCACTGGTGCTAGCATTACTGCTAGTGCTAGCTGTCGGCAGCGGGTGTTTCATTTTAAGATGGTTGCGCATAGCAGATGTATTTTTGTTGTACTTCAGTACAGCTGTACACAACTAACACTTCACTGTGGAGTTGGTTACATCTTCGTTGAAGTACTGCCATACATATGAATGTCGGACGTTTTTTGGAGCATTTTGCAGCACCTCGTTTACCTCCATTTTGTTCACGACTAGTTGACTAGGGCCTACAGCGCCGACTAGTGGTAAAGGTAGTCGACTAGTCGATTAGTTGGTGAAACCAGTAGCACACACAAATATTCTTTTCAAGGTTCTTTCTGGGACCAATATAATCTCAGGCACCAATATATCTGTGTACAATGTTTGATTGTCTGGGAAAGAATAGTTTGTGTGAAATATTCCTTGGGAAAGTAAAGGAGTGAATTCAGGTGCAAGATAAAGATTGACTCTGTCCTTGTTTACTTCCGAAGCTCTCACGCTCTGTTCAGAAGTAAAATACTTTTCCCAGAACTCTGATTCGCTGTATTGGGCCCGACCAGAAGTGAATCCAATCAGTAAGAACACCTAGGGGAGTGAGCAACCGACACAACTCCTCCCCACGGACTCTCTGATTCGCTTAGGAGTGAAATCGACCAATTAGAGATTTGGGGGGGGGCGGAGCAACCGACACAACTCTGCCCCCAAATCTGTCTATGTATACTGATGTTTATTCATGCACGATGCCCCCTGTTTCTGACTGGCTGATCCCGATATCTGTATCGCACGGCAGTAGAGCTGGGAGTCCAGAGTACTCTGTAACTTGTATTGTTGTTTTTTTACCATTTAAAACAGATAATTGTTTGACCCTTATCCTGGTGCTTTGAGGTCCTTCTTTTGTGAACCAGCCATCAAGGGACGGCACGGAGCAGAGGTGGTGCTCCAACAGCGCCAACGGTCAAAACATCTTTTTTTTCTCCCAGAGCTGTCAGCGCAGCGCCTCCACAGATCTGGCGCCCTAGGCGAACATCTATAACGCCGGTGCGACGGGCCGGCCCTGGTCTCAGGTTACGCTGTAGGAAGTGAAGGTACAACGCTATATTTCCCGCCCCGCCGCAGTCATACAGTAGGCTACGGAGAGCGGCGAGAAACATTTCCTCAGGCATCGAAAAGCGGAACCGAAATTCACGTGTCTAAATGATGCCGTTGGAATCTAAATGTTGGAACCGGTTCTCGGTACTGATAACTTTGTTCGTTATTCTCGCGTCCAGGAGAGAAGCTTTAAAAAAGGAGACTGATGGAGTCTCTGAGAAGGTTCAAATGGGTACTTTAATTAAAAAAGGCGCGGTAATGTTACAAGCAGAATATTGTTCAGTGAGAAAAACAGCTGTGTTATCGGGCTCTAAGAGCGAATGGAAGAGGGCCAGAAACCCTCCTCCAGCTGTTAAATATCCTCTGCTGGCTCATCCCTGTGGGCCGGTTGGCGCTGCTGGGGGCCGGCCCTCCAGTTCTTTAATGTCCCTTGTTGCGCATAACAGAGGATTCAGACATTGTACATTCAATATATAGCTAAACACGCCTTTCCTCCTCATATTGTCTTTCATGACTTTTCATTTAATACATTTTAAACGCTGTAATCAATACTCCAAAAATACAGGAAATACTTCACGCCAGTTATCATTTCCGGTAGTTCCGGATGTTGTCATATGCTACCCACATCTGTAAACAAAACTTATTAAAAATAAACTGTACCTTCATTTTAATATTCAGCAATAATAATATCTCGTCGTCTATAGTTGTAGTGTTAAAATCAATAGGTTTCGGTGTGCATCACTCCATGTCATTTCACTTCGAAATTCACCTCTATAGGGAAAGGAATATTAGCCACATGCTAAATGCTAACCGGAGATGAAGGTTTTTCAGAAAAAAAGCTTTACATCAGACATTGTGCGCGAGAACTTCTGATATTTCAGTATAAAACAGCATTTAAACTGACGGTATGTTTAAGCTACATTATGCCTTCAAAACATTCATTTTAATTTTAACATTGATTTTTGGCATAGGCGGTCGCCTAGGACCCCAGATCTGGGGAGCGCTGCGCTGGTAGCTCTGGGAGGGGAAAAAACATTTTTGACCATTGGCGCTCATCCTAATCTTCAGCCTTGATGTATCAACATCCATAATTAAGTAAATGTAACATCCTTTTCACCCCGGTTACACGTTCAATTCTCCCTGTATGATGGGTGCTGCAAGTGATGAAATTTGGGGATGTTGGCTTATCAGGCGCCCGCAGCTCACAGCCAAAGTGCGAGCGTGGGAGCGAGAGAGGGAGAGAGAGAGAGAGAGGGCGCACCGGTACCGGCGCTGTTGTTACTAGAATCTGGTGCTAGCTGCGCTAACGGATATAAGAAGTAGATGTTTCTACAACCAGGGTGGAGGAGAGCTCTCCTGTCAGACTGAGAGGCTCAGTGAGGTAACGGACTCTGAGTGTTTAGATAGTTAATTTTAGTCTAAGTTATCTCAGTGGGTCTCAAACGTTTTGACCACAAATTATGTACACATATTTCCAAGGCACTCCTTTATAATTATTAGGATAAATAAAAACAGGTTTGACATCATTCCAATATATACTATAGGACAAACCAAAAATATTGTTTAAAGTTGGAGAGATACAAAAATATGCATTTAATAAATAAATGTTAACTAGGTCAAATAAGATATGAATGAACAACAAAAATAAAATAAGGTATGGTAGGTTATTGGTTATGTTCATATACTTATTTGATTATTAAAATGTAAACCGATCTTTTTCATATGGGTGTTTAGAGTTGTACCCCCTAGATCAGGGGCCTCATGTATAACGCCATGCGTAGGATTGACGTGGGAAGGTTGCTTACGTAGTAGAAATCCGAAAAATAGGTCCATAAATGTTCCGCCACTTTCCGATTCACCAAACATTGCGTACCGGCGAGGAAAGTGCGTATGGCACTTCCTACGCCGGTTTCCCTTTATAAATCACAACCGACTCGAAATGCGTTGCAGCTTTTGCGGGCTTCACGTAACGCCCATACTTGCCTATACAGAGTCAAAGAAACGCACTTTCATTCATTCATTTTGACTGACTGCATGGAGAAGATCGCAGGAAATGACGACAGAACAGCTAAAAAAACATCTCACACCGTGTCAGATTTTGGTTATTTTTGGGAGGTCGAGATAAAACATTGTTTGTCGGATGCAGTTTGAAACAGAGTAGCAGCATGGAGGTCGGATCATCACCAAAATAAATAAATAAGTGGTCCGAAAAAGGTTAATGACAAAAAAATACACATAGCCTTCCTCAGGCAGTGTGTTTGTACCGGGGACAGGAGACCCCCCCTTGATGAGAAACTGTAAGAAATGATTGGGGAATCCCTCCGGAGTGGAGTCATGACGACTGGATCTGAATTATGTTTTTGTATTTGGTGGTTTGTGTCCCAGCTGTCGATCAGCTGGGCGCAGCGCACTGCAGCCTGTGCATCTCAACCCCCCCCTCCCCCCTCCACAGCAACTCTATATCCACCAGTTAAAGGAAATACAACTAATGTGTTGTGTTATATTAGCTGTACAATTTACCACATATGGTGTTCTTAGTTTCTATACCTCCTGTATTTTACGAGCGACTTATCAAGTCTTGGTAAACGGCATACAACGTGATTAAACATGTATTAAACATATATAAAACCATGCTCGTATCTACAACCTATAGAAATGCAAAACGGCGTCAGTTTAGACGTAATTCTGTCCTCCTGCTTACCGCATCATTTATGAGAAAACATTTCATAACATTAACACAACATATTCGAGGTGGTTTTAAGTAACATATCCGTATTTATTTATTTCTCCCAGTTATGTTTTTGTGTGCACTGAGGAGTCTCAAACATTACAATACATTACATTACATTTAGCTGACGCTTTTATCCAAAGCGACTTACAATAAGTGCGTTCGACCAACAAATTACAAACTTGAAGAAAACAGAATCATATAAGTATCAAATAATCAGGTTTCATAGAGCTAAAACATTTCAAGTGCTACTCAACTGGCTTTAGATAAGCCAGTCCTTTATTAGTATACAAGTGCTTTGTCAATAGTTCTATCGCTCGAAGTGGAGTCGAAAGAGATGAGTTTTCAGTCTGCGCCGGAAGATGTGTAAGCTTTCTGCTGTCCTGATGTCAATGGGGAGCTTATTCCACCATTTTGGAGCCAGGATAGCAAACCCACGTGTTTTTGCTGATGGGAACTTGGGTCCCCCTCGCAGTGCGGGGGCAGCGAGCTGTTTGGCTGATGCAGTGCACATGCTGGGGTGTACGGTTTAACCATGTCCTGGATGTAGGAAGGGCCAGATCCATTCGCAGCATGGTACGCAACTACCAGTGTCTTGAAGTGGATTCTAGCAGTTACCGGAAGCCAGGGAAGGGAGCGGAGGAGCGGCGTGGTGTGGGAGAATTTAGGAAGGTTGAAGACCAAACAAGCCGCTGCATTCTGGATGAGCTGCAGAGGTCAGATTGCACATGCAGGCAGACCAGCCAGGAGGGAGTTGCAGTAGTCTAGGCGTGAGATGACGAAAGCCTGGACCAGAACCTGCGTCGCTTTCTGGGTCAGCTGGGGACGTATCCTCCTGATGTTGTAAAGAGTGTATCTGCAGCAGCGGGTTGTAGCAGCTATATTTGCAGTGAAGGACAGTTTGTTATCTAGGGTCACACCTAGATCCCTTGCAGTCTGAGTCGGGGAAACAATCGAGGTGCCGATGTTGATTGTTAGGTCAAGAGTGGGACAATCTTTTCCCGGAAGGAAAAGCAGTTCAGTCTTGTCAAGGTTGAGCTTGAGGTGGTGAGCAGACATCCACTGAGAGATGTCAGCTAGACAAGCAGAGATGCGTGCGACGACCTGGGTCTCTGAGCGGGGAAAGGACAGAATTAATTGGGTGTCGTCAGCGTAGCAGTGGTATGAGCCATGCGGGCTAATGACTGATCCGAGCGAGTTTGTGTACAAGGAGAAGAGGAGGGGGCCAGGAACAGAGCCCTGAGGGACCCCTGTAGTTAATTGATATGGGTCAGACTCTGACCCTCTCCAAGTTACCCTGTAGGTGCAGTCTTTGAGGTATGAGGTGAGGAGGGAAAGTGCAGAGCCTGAACCTCCAAGTTCTTGGAGAGTGCGAAGGAGGATCTGAGGATTCACCGTGTCGAATGCAACAGACAGGTCCAAAAGGATGATGACAGAGGAGAGGGAGGCTGCTTTAGCCGTGTGCAGTTCCTCAGTGACAGCAAGGAGGGCAGTTTCTGTTGAGTGACCTGTCTTGAAACCAGACTGGTGCGGATCCAGAAGGTTGTTCTGATGGAGATAACAGGAGAGTTGTTTAAAGACAGCGCGTTCAAGTATTTTAGACAGGAACGGGAAGAGAGAGACAGGCCTGTAGTTTATAACATCAGACGGGTTGAGAGTGGGTTTCTTTAGGAGAGGGTTTACTTGTGCCTCCTTGAGAGTGTTTGGAAAGTGACCAGAAGTTAGAGAAGTGTTGATGAAATGGGTGAGAAACGGTAGAATATCAGGAGCGATAGTCTGAAGGAGGTTTGAGGGGATAGGGTCCAGAAGACAGGTGGTCGGACGGGCAGAGGTAATGAGGGTAAGAACCTCACTTGGAGAGAGAGGGGAGAAGGAGGTCAGTGTGTGGGTGAAGGGAGGGTCTGGTGACCCAGCGGTGAGTAAAGGTGAGTCAGAAAAAGAAGAGCGAATATCATCAACCTTTTTTTCAAAGTGGTTAACAAAGTCGCTTGACAGAAGGGAGGAGGGGGAAGGGGCTTTGGGGGGGTCCAAGAGGGTGGAGAAGATGGAAAATAGTTTTTTGGGATTGGAATAGGAAGATTGGATCTTATCTTGAAAGAAAGTCCTTTTTTCCTGAGAGATGGAAGCAGAGAAAGAGGAGAGGAGAGCCTGATAGGTTAGGAGGTCGTCATGGTGTTTGGATTTCCACCATTCCGCTCCGCTGCCCGAAGGATGGTTCTATTAGCACGCAGTGCGTCATTTAGCCAGGGAGCCGGAGGGGACTGACGAGCCTGCCGAGATGTGAGAGGACAGAGAGAGTCCAGAGAGGATGAGAGAGTAGAGAGGAGAGTTTCTGCAGCAGAGTTTGGAGGCAGGAGTTGGAACGAGTCAGAGGAAGGGAGGGCTGAGAGCACCGATGAGGCAAAGGTAGAGTGGGTGAGGGAACGAAGGTTGCGGCGGACAGGTGCAGGATGAGAAGAGATTAGTTAGTTATGTTTGGAAAGGGGTAAAAAGAATGAAATTAAGAAGTGATCGGATGTGTGAAGCGGGTTTACAGTGAGGTTAGAAGTAGTGCAGTTCCTTGAGAATATGAGATCAAGGACATTGCCAGCATTATGAGTTGGTGGGGATGGAGACAGTGAGAAAGCAAAGGCGGTTAAAAGAGATGTTAGTTCAGCTATCTTCCCTGTCTGGAGGTTGAAGTCTATGAGAAGTACAGCGGGAGGGCCAGTTTCAGGGATGTGTGAGAGGAGATTATCTAATTCCTCCAAGAAGTCCCCCAAGGCGCCTGGTGGACGGTAGAGAACAACAATGGTTAATTGTATAGGATGGGTTACTGTGACGGCATGGAATTTAAAGGTGGAAGGAGTGAAGTTAGGTAGCTTGAAGAGAAGCTCCAGTTGGGAGAGAGCAGGAGACCAGTGCCACCTCCTCTGCCAGAGGGTCTGGGTGTGTGGGTGAAGGAATATGCTGTGGAGAGAGCTGCTGGGGTGGATGTGTTGGATGGAGTAATCCAGGTCTCAGTGAGAGCAAGGAAATCCAGAGACTGCAGGGAAGCCAGAAATGAAGTCAGCCTTAGGAACAGCTGACTGGCAGTTCCACAGGCCACCTGAAACTAGATGTTGGATCTCAGTGGAGCATGTGGGATAGACGAGAGCAGGCCGGTTATATCGATTAGGAGATACACGGGGCCAGTGATAATTGCGGGAAGACACATAAACAGGAATGGAGAAAATACACATGATTATAGCATGAGGGGCTAGAAAACTAAATAAAATAGAGATACTTAGCTCAATCAAAGTAGGATTTGCCTCCCTCGTGACTCCAACAGGACTCTAATGTCTTTGTCAGTCTTAGACTCCAACAGGACTCTGATGTCTTCGTCTGTCTGACGCTCCAGGAAAGTGCTGCCTAAAATGGACTCCTGATTGCTGAGTTCTCACAGCTGTGGGGCCACGCCCCTTTAATTAGTTAACTCTCTGCAGCTGGTGGCCCTCAAAAGGAAATCTAGACTGGCTTCTTCCTGAGTTGTTATTGTATTTTCAGTGTCACAATGGTTTTCCAATTACATTAAACCCTAAGTTATAAAGTTATGAGTTCAACCCTTAATACAGTTACACCTACTCAATAAAGCTCTTAGTATTGTTTAAATCAAAGTTTAACCCTAGCAGTCAGTTAGTTCAGTTTTAAGGTTTCAGTCAAATTACTTGTCCCAAGTTTCTGCCTGACAGATACTGTAGCGGTTTTGAGATTTAAAATGACAATTTCAGTCAGATCAACTACAAAGCATTTATACAGAGTACACACACTGAAACAGAGAAGTCTAAAAACAGAATGTTACTCACACAATTCTAGAAGTCACCAGTTGTTATTCTGTCAAAATCGAGTTGCACACTTGTTTGTTAAATCATTTTAAGATTGGCTTTAATCAATGTTTGAAAATGAATTCTTCATATATGATAAATGAGAGGTAACATTTTATTTATGGTATTATTTCCACATATTTCTCCATTCTTCCTTCTGCCAACGGTGTCGCAGTTTCTCGTCTCTCCCGTTTTTGTGCTTGCTTAGTGCGTACGCATGGGTTAGAGTTTGCGTGGAGGACCGCACGTTTTCCCGTCAAGTTAGTATTTTATAAATCGCAAACATTGCGTAGAAACTGTCGTACGCCATTTTTTGAGCCTATATCGCTTTATAAATGAGGCCCCAGGTCTCTAGTAATTGTGTGCTCAAAGTGCACCAGATTGAAGCATTTTACTTTAAAATGCATACCCCGGACCCCCCTAGAGGATGTGACGTCCACCCCCCAATTCAAATATGTTCATACATTACTGAATAGATTTGAAGCCATTTTGACATATATTATGTCAATAAGTTTCTGTTTTTGTAGTGTATTGTCTTTAGTAGAGATTTTTCATTTATTCTTTATATATAAAATCTCGCCTAAAATCTCGCCTAGAGCAGAAAATTCTCTAGAACTGGCCCTGGTACTAGGCCTCAAGACGAGCATTTCTTGTGCTGGCAGACACATAGAAACAAATTGGCAGGGCGCACTTCGCACGTGCACACACTAAAAAATTCCACACGGTCCGCGCTCACATTATGCTGGGCACACGTGTCTTAGCACCGCTGCTATGACTCCATCCTAGGGGAAACACTGGTGTGTGTATTTAGGCTCTGTTTTCCCTGTCAGTGGACAGGTAGTGTGTGGGAGATCTTTGTGGCTGCTGACTGTGTTCAGGGAGGACAGTCATATTGAGGCTGGTGACTATGTGCACATGAGAAATAAATGCCCACACCGGGTTATATTTGAACTCTCTGCCTCTGCCTCCTTGCTTGGTCGGGCCGCTCAACGGTCAGTCTCCTTGCAGTACCAATACTATTTCGGCTGACCAATTAATCCAATTGGTAGATAGGTACAGCTAATAGACAGGGACTTGTCGTTTTTAAAGATATTATTGATTTTCTTTTAATTAAAGAATGTAAATACTGACTTGAGAGAATAGTGAGGGTTTTTGGGTGATGGGAGACACATCTATGGATTCAGAATTTCAATAGCTTAGCATTAAATGACGGATATACCTTTCTGTCAGTGATTTTTTACAAATCAGATATTAATGTGTAGAAGTAAAACATGTCAAATAATATGGCAATATCCTGAACAATTGTGAAAACATGAATAAAACTACACATCTTCAGATGGTATACATACATCAGTGTCCTACACTAGTAATACAAATTATAATTTGTTGTGTTAACACTTTAAACTTGGCCGTTTTTCAACCCGCTTTAACCTAGTGGTTAAAGCACGTTATTGGATTTTTTTGTTGAATATGTTGTATTTGATGAAAATATATATTAAGAGTACATAAAAAACAGGGGGAAAGTAGAAGGTCAATGATAGAAATATAAAATATCAAGAAGATACTGTAAGTGATCTCTACAATAAAACAGTTTAGTGCCGGATATTCATTTTTATTTAATCGTTTATTTGACAGGGACAATACACAGTAATGAACACTTCAAACATTAAAATGTGTCAAGCGTAACAGTGCCAGATTTAGCTTTGAGCTAATTTCCATCCGCAGTCCCTCACAAAACATTCAAGAAAATTACATTTTACAAACATAGCAAAAACAAAATACATGATATGCAAAAAGAGCAAGAGCAGCATACACAAGTATTTATGACATGGTAATACAATATGGCAGCAACGAGATATATAGAGTGCAAGAGAAGATACAAGAGCTACCTAAAGTGCAAGAGGAGATACCCCTGTGTTACGGCTCCTACAGTACACACGGCGGCGTGCGTTGTCGCTTGCCGGCGGGGGGGGGCTGAAACTTGACTAACAACCAATCACATGAATCTGACACACAAGCACGCGGTTTGTTTGGCTAGAGCTTGTACTGGCATATGATTCGATTGGCTGACGCCTCCGTCGAGGCGGCAAAAGTAGAACATTGCTCTACTTTTGCAGCGAGCACCGCGAGAGAAGCTACGCTTTGCTCCCACAATGCAGTTCGGCAAATCGTGACGTCACCCCATTCAAAGTGAATGGGCAGAAGCGTTGAAGCGGCAACGCACGCCGCCGTGTGTAGGCTCCGTTAAAGTGCATTTAACGTATGTTTCTCAACCATTCTTTGAGTTGACCTTTAAAACTATTGAGAGTGGGACAATCAATTATATCAGTTGGGAGGCTATTCCACAATGAGCTGCCTTTAACACACCCAGTGGGATGTATTTGATCACCAACACCAGGACCTGGCAGCCTACACAGAGACGGTACTGTCCTACATTAAATACTGTATCGACAACGTCACTATGATAAAAAAGCATCAGGGTTTTCCCAAAGCAGTAACATCGGATGACTGGCCGGGTCCGCATGCTGCTCAAGGCCCGTGACCCAGCCTTCAGGTGAGGGGACAGAGCTCTCTACAGTGCTGCTCGAGCCGACCTGAGGAGAGGAATCACAAAAGCCAAGACAGACTACAAAACAAGGATTGAGGACCACCTCACAAGCAACAACCCTAGGCAGGTGTGGCAGGGCATTAAAAACATTACCAACTACAGGGGGTGAGACACGGCAACTGGGGACTCAAGCGTGTCGCTAGCAGAGGAACTGGACTGCTTCTTTACTCCCTTCGAGACACCACAGCAGCAATCAGCAACTCCACCCCTGCCCCCAACCGCCTCCAGCACCCCGCCACTCACTGTGGAGGAGCATGATGTGAGACGTGTGCTCAAAGCAGTGAACCCCAGGAAGGCTGCTGGTCCAGATGGAGTACCTGGGAAGGTGCTCAGAGCGTGTGCCAACCAGCTCTCACAGGTCTTCACCAGCATTTTTAATCTCTCCCTGAAACTCGCTGTTATCTCACCTTGCCTTAAAACTGCCACTATCATTCCTGTTCCTAAGAAAGCCACCACAGACAGCCTTAATGACTACCGCCCCATTGCACTCACACCTGTGATCATGAAGTGTTTTGAGAGTCTGGTGTTACATCACATAAAGGCCTGCCTTCCTCCCCACCCACTGGTGGGTGGGGTGCACTGAGCCACCTGGAGCATCGTGGGAGCTATGTCAGATTGCTCTTTATTGACTACAGCTCAGCGTTCAACACAATCATCCCGGACATTCTAGTTTGCAAACTGTCAAACCTAGGCTTTCCCCCACCCACCTGTATCTGGATCAAAGATTTCCTCACTAACCGCCCCCAGCGTGTGAGACTTGGCCCCCATCACTCCTCCACCCGCAATCTCAGCACCGGCTCTCCTCAGGGCTGTGTGCTGAGCCCTCTCCTGTAGTCGCTCTACACCCACGACTGCAGTCCAGCCCACCCAGAGAACATCATCGTCAAGTTTGCTGACGACACCACTGTGGTGGGGCTCATCTCAGGAGGAGACGAGTCGGCCTACAGGAGTGAGGTACTGAAGCTCTCAGCGTGGTGTTCAGTGAACAACCTGGCACTGAACCCCACAAAACCAAAGAAATCATCGTAGACTTCAGGAGGAATACTACCGACCTCGCTCCCCTCGACATTAACGGCGAGTGTGTGGAGAGGATCCACACCTTCAAGTTCCTTGGCGTCCTCATCACCATCAACCTTTCCTGGAAGGACAACACCACAGCTGTCATCAAGAAGGCCCAGCAGCGTCTGCACTTCCTGAGGGTGCTCAGGAAGAACAACTTGGCCACTAAGCTGCTGGTGACCTTCTACCACTCTACCATCGAGAGCCTACTGACATACTGCATCACAGTGTGGTACGCCAGCTGCACTGAGGCCGACAGGATGAGGCTCCAGAGAGTCGTAAAAGCAGCACAGAGGATCATCGGCTGCCCTCCCCCCTCCCTGATGGACACCTCCCGCTGCCTCAGTAGAGCCAAAAACATTATCAAGGACAGCTCATACCCCGGCTTTCACCTGTTCAACCTGCTGCCCTCCGGCAGGCGCTACAGGTGTATCAAATCCAAAACAAACAGACTCAAAGACAGTTTTTTCCCAAGAGCCATCATTGCTCTTAACAGCTGACATGTGAATCAATGTGACTATGTACATATATACATATATATCATTACAATTATTATTATTATTATTATTATAAATACACACTATCCGCGGGTACAAGCGGCCGAGATGGGTTTTCTCCGCAGGGTGGCTGGTGTCTCCCTTAGGGATAAGGTGAGAAGTTCGGTCATCCGGGAGGGACTCGGAGTTGAACCGCTCCTCCTTCGCGTCGAAAGGAGCCAGTTGAGGTGGTTCGGGCACCTAGTTAGGATGCCACCTGGGCGCCTCCCTAGGGAGGTGTTCCAGGCACGTCCAGCTGGGAAGAGACCAAGGGGTAGACCTAGAACCAGATGGAGGGATTATATCTCTTCTCTGGCCTGGGAGCGCCTTGGGATCCCCCAGTCAGAGCTGGTTGATGTGGCCAGGGAAAAGAAAGTTTGGGGCTCTCTGCTGGAACTGCTACCTCCGCGACCCGACCACGGATAAGCGGGAGAAGATGGATGGATGGATGGATAAATACACACTATTATTATTATTATTATTTATTACATTACAGATTTTATTTTTATACTCCTGGAAATAATTACTGCACTTTATTCTTTATTCCTTTATCCCTTATTCCTAAGTATGTATGCTGTGTGTATTTTGTTGTCTTATGTTGTGATGTTTTGTTTTTGTTTTGATGGCACCCTTGAAAGGGAGAAGCATTTATCTCATTGTACATGTATAATGACATTAAACTATTCTATTCTATTCTATTCTAGAGGACATTTTGTCCAAAAGTGGTCCGTCTATGGTGGACCGCACAGTCTCCTCTGGTTTCTGACCTAGTGCAGTCCAGTGTGTTTTTTTGTGGATGAATTCCCTTAAGCGAGGGGGGGCCAGTCCATGTAAACATTTATTAAAATAACACATACTTTTAAAAGACTTAAAGGTCCCATGTCATGCTTTTGCGGTTATTACCCGTCCCCTTGTTTGTTATGAAGGTTTTTATGCATGTAAGCGGTCTGCAGAGTCAAAACCCTCAAAGTACACTCTGTAGCGAGTAAAACTCTAACACAGAAAATACCTCCCCAAAACGCCTCGTTGGAGATACGTCACTGTCCATTGATTCTTCCGGGTAACTCATGATGTCATGCGTTACCCGGAACCAAATGGACCAATCCGTGGAGCCGTTACGTTACGTCCACGGAGCCGTTACGTTAAGCCCCCGCTGATTGGTCCAAATTGACCAATCCACGGACTACCTCACACACACACTCAGTGCATGCAGCTCTGCTGATCTCTCCTCCCTGGCTGCAGGCTGATAACAGACAGTTGGGATCGCGGCAAAATTCTCTCTGCAGACCCATTCTCACAGCGTTTAACAACCTTTTTCTTACTCAATATCAAGCCACACTTATTGTTTTTCCTTCGGCTGTGACTTTGTGTGTGCTCAGGGTGAGTTTGGCTGTGTTTGGCTGCGTATCGCTAAACAAGGAAACCACACCTCCACGGAGCTCAGCGCGATTCACAACGTGAACCAACCAATCAGAGCACACTGTGCTCACAGGGAGGGTGGGGGCTGGAGCTATTGGAGCTACAACGAGCCGTTAAAGGCAGAGAGTGAAATTCAGTGAATACACGTAGTTCACAGAGATGCTTTATGAGAAACCAAAGTGATTTTGGAAAATTGCACAATATAAATATATTCTAGTAGACCTCAACAATGGAATTATGATCAGTGGAAATGGCCATGAAATGGGAACTTTAAAATTATCAAAACTTAACAAATTGTGTTTTCCAAGTGGTGATATGAATTTGGCTTTCTGTCAAAAACCTTGATAGCTCTCTTGTACAGCTGTTCTATTGGTTTCAGGTTTGTGGCACAAGCTAATGACCAGTTTGTAAAACAGTATTCAATGTGGGATAGAAGTGGAGGTATGACTTTGCAGCATTGACAGTTAAGAAACGTCTAATTTATTTAAAATGTTGCAAGTTGAATTTAATGGTATTGGATACTTTCTTAATATGTTTCTTAAAAGTCAAGTTCGAGTCCAATATGACTCCAAGAGACTTGAACTGGGTGACTAGTTATATTTCTGCTCCGTTTAAAACACGTTGGATCATTCGATTTTAACGGGTCGTTTAGTGAACATCATGCATACTGTTTTTTTACGTTTAGCTCTAAGCAAATGTTGTTCAGCCAGTTGTCCTTGTCCAAGGCTTTTGAGAGATAAGATGAGATAATTTCAGTGTTCTTCCCGTGTACAAAGATGACCGCATCATCGGCATACATTTGCACATTCAACTCAGGACATACATTAGGCAAGTCATTTATGTACAGTGAAAACAGTAATGGTCCAAGAATGGAACCCCAACCGGGTTGACAAGGTAGGGCTGTTTGGCAACATTGACCAAAACACACTGTTGTCTGTTAGATAAGTTAGACTTAAACCAATGTATAGAAACTGCCGAAAAATAGAAATGAGTCAGCTTTGTAAGGAGCACTTGGTGGTCAACCGTGTCAAAAGCCTTCCTGAGATCAAGGAAGACAGCACCCACATATGGGTTTGTGTCCAACATACATTTAACCTTTTCCACAAAGACACAGTTAGCTGTCTCAGTGGAGTGGTGAGCAAGAAAACCAAACTGCATTGGATGGAGTGGAGCGAAACCTTTGTCTAAATGTTTGGTGATTAGTTTTGACACCCATTTCTCAGCTACCTTAGAGACACAGGAGAGGATGCTGATGGGTCTATAATTGGACATCATTGCCTTATCCCCAGATTTAAAGATCGGTGTCACCGTGGCCCCCTTCCAGGATGATGGAACTTCCCTCGTGCTGATAGTGATGTGTCATTTGTGGCACAATTCAAACGGGATCGAAAGATAATCTTTTTCTCTCCATTGACTTCAATACATACTATTTCTGAAATAAGGTCCCATGGAGGTCCCCCGGAAAGGGAGGGACTTTGCCTCTCTATAATGGCTGTGACGCCCATGTTTAAATATACATTCATGTAAATGCAATGTAAAGAAAATGGTCGAGATGACACTCAATGACCTCATCAACCTCTTCACTACCATGCTTGTGAAATGTAAACACCATACATTCAACATCCGACAACAGTACAAAGAACTGAAGAGGAATATGTCAGAGAACGAATGTATCATACATGTTGACTTCTCTGAGAATTATACATGTAAATATGCATCAGAGATCCAGGCAGTGCACTTTGGTGCATCTCATGAGCAAGCGATACTGCACACTGGAGTTTTATATGTAGGATCAAATGCTGAGCCCTTGTGCTTCAGTACCATCTCATTATCACGACTGAAGGGTCCCCCAGCCATATGGGAACATCTAAGCCCTATTTTGTCCTACATTAGGGATGGCTTCCCAGCTGTCACAGTGGTCAATTTTCTCAGCAACGGACCTTGTAAACAGTACCGCCTGAGGGGGAACTTTTACCTCTTTACCTCCCTACTCCACAAAAAAGAATTCCAAGCTGGGACATGGAATAGTTTTGAGGCCAGCCATGGCAAAGGGGCGCCGGATGGTGTGGGAGGTGTTTTGAAAAGGAGTGCAGACCGTTTGGTGAGCCATGGCTGTGAAATTAACAATGCAATGGGTCTGTTTGAGGCCTTGGTAAACACAGGCACCATTATTAAACTGTTCTATGTAACTGAAGAGTCCATTGTCATGGCAATAAAGAACATGCCAGAAAGCATCCCCCAAGTCCCCTCAACAATGAGAATACACCAGATTCTGAAAACCTCTCCTGGACAGATGTTGTACCGGGATGTGAGCTGCATGTGCACTGTAGACAAGATTTACCATTGTTCCCCAACACCAACTACTTTAACTTCTCATTTAAGTGGAGTTTTAGTGAAGTACTACACTATAGTTATCAATCAGAATACATTTTCCACCACTGTAAATGTGGTTGTAATAAAAGAGTTTCACACTGTGAACGGCTCTGGTTGTTCTTGAGTACACCCTCAGAGGATGGAAGCAAGACACTTATAGTAGAAAATAAAACTCAAGAGAAATAGAAATCATTTTCATTGTTTTATCACACAATCACAGCACACAGCAAATCAAAGCGCACAACAAACACAGCAAATCACAGCAAAGGATCAAAAACATCCTTTACTTACAATTAAAAACTTTTTATTTTACTTTTTAAACTATGTACATATTGTATACATACACCACACACCACAAAAGGAAGAATAGGGCCTCTTTAATATCACCAGTCTGCTCAGTTTTGTTTTTAAATATAAATAAAGAAGTAGTCTATACAATTTTACAATTCATAAAGAGAACACCTAATTAGTAATACACTGTGATTTTCCTTTAAAGGTGATACAACTGGTTTTAAGTGTAATAAGCAGTGGCGAACCGTGTCTATCACAACTGGACCTTCTGTAGACACACACACACACCCCCCGCCGCCGCATTTATTCATTTTATATACATTTTATTCATATAATTAAATCGATATTTTGTTTATTTTTTCTGAGTGTTCCAGGGTATTCTCTGAATAACTTGAAGGCCCTGACGGTTCACCACTGGTAATAAGCCAGGCTAGTCTGGTGAGGGCAGGTAGTGTACAGCCAGTTGATTTACCACTATGGTCCTGAATGAAATATACTGAGGTGGATTGACAAGAAGAGTAATGGTAACCAGACATTTTGATCCTGCCACAATGAGGTGACATGCGAAACATCCACGTGTTGATTGCTGATACTTGCAAAGCTGTGTCCAAGGACAGTCTCACAGAGAAACTAACAGGGTTTTTTTGTATTGTTATGTACACTTACTGTACGTCCTACTACAGTTGTAAGTCGAATACAAACATTAAATGTTTACAGGGGCGCCGTAAGGGGGTGAAAAGTTAGGATGATTCTCAGGGCCCGTGACTGACAGGGGCCCAAACAATTTTAGAACATTAAGAAAAAAATGTTTAAGTAACCAAGACCCAAAATCCCTGGCGGCGCCCCTGCATGTTTATAAGGTTTGTAAGGTATCTGTAAGTAACATAAAAAACTTGTACCTGTTCCTTAAAATGAACCTTGCTGTGTATCCTAAACTCACATGATAAAAAAACATAAAAAGGAATATATTCAATCATATTTGTTTGTGGAATGAAGTAATCCATCAGATCAGATGTGGATGCATCTTAAGTTTGTCCAGACACCATCTTACCTGAACAACAGCAGCACAGCATTAGCATGAATTAACTCGGAAAGATGATTTATTGCACAGCTACACAACGACAGTTGTGTGTTGGAGACAAAGCAGTTCCTCTAAATTATTCATGAGATATAATAAGAGGATAGTTGCCATACAGAGTGTTTGTGGATGAGGGAGCTGGTGTAGATGGACCCAGGCCTCAGAGTGAGGGAAGTGCATTCACTGAGCTCAAACCGTTCTGAACAGAGAAAGGTTTTCTGAGACCTCCGCTCTGGTGGCTTCAGGAAACCTGTTTTTAGTGTAATGTTATTATGGCCCGTGGACACATGGAGTTCTGCCAACAACAAAAGGAGACTGATTCCAGGGGAGGGGGAGACGGCTTTCAAACAGCATATTAAATGGCTTCTTATGCTGCCCCCTCCTTCTGTGTTTCCTGTCCTTTGAGTTTGTCTTGAGGGCTGCAGCACCAACAAGGCTCCCCCCCACGCTCTATGGTCACACTGTGTGTACCTGACCGTCACCACTGAGGGGGAGTACACCCCGCACTCTAGCAGCACATTCTGACACACCTTTAGCTATGGTTGTTAAGAAAAGGATGGATGGAATATGACAGTGACAGCAATTCAATGTCAACAGTTCAGTCTGTACTAGCAGAAATTGTGCATATTCAAATCATTCATCAGTGAACATGTCATCCCTGACCTAGGCAGTACTAATGATGTTGTCACTTGTTGAAGTGTTACTGTGGTTCAGTTCTTGGGTCAAGATTGGACAAACATAGATATCTGAGTATTTGAAGGATTTAACCATGCTGCAGCGCCTTCTTTAAAAGGGGACCTATCATGCAAAATGCACTTTTTGATAGGGCTGCTCGATTATGGCAAAAATCATAATCTCGATTATTTGGGTCAATAATTGATATCATGAAATCAAAAACGATATTCCATTTTACTTTTGTATTGGAGAGAAAAAAGTTTAACAGTATGTTTTTAACAGTTGATTACCCTGAACTTTAAGTGTAACTCAACTGAAAAACCAATAAAAAAAAATAAAAAAATTACTAATAAACAAATGATCATTTTATTTCAATTAAGTTGCTTTCAATGTTATGTTTCTTATTGTCTAAAGCATTTATTATTTTCATTTTCCCCCTCTCATATTCAGTGTGGACGGATTGAGACAGCGTGGTGTCCAGAAAACTGCAGAGACTTCAGGGAGAAACCTCTGTGTGATGGACGTCCTGTCTGTTGGTTTGGAGAGGACTGAGGGTCTTTCATCAGCGAGGAGGACCAGGCCTGATGGAGGAGCCCATGCTGGGCAAAGCTGATACCAACTGCACAGGCCTAGTCTGTCACTTTATTTGACTAAATGTGTTTACTTATACATTTAATAGTTTTACACCTTCTGTCCATATGTGCTTTTTATTGAAAACATTTGATTAAGTTTTGGTTCACATTTCAATAAATTGTATTTGTATTTATTTGCACTCCTTTTGTCCATTATTCTTACTGAAAATGTTAGATTACACATTCACATCTGACTGAAGATTGGCCCCATTTATTTGTGACGTTGCAAACTCTGCGGTACAAGGCACAAGTGATGTGAAGCTCATAAAGCGAGGCAAATAGAACTAATCAGCTGATGGAGTGTAGATGTGGAAATAGGTGCATTCGATCAGCTGACGGTTTTTACAATAAAAGTAGTTTCTTAGTGTACTGGTCTTAAAATCTCATAGCATCAGCTTTTAATTTTCCTCTTGGATGTTCTTCTTGACCCTCAGAGAAGGAGAAAATGTTGTGTCTTTCAGGCATGTCCTTTCCTAACAAAAATTACAGGAAATATAAAACATATTATTGCAGAACAAGTGTGTTATTTATGAAAGCGGTGTGTTTGTGTGTTTAGGGGCTGTAGATATGATTATTTTGTAATTGTAATGTTTTTTTTTATTTCAACAGTGAGCTACAAAGACAATCAGATTATGAATGAAAAGTATGAAGTTCATCAACATTGATATATGTTGTTATCAAAACGTAGTGCAACTTTAGAAGCTTGCTCTGTTGTCTCACTGAAAGAATAACTTTTACCACTTTTTTTACAGACAATATTGAGAGATAAATAGTAGCAGTTCTCCCTATGTGTTAAATATCTTTGCCTTTAATACATTAAATTAGAAAGCTGACAAAATCATATTGCTTGTTAACATCTAAATGTAACTTTTTGCACAGAAAAAACCCTCAACTTCACTGATGTGTAGGTGATCTAGTATTGTTTAATGGAATGTATATTAGTGTATTAAAGTCAATACTTAATTCATTTAAACCAATACCTTTCTTGATTCTTTGTACTGTATGAAAAAAAGAGTCTTTGTACCTGAGCTGAAGTTCACTGCTGTGAGGAGTCCAGTTCTGTCTCTCACTCTCTGGTCCAGCCTGTCTGCATCACCTGGACACCTTAAACAAACAGATATATGTAAAGTACCATGTGTACAAACAATATAACTGATTATCTTCTGTTGAACATGTTGGATTGTGTATTGTCCGAGTCAGGGTCCTTTTTATTTTACTGTAACTTTGGAAAATGTGTTACCAATGCTTACTGTTTATTTGATACCTATTTGGTAATGCAATTAATAAAAACAACAAGGTTTGGGTTCGTTCTTCAGATGACTGTGACGTTAACGTGTAAGCTCAATAATGAACTCCAGCTCAACCAACCATATTGTAACATCTAAGTAATCATCTTGAAATATGACATTAATAATTGTAATATACACACATCTTATTGTGAGGTTGATTTCACATACACTACTTCGACATTAGCTTGTCTACATACTTGAGCATAGCCAATTTAAATTAACTTTAGCGATGCATACAGTTCCTACCTACATATAAAACATCTCTCTAAGTGTGCCGTCTGTTTGTGTGCATGGGCGCGGGAAGGGGGGTGCTGAGGGCGCTGCAGCACCCCCTAGCGGCAGGCAGGGGTGCGGAGCTCCCCTGTCTGAATTATTATTTGACGGTTATTGCTGCTCCCGCTGTCCATAATCTGTGTAATATGTAGCCAATAAATTCCACATTGTTGGTAAAATAATATTTTGGCCTGCCCCGAATGTTTTTTCTGTAGCCCCGGATAATTCTACCTCAATAATATAATACATTAACCTTGCTTTACGTGAACCTCATCAAGACACTAGAAAGGACGGCAGGACTGTAATTTCCCGTGTTCAGTGAATGCAACAGAGGCAAGACACCACACCAATCAGAGAGTTGCATGGAAATAAAAGGGTGCTTGTGTCATTCAAGCTCGCGGCTCTGTGTGTGTGCGGAAATAGCGCATTTAGTGTGTGTGAGAGACGGGGAGAGAGAGAGGGACCGGTGCCAGCAGCAGGGACCGTGTTGTTAGCATCTGGTTAGCTAGCTGCACTAACGGACATACGGAGCTGTTTGTTCCACAACAAGCTGGAGGAGAGCTCTCCTCTCAGACTGAGAGGCTCAGGTGAGCTAAAGGACTCTCTGAGTGTTTAAATAGTTAACTTTAGTCTAAGTTATCTCAGTGGGTCTCAAACGGTTTGGTCAAAAATTATTCAAAAGATTATTTCCGCGGCACACCTTCATATGATCATTATAGTTATAAAAAACATAAGAGAATAAAGGAAAAACAGTTATGAAATACTATATGGAAGTAAAACAAGAATACAGTTGGAAAGGGGAGTGATTTGTAAAATATCCATAAAGAAAAAGAACATCTGCTTATAGTTGTGTTTCATCTGGGTGTTGAGAGATGTATCCATAGATCTCTTAATGTTGCTCTCAAAGTGCACCAGATTGATGCTTTTAACTTCAATATTTAAAAAAAATCTTCCCGGGGGAGCATCCCCCCGGACCCCCCTAGAGGAGGTGAGGTCCGCTCCCCACTCGTAAAAAATAGCACTTTACCCCTGCCTATATGCCGTGAGCTGATTATCGAGCCTTCATTGTAACAGTCGCGGGTTTACTGTGTGTTTGCGTGTGGGGAGTTTTTTTGTGCGTGCTCTATAGTGCCCGTAATAGTGTTCACTGGAGTCCAGCACCTCAGCACCCCCACTCAAAATACCTTCCCGCGCCTCTGTTTGTGTGTGTGGTTTGTGGGTGTTCGCAGGTTCAGGTGCTGATGAGCCGCACCTGTGGGCGGATGCCTACCTGATGAGCTACATCTGATAAAGGAGGAGCCCAGCCGGTTGCGTCTCTCTCACTCCTCTGGGCACTTTCTCTGCGCCAGTTTCGGGGACCTGATGCTGGTGTCTATTTAGTTTGTTGTGTTTAAACAATAAACTATATTATTCTTACTTCTCGTCTCGCATCCTCTTATGTTACAGCCCACGAGCCGGGTTGTTACAAGGATGACCTTATTTTATCAACTTCAAACAGAAGCCGTTTGTTCAACAGTATTATCCCGCTTAACACTTCTCTATTTCGTTTTAACCTTTATATATACAGTCTATGAATGGGTAGAAACATGTTTTTTCTTCACGTCAGGGCAACCGCACAGCTCATTTACATACAACACAGGTTAGCACCGTTAAGAGGACCAAGAAGGCAGCAGCCGTGACACCATACAACCCACAAATGACGTCAAATATTAACTTTTACATTTGTTAGCGGATTTCACATACTTGGATCAGGATGGAAAGAGAGACAAACTTTATGAGTCTCTTAACACACAGGGGACACATATATATGTAAGACATAAAAAATAGACACATTAACTGTAATGCATGCGGTTACATTGCTATTTTACCCCTACAATTAGCTATCAATATCACCTGTATTATTTGCATCATATACATTATTACAATGATATGTATGTTTGTACTTCTTTACTTAAAGAAGTATGACATTATAGCAAACAGCCCCATGTGTAACTTTCCTATTGCCTCACTTACTCTTGATGAACGCTCAATTTATAAACTTGAAATATATTAAGAGACACCTTCAAAGTCCATCCATCCATCAATTCAAGTTTATTTATATAGCCCCAGAGGTGGGAGTAAGTCCTACATGTGCAAGTCATGAGCAAGTCTCAAGTCTTGACCTACAAGTATCAAGCAAGTCCCAAGTCACTGTGGTGAGAGTCAAGCAAGTCAAGTCAAGTCATTGCTCAGGTCAAGCAAGTCAAGTCAAGTCATACGAAATTCTGATGAATAAGCCCAGTTTCCGCATTTAAATCAGTTAAAAGACAGTGGTTATGAAAATGGATTCAACCCACACTATGATCTTCATTACATACACAGTTAATCATTTTAAATCTAATTTAGACCGATGACAATCATATTAGATTCATATTAACCCCAGAACTGTAGACAATATAGCTAGGACTCAAAATGTCTGTTCAAAAATCCGAATTCCAGGTAAGAAAATCAGATATGGCATTTGCCATTTCACATAATTAATTTAAATATCTGTTAACACTAGAACCGCCAACGGCACCTACATAGATATCATTTTCAAATCATTTAATTTGTTCCTCTTCATAATTTCCTAATAAACTAAGTAGGGCGATTTGAAACTCAGTTAATTGGGTTAATTTAGAAATTGGTTCAGTTTATCATCATAACAGATCAAAAAGTTCAGATTAATTTTACAATAAATCAAGGAATGATGCACTTCTACAAACAAAAGCAACATAATTAAAACCAGGCCCTGTTCCAGAACAAAATGACTCAGGGTGCATCTGAGATTAGAGAGGGTGCAGTAGTAAAGTGCTATTTTTATAAGTGGGGAGTGGGGAGTGGGCGAGGCGGTCAAAGCTGGCGAGGCGGGCGGGAGGACGTTAGTGTCCACTGTCCACGACAGTGGCCGCGGGTAACGTAATGTCACCATGATCTGAACTGTTATTACCTGCAATAGATGCAGTGTTATTGCTGGCGATAAAGGCTGGTTGTTTTAACCATTTTCTGATGTCCATCATTGACTGCTGTGTAAGCACCTTGCAGATGATGAACGTGCAGCGGCACAGGTCACGCGCACCTGACATAATAACGTTACTTACCGTTTAAATTGACCAAATAAATGCAGCAGACATTATTTAACCACAATTACAATTTATTTGATTTCAACTATATTCTTCTTATAATAATAATAATAATAATAATAATAATAATAATTATTATTATTAATATTATTATTATTATTATTATTATTACCACTATTATTATTATTATTATTGTTATTATATATGTAATATTTTTCACTTTTTTTTTTTTTTTTCAAATGAGGGTGCATAACGACTCAACTGAGGGTGCAATGCACCCTTATGCACCCCCGTAGAACCGGGCCTGATTAAAACATTTAAACAAACTACATTATTCAAAAGTGTACAGTAACTTCTGATAATAACACAGGGGAAACAAACGATCTTTATGCTGCAGACCCTGCATACCGCTGCATACCACTGTTCTCTTCTTATTACCGTCATCGACAAAATAATCCTTGAATCCAAACTTCACTATTTTTGGAGTAAAGCTAGCCGCTGCCATGTCAACTGAGACTCCTGCCTTCTAGTGGGTTGCCAGGTTTGCGCGCATGACGCTATAATCACGTTTTTCGAAAAAACTAAACGTAATATCTCACTACAAAAACAAAACGCAAATATTTAATTTTAAACAGTCAAGTCCTTTCAAGTCATCTATCTCAAGCTTAAGTCAAGTCTCAAGTCATGAATACCAAGTCAAAGTCAAGTCAAGTCTTTTATCAATAGTTAGTCAAGCAATTCTCAAGTAAAAAATATGCGACTCGAGTCTGACTCGAGTCAAGTCATGTGACTCGAGTCCCCACCTATGCATAGCCCAAAATCACAATCAATCCATCTTCTCCCGCTTATCAGTGGTCGGGTCGCGGAGGTAGCAGTTCCAGCAGAGAGCCCCAAACTTCCCTTTCCCTGGCCTTCTGGCTCTGCTCTCTTTTCATCACAACGATGCGGTAAAGCGACTGCAGTACCGCTCCCGCTGCTCCGGCCCATCTCACGCTCCATTGTTCCCTCACTCGAGAAACAAGACCCTGAGATACTTGAAATCCTTCACTTGGGGTAAGGACTCATTCCCTACTTGGAATGGACAGTCCATCGGCTTTCTGCTGAGAACCATGGCCTCAGGTTTGGAGGTGCTGATCCTCATCCCAGCCGCTTCACACTCGGTTGCGAACCGATCCAGTGAGTGCTGAATGTCGTAGACACAGCTCTCACTTTGGGAGTACAGAGATTGGATGGCCCTGAGTAGAAACCCCCTCACCCCATACTCCTGCAACACCTACCACAGTATCTCCCTGGATCCTCCGCCTTCTCCAAATCTACAAAACACATGTAGAGCACAATAAGCGTACTCCCAGGCCCCCTCCAGGATCCTTGCGAGAGTAAAAAGCTGATCCATCGTTCCACGACCAGGACGGAATCCGCATTGTTCCTCCTCAATCTGAGGTTCGACCCTCCTTTCGAGTACCTTAGAGTAAACTTTCCCCGGAAGTCTGAGTAGTGTGATGCCTCTATGATTGGCACACACCCTCTGATCCCTCTTTTTGAAAAGGGGAAACACTACCCCGGTATGCCACTCCTTCGGTACCGTTTCCTTCGGTACAGTCCCTCAACACCCAGAGCCTTCAGCATTTCTGGGCGGATCTCATCCACCCCCAGGACTTTGCCACTGGGGATCTGCGTTTGACTACCTCAGTTACCTCCCCCCAGGAGACTGGTGTTGATCCCCTGTCATCCTACAGCTCTGCCTCTACCATAGAGGGCGGAGTCGTCGGGTTCAGGAGTTCCTAACACCCTATCAGTTGAGGTCAATGGCGTCCCATCCTTACTGTACACAGCTTGGATTGTTCCCTGCTTCCCCCTCCTGAGGTGTCGGGCAGTTTTCCAGAACAACTTTGGTGCCACCCGAAAGTCCTTCTCCATGACTTCTCCAAACTTCTCCCACACCCGCTGCTTTGCCTCAGCCAAACACAGCTCACTCTGGTTCAATGTCCCCAGTCTCCACAGGGGTGCATGAAAAGCTCCGCCGGAGGTGAGAGTTGAAGGCCTCCTGGACTTGGAACTCCTCCAGACGTTCCCAGTTCACCCGTGCTACACGTTTGGGCTTCCCCGGCCACTCGACCCAGATAGTGATCAGTTGACAGCTCCGCCCCTCTCTTTACCCGAGTGTCCAAAACATACGGCCTCAGGTCTGATGATATGATAACCATCATGGACCTTCTGCCTAGGGTGCTCTGCTTACCACGTACACTTATGAGCATCCTTATTTTCGAACATGGTGTTTGCTATTGCCAATCCATGGCTAGCACAGAAGTCCAATAACAAACTACCACTCCGGTTCAGATCAAGGGGGCCGTTCCTCCCAATCACGCCCCTCCAAGTGTCTCCATCATTGCCCACATGTGCGTTGAAGTGTCCCAGCAAGACTAAGGAGTCCCCTTCAGGACTACTTTCAGGGTCTCCAAGAAGGCTGAATACTCTGAACTGCTGTTTGGTGCATAAGCACACACAACAGTCAGAGTTCCCCCCCCCCCCCCCCCCATAACCCGCAGGCGTAGGGAGGCGGCCCTCTCGTCCACTGGGGTAAACTCCAACAAAGTGGCACCCAACCGGGAGCTTGTCAGTATCCCCCGCCCGGCCCCTCACACCAGATCCAACTGGTAACGCTCCACCTCCCCGCACAAGCTCCGGCTCCCCCCCAGAGAGGTGACGTTCCACGTCAGCTTCTGCCGCCGGGTCTGGTCCGTCGAGACCCTCACTGCCACCCTTCAGGTCGGAGAAGTGGAGGTGTTGCCCACGTTGCCTTTTCTGGCAAGCCCTGCCACCAGACGCTCGCCGACGAGTCCTCCTTCTGGGCCTGGCTCCAGAAGGGGACCCCGGGCTTCCTCTGGACCGGGTATCCTCACTTCTTGTGTCGTCTTTCATGAGGTCTTTTAACCAATCTTAATTTGGCCCCTTGCCTGAGACCAATTTGCCATGGGAGACCCTACCAGGAACACAAGGTTCCAGACAACACAGCCCCCAGGTTCATTGGGGCACACAAACCTCTCCACCACAATAAGGTGCTGGTTCTTCAGAGAGGGCACCTTCAATGTATATGATTTAATTACATTGTAAGATTCAACTGACACAGCTTCATTGTCAGACTTGTTGTATATGTTCTGTGAGCTGTACTCCCTAACTTGTGATCTGACCCGTGATGCTGTGCCACAGTCTGCTGGTGAATGTAAAGTTTGGAGTTCTCCCTCCTGCACTAAACTTCACAATGGGCCTTTCTGAGCAGAGCAGGGTGTGAGCCGTGGTCCAATCAGGAGGGATAATGGGTGAAGAGGACACAGCAGATCTATAAAAGCCAAAGAGGTTCAAGGAAGAGTTGTTCCTCTTCCCAGGGAGTACCCTGGGGGAGGGGTCGTCGGTGTTACCTGACCTGGTGGACAGCACTGTGTTGGGCTCTGCTGTTAGGAGGCCCGTTGCTACAGGAGATTCAGTGCTGTTTCTCCCAGGTAATTTGGTAAAGACAGAACATGAATAGATGTTATGCTCTATTGTTCTTTATATAAGGAGCAGAGAGGTGTTCATTACACTACGATGGCTTTGTATTCTGCCAATTAGGTTCAAGGTTCAAGGTTCAATATTTGTCAAACGAACAAAGCTAGAGTGTAGTTATGTCGATGAAAATCTTGTGTCACAGGCTTCTCCAACAGTGCAACACAAAAGACAGATAAACAGAAAAATATAATGCCAGTAAATAGTAAATACAAGAAGAAAATAGTTTTAAAAAGTGAAATAGTGCAATAAGAGTCTATATGCAAGTCATTGAAATATGATATACTGTATTAGGTAAATAGATACATATGTTTTAAGTAGCAGCCAAATTAATATTGTGGATGTTGTTTCAACAGTTCAGGTGTTTAACAGTCGTATTGCCTGTGGGATGAAACTGTCCCTGAGTCTGGTGGTTTAAGTCCGGATGCTGCAGTAGCGCCTGCCAGACGGCAACAGGCAGAACAGTTTGTGGCTGGGGTGATGGGGTCTTTTATAATCCGGAGGGATTTATTCCTGAACCGCTGGGAGTAAAGGTCCTCCTTGGATGGCAGCTCAGTCCTGGTGATGTTTTGTGCAGTTTTCACCACCCTCTGTAAAGCCTTACGGTTGAGGGCGGTGCAGCTGCCGTACCAGGCGGTGATGCAGCCAGTCAGGATACTCTCTATGGTGCACCTGTAGAAGTTGCAGAGTATCCTGGAGTCCATGTTGAACCTCCTCAGCCTGCGGAGGAAGAAGAGCCGCTGACGAGCTTTTTTTGGCGATGGTGGTGGTGTGAAGAGTCAGGTCCTGAGTGATGTAGGGGGACGATGATTAGCAAATACATATGCTTAAATTGCAAATCAAATTCTCTTTGAGACATGAAGTGTATTGATAGAACTGCCCTCTTCACAATATGAGTGCCAACATTTGTTCTTGATGCAATTTTTCCCAGAGGTGAAGCTTTACTGCTATCCATAAACTCATTATAAGATGTACTGTATGTACTGATGTGTTAACCCTGTGTGGAATAGCTCCTTATGGGGTTATTTTCTGTGTGAGTTTAAGGGATGCTAGTTTATAGATATCCAACCCTCGTTTCCTGTTCATCAAGTGTTAACACATGAGGTTAGAGCATGCAGAGGTGCAGTGCTGTGGTTGAACAGACTAACAAGCTGCCATGCTGCAAGGAAAAGCTATGCATTAAAAAGGTACAATATAATAATGTAACGCCACCTGCAGAGAATGCTTAAAAAACAGTGTAATCAGTCTTCAGTTCACGTCTGAAGAGTTAGCAGATTGCATTGTCAAGGACACATTCCCGGTTTCCCTGTAATGTTAAGGAAATGGGTTCAAGAGCACCGCCTAGTGTTGGACATATTTCATCAATTAAAGGGGACCTATCATGCAAAATGCACTTTTTAATGTATTTTATACATAACTATGTGTCACCGGTGTGTCAGGGAACTCACAAAGTGTCAGAAAACAAAACGGCACTTAGAGTAAAGTTGTTATATAATACATATAATGGCACTGTTCTAGCTGTAAACACTTAAGAAAGAACATGACAAGCTATGTGCTGTATCAGAAACAATGCACGGCGTGTTTTTGCAGTAATATGGTATGTGTTTACATTAGCAAGCATGCTAACACTCAGAGCTAACGCTGTAGGCTACTGGAGAGAATATGTATAACGTAGTGTCCTTGTGGTAAACCCAGCAAGAGAGAAAGGTTTGAGCTCCATACTGTTCCAGAAATAAAGCTTGAAGTCGTGGGGAACATAATATGGCATTTAATCACGGTAGCGGTTAGCTGAGTTTCTCCCGGTAGAAAACTCTCTTAGCAGGGGAAAGCTGCGTGACGCTACAGATCTGTTTGGTATTTTAAGCAAAAAACTTCACCGACATGTTTTGTATAGATATGGCCCTACAATATATTTTTCAAATATAGCATAATAGGTCCACTTTAAGTTATTGTACATGAATAGTATGTTTTATTTGAACACACAGAAAATAGTATTGTATGAGTTACTGAGCCATACTTTAAAAATATAAATTCCAACTTAAAACTTTGAGCTGTAAGCAACAGAAACTGTGGTTAGCACATCCAGCAGAGTGGTATGACACTATGGACAGCACTAAATGACACTAAAGGAGCTGTAGACCCGCAGCAACAGGGAGGTCTGATGTGTCTCTGTTATTTTATTTAATACTTTTTGCATAATTGCTGCCTTTTTAACCTCTTAGGCATTTTCCAAACTCGATATCATATGAAAGCTGAGAGCGAAAGCAAGCAAAGACAACACACAACTTCACTTTACGGGGTTAAAACGGCATATACGCCTTACCTTTGCTATTTTCTGATCAAAAGTTGTGTTCAAGGGCATTAAAACGCATATAAACACTGCTTAAGGTTAATCCAATGTCTCTGTGTCACTTTGAAATGATTACTGATAATCCATCATAACATTTATGGCAATAAACATAGTTTTCATATAGAGTGTAACGAAGCTTCCGGTTTTGGGCATGCTGCGAGCGCATCATTCTAACTTACTAATGGTAATGCTTAGATGGATTTAGGAACCTCCCCTCGATTATATTGGCTCCAACGGTTACAAAGAGGTGTCAATCACCCAAATCCACCAATGGGTTCCAGAGATACGGCAAATACACCCAAATGTACCCAGAGGTGAGTCCGTCTGGACCTACTAAAAAGGTCAAATGTCACCTTTTTTTGCATGAATCTTGATACAGGGTACTTATTATTTGTTATAATTTGGATTCCTAAAGGTTTTTGGCTACTATCCCATCATTCAAGGGTGGTTTTCACTATAAGTAATGGGGTTTTTTTTGGAAGGAAACTATAATTTACATTTTTTTTTAGGGCTGTCAAGTTAACGCGTTAAAGGCAAACAAATGGGCTATTTTCAGGGTCTCCAAGAAGGCTGAATACTCTGAACTGCTGTTTGGTGCATAAGCACACACAACAGTCAGAGTCCCCCCCCCCATAACCCGCAGGCGTAGGGATGCGACCCTCTCCTCCACTGGGGTAAACTCCAACAAAGTGGCACCCAACCGGGAGCTTGTAAGTATCCCCCGCCCGGCGCCTCACACCAGATCCAACTGGTAACGCTCGACCCCCCCGCACAAGCTCCGGCTCCCCCCCAGAGATTGACATTGAATGTGTTTAATTGAATAGGAAAGGGGTTTAACGTTAGTGGCAGGTTGTGTGTGAGAGAGAATAAATAAGACAGCCCAATATTTAAAGAAACATCTATTATTTTTCGCAACTTTCCGCATATTTCGCACTTCCTGCAATTTCACCGCATAAAATCACATAAAAACCCCACATGTTTAATCGCATAATCAAGGATTTTAGCCCGCATAATCAAGGATTTTCTTGCCCACGTTTTTCTGGAGGGTCTAGGCTTTATAGATGAACATGTGCCATTGACTGAGCCTCCGTACAGTTAGAGAAGGCAAACCTGCCCTGGCATACAGGGTACAGTGATGAGTAAGTACTTTACAGTTAGTAACAAATGTCAGCGCACTGTGATAGGCGGCATTTAACTTGTTCAGGCAATGGGCAGGTGCATTCATATAGATCAGATCACCATAGTCCAGCACAGGTCAAAAGGTCACAGAGCCTTTTCCTGGCCTCAAGCGAGAAACAGGACTTGTTTCTGAAAAAGAAACCTAGCAGATTATTGACCTGAGGTTTAAAAGAGAGACAATGTCAGGTTTCAGCGTTAGAGTTCTGTTAGTTTATTGTTTTGTGTTTATTCTTGTGGCCTTGCATTTTATTTTGATGTTGATTCTGTCCTCTCTTTTCGGGTGTCTACACTTCCTGTTGTTGTGTGTCACCTGTCAGCTTGATTGTGGTCTCCTGCTCCTGATTGTTTTCACCTGTGCCCCATTAACCGTTGTGTGTATATGTAGCCCTGTTCTCCTTTTGTCTTTTGTCGGTTCGTCTTGTCTCTAGACCAAGTCCATGCCTGTACTCCCTCGAGAAAACCTTGAGCATACTAGTCGAACCTAGTGAACTATTGAGTATCCTAGTAGATCCGTGAAACAATTATCTTTGTAAAGTCTTTTTGTACCATTAGTTGAACCTAGCGAACTTGTGAGTATCCTAGTTGATCCTAAAACCTTTTTTATAATAAAAGGTATTTTTTTAAATCAAGAAAGAATCGTGCATCTGAGACTTTATGAGTCCTTCGTGTCAGAACGAACCGACCATACAAGATGGACTCAGCCGATTCCGCCGTATTACAGACGGCCTTGCAGGCGCAAGGAACACTTCTTCATCAACATGAGGGACAGCTGACAACAATAAATCAAGGGGTTCAGGACTTAAATGCCCCCCAGCACAACTTCCAGTCTACAGTGACAACGGAGATAAATCACCTGGCGGAGAAAATGCGTGACATACTTACGCACCTCGAGGCACGTCCTGCTGTTTCCGGTTCAGCGGAGTTCGGGTTTGCTGAGATCCCCATTCAAATACCCATGCCATCGTCTACACTCCGTCTCGCTTCGCCGGAGAAGTTCTCCGGGGATTCTGGAAACTGTCGTCCATTCCTGGTACAGTGCGATCTCAATTTCAAACACCAGCCTGCAGCATTTCCCACAGATCAAGCTAAGGTAGCCTTCATAGTATCTCACTTGACGGGTAGAGCGAGAGCCTGGGCAACAGCAGAATGGGCCAGAGACTCGCCTGTTTGCCAGTCTTTAAGGCTATTCATGGATTCTATGAAAAACATTTTTGACCAGACATCACCCAGGAGAGAGTCAGCGAGAGCCCTGGTGAACATCAAACAACGGCAGAGGAGAGTGACGGATTACGTGATCGAATTCCGGACCCTGGCAGTGGAGAGTGGGTGGAACTCAGCGGCTCTTTTTGATGCGTTTCTGCATGGATTAGCGGATCCCATAAAGGATCAGTTAGCTCCATTAGAGTTGCCCGAAGAATTGGACTCGCTCATCGCCATGGCTATCCAGGAGGACCAACGTCTAGCAGAGAGACGTCGGGAGAGAGGGGAGAATGCAGATTCCACTCCACTGTTCAGACGGGAGTTACAGAGGCAACACTACGGTTGGCGGAGAAATACCCGGACTTTGTCTCCAGAGCGACCAGCGCCCCCTATCACCGCGGAGGAACAGATGCAGCTCGGAAGAGCCAGACTCACCCAGGAGGAGCGTCAGCGCCGTCTACGGGAGCGGCGGTGCTTCTACTGCGGCCAGCAGGGTCATGTTCTGGCAGCCTGTCCGGCAAAAGATCAGGCTCATCAGCGGGAAGAGGGACGCTGGCGAGCAGAGTGACTTCTTTCGACCCTCCCTCGAGAAAATTGATTCAGGTACAAATGAAACTGAATGATAAAACTGTGACTCAGGATGCATTAATTGATTCTGGGGCTGATGAGAGCTTGTTAGACTGGGAGCTGGCTAAAAGTTTGAACTTAAACATCGTCCTTTTAGATCAGCCATTAGAGGCTAGCGCTTTGGACAGCCGCCTTTTATGTACAGTTACGCATCGCACTGAGCCCCTAGTTATTGTTATAGATCAGGAGCACCGGGAGCATATTAGTTTTCATTTATTTAACTCAGCTCAACATCCTCTCATTTTGGGTTACCCTTGGCTTGTAAAACATAACCCGCACATTGACTGGCATACGGGACAGGTTAAGGGGTGGGGAAGTGAGTGCTCTCTTTCATGTTTAGCCTCTCCTACAGTTTGGAGTGGCCCGCACAGATCTAGGAACGTTAAACAGACGCCAGGTAGTGACAGTGTCGCTTCTTTGAAACATTCTGACTTGTCCAAGGTTCCTGAGTGTTATCTTGACATTAAGGAGGTGTTTAACAAAACACGAGACACTTCCTTGCCTCCCCATAGACCGTATGACTGCCCCATAGACCTTCTCTCGGGCTCTACTATAACCAAAGGCCGGTTGTACTCTCTCTCTGGTCCTGAAAGGGAGGCCATGAAAGAGTATATCAGATCATCACTCAAAGCTGGCTTGATTCGGCCATCATCATCCCCAGCAGCAGTAGGTTTCTTTTTTGTGGTGAAAAAGGACGGTTAATTGAGGCCCTGTATTGATTACAGTCCACTAAATCCGATCACGATAAAGAACAGATATCCCCTTCCACTCATCTCAACTGCATTTTAACTATTACAAGGAGCTAAGTTGTTCACCAAGTTAGACTTAAGGAATTTAAATCATCTACTGCGCATCAGGGAGGGGGATGAGTGGAAAACAGGGTGCAATACACCCACAGGAAATTATGAATATTTGGTTATGCCTTTTGGACTTTCTTTCCAAACACTCATCAATAATGTATTGAGAGATTTCCTGAATATATTCTGTTTTGTGTATCTCGATGATATTCTCATCTTTTCTCCTGATGAGAAAACCCATGTTAACCATGTTCACCTTTTTCTACAGAGACTCCTTGAGAACAATTTGTTTGTGAAAGCCGAAAAATTTGAGTTTCATGTCAACTCAGTGTCATTTTTGGGCTTTGTGATCTCTCCAAACAAAATGGAAATGGACCCAGCTAAAGTCAGCGACGTGACTAATTGGCCAACGCCAAACTCCAGGAAAAAACTTCAGCAGTTCTTAGGGTTTGCTAACTTTTACAGACGTTTCATATGCAATTTCAGTGCCATTGCCTCTCCTCTCCATGCCCTTACATCTCCCCATGTTCAGTTTGTGTGGACTTCACAGGCAGAGGACTCTTTCCAGACACTGAAGAAAAGGTTCACAACAGCTCCCATCCTGACTGTACCTGATACCAGCCGACAGTTTGTGGTAGAGGTAGACGCCTCCAACGACGGCGTTGGGGCTATATTGTCCCAGAGGTCAGCGGCGGACAATAAGCTTCATCCTTGTGCCTAATCTCTCCCGAAAGCTGTCATCTGCTGAGAGGAATTATGATGTGGGAAATCGGGAACTGTTGGCTGTGAAGATTGCTTTGGAGGGAGCGGAGCAGGATTTCCTGGTCTGGACAGATCACAAAAACCTGCAATACATCAGGAAGGTCAAACGTTTGAACTCTAGGCAGGCCAGATGGGCTTTATTCTTCAATAGATTTAGTTTCACTGTCATATTGACCTGGTTCACAGAACGGAAAGCCTGATGCACTCTCCAGAATGTAGTCCAGAACCCATTCTGCGGCCTGACCGAGTGATAGGGAGTGTGACCTGGCCCATTGAAGTCAAGGTCAAACAAGCAAACAGCGGGAATCCTGTCCATAGAGGGTGTCCTCATAATCACTTGTTTGTGCCGGAACAACTTCGATCTCAAGTTGTTCATTGGGCCCATAAGTCTGTACTTACCTGTCATCCTGGAAACAAAAGGACCCTTTTCATGGTGAGACACAGATTCTGGTGGCCGGCGATGTGGAAGGATGTTGCAGAATATGTGCCAGCGTGTCCTGTGTGTGCCAGGAACAAAACTTCTCGGCAAGCTGCGGCAGGTCTTCTCCAACCTCTGCCCATTCTCAACAGACCATGGTCTCACATTGCGTTGGACTTTGTGACAGGATTGCCAACATCGGCAGGTAATACCACCATACTCACTGTGATTGATCGTTTTTCTAAAATCGTACACTTTATCGCCATGTCCGAGTTACCTACTGTCAAAGAAACAGCAGAGGCCATGTTGTCCCATGTGTTTAGGATCCATGGTTTTCCCAGTGATGTAGTTTCAGACCAAGGCCCACAATTGGTGTCACGTTTTTTGAAGGAATCTTGTCGCCTAATCCAAGCCACTGTTAGTCTGACCTCCGGATACCACCCACAGTCGAATGGACAAGCGGAGAGGATGAATCAGGATTTGGAGACCTGTCTGAGATGCCTGGTGTCCGAGAAACCTACCACTTGGAGTAAGAGTCTGATTTGGGTGGAGTATGCGCACAACACATTACCCACATCAGCCACTGGTATATCCGCGTTTCAATGTGTCCATGGATACCAACCTCCATTGTTTCCGGAGCTCGAGAAGGAGGTCACCGTACCATCAGCCCATGCTCTGGTTTCGCCGCTGTCGTCGGGTCTGGGCGGGAGTTCGCCATATGTTGCAGAGGAGTGCCGTTCACATGAAGGTATTGGCCGACCAGAAACGACGTCCATCTCCTAAGTACCAGGCCGGACAACGAGTGTGGTTATCTACCTAGGATCTTCCTCTCCATGTCGCCTCCAGGAAGCTGGCTCCCCGGTTTGTTGGTCCTTTTCCCATAGCCAAAGTGGTTAACCCTGTTGCTGTCCGTTTATGTCTTCCAAAGTCCATCAAGGTCCACCCCACGTTTCATGTCAGCAAGCTGAAACCGGTTAAAGAGAGCAGACTGGTCCGCGCCTCCACGCCCCCTCCACCTCCCCGGATTGTCGACGGAGGTCAAGTGTATACTGTGGACAAAATTTGTCGGTTCGTCTTGTCTCTAGACCAAGTCCATGCCTGTACTCCCTCGTGAAAACCTTGAGCATACTAGTCGAACCTAGTGAACTATTGAGTATCCTAGTAGATCCGTGAAACCATTATCTTTGTAAAGTCTTTTTGTACCATTAGTTGAACCTAGCAAACTTGTGAGTATCCTAAATATGTAGCACTTCATTTCAGACTCCAGCTTACAGCTTCCTGCCTACGACCTGCCTAAGACCAGTATAGAGGAATTTTAAGCCCTCCCAATATTTTCCAAGAGGGAGTTGCCAGATTTTCAATTTCAGGTTTTAACCAGGAGATGGCGCTTCATTCACAAATACAGAAAGACAAGTTTCATGGACTTTCAGTTGTGTTTTGAAGAGCATTTGAACACATCAATATTTTAGATACTATACTAAAGTATATCTAATCTTGTAATTCAATAATATATACTCTTTATATATTAAATAATCTTAATAATAATAATGTAAATGTTTACATTACACTTCTTTATTTGTTATGCTCATACTTTTACCTTTACAATCGTTTGCTTTAATATGCAGTATATTTGTTGTATATTTTTGTGTTTGCTTCCTCCTGCACCCTTTCGGACACATACTGTAGGATTTATTATTATTATTAATATGAAGATATTATTAAGATAAGATGTTACTTTATTGATTGAACATTTTAGTTTAGAATGTGCTGTCCCACGGTAATTCAGAAGGCTCACAGGTCACATTCCGACCATTATTTAAAACAATAGGTGCTTTCACACCGTCTACAGTTTGATTTGTATAGAGGGAGCTCTGTGGCTGAATGGCCAGCGATTAGGTGTGGCGCATTTATCATAGGTGATCAGAGCTAACTGCCTGCCGTCAGATTTCATTTAAAAAACAGATCTGATTTTAAGACTATTTCTGCGCTCATTAAGAATGATAAGAATAAGAATAATGCGTATTGAACTGGTTTCATTAATTAGTGAGTTTATTTAACACTAGAACCACCAATCGGGTCAATTTGTGTGATGTGTGTTGTGTGTGTGCAATGTAACTTTTTTTCAATAAAATATTAAAGTCTCCCAGTCCGTGACTTTTCCTGAAAGTGTGTTATGTAGCACCCTATGTTGTTAAAAATTGCATTCTAATTGCGGGATTTTACGGTTTTAGGTAGGCCTATACAAAAACCTCTGGCGGTTCTAGTGTTAAGGTAATTAGGTACAGTAGAAGCCCTTTTTTATCAGTAACGAATTTAGCAGTTGAACATAAAAGTCAACTAACTGAGGGTCACTTGCAATGACAGTGTTGTGTCTACTGTAAGATTGTCACTCAGAGTAACCTACAGTTAATTTAGCTGCTGGAGAAGAAAGATCAGGGGGGAGGGGGGGAGAGAGCTGTGGTTAATGGGCCATTAGTTGTGTAAATACACAGCTGAGAGCTGCCGTTTCATTCAGACTGTTTAAAAAACGATAACAACGGACAATTTTTCTTAGCAGATGCATGTCAATTTAAATCAATACATACAACTATTTTTTAAATCAATAAAAACATTTTCTAAATCCATAAAAGCATTTCAATTAATATTGGGAGTCATGCCGTTACTTTGTTGAGAATGTGGCCATGTAATAAGCGGGATAATTTGCAGCGACTTGCTCCTTATGGGGAAAATAACACCCGTCATGCTGATCCTGATCTGCCGACGAGGCTCCATTAAAATATAAATACTTTTAGTGAATTACTGAGTTTAGGCACGTTAATAACGCTGTAATGAAGTTGAATACAGTATATTCATATGTGTCAGTGATTTCATGTCAATTCGGCGAACATAAACATAAATGATCGTGGTGAAGATGATGATTAAATTATTATTATTGATTAAAAATCGAGAGCCGGGCTGCATTTCCTCCCGTTCGTTTTTTTCGACTAAACAACATTATTTTGTTAAATAACAACATGGTGATGTTCTGTAAATGATTACATGTCTCTTATTTAGCACAGTAGTATGATATCCGTGACATATGGATCTTAACAAAGTTCCGCTGTACATCCAGCGTACTGTATCTGACTTTATTTCACATGAGCTCCAGTGTGGAACCCCACTGCACCCCCTGGTGGATCAATGATCCATTGTAGCTGGCTTCATTATAATTACATTTATCTATCACGGGGGCGGTCTCAAGTCAAGCTGGAGGTTTTCCCTTGAGCGAGGGCAGATCACGTACCAATCACGGCCCTCGCATTTCAAACTGTCTGAAATGAATCGCTACATCTGTATGTGCATTGTGTTTGGGAACCATGTTAATGATAAAATGAATCATTCAAATGCAAAGATAATGATTACAAATCATTTTGGGTCAAATATGTCCATTTCGTTAACGTGCCATTCACGAAAGAAGTTGATTTCGTGAAAATGACATTCAAGAAATATGCCCATTTCGTTAAAACGCCTGACTGAAGCCTATGCAGGACCCCAGTGAGAGCTCCAGACTATGTGCATTGTGTTAGGGAACCCTATGAATCGTGTACATGAGTGTATACATGTTTTAAATAGTAGGATAGCTCCAGGGCGCATCACCACATTTAACAAGGCAGGGAAGGTGCATGAATCCTGGGTAAACATTGTTTAATTGTTTAAGTGTTTTTAAATGTGTGGAACAGTGTTTTGTCACTTTCAAAACTCTCCTGTCATTGACCGGAGAAATTGGGTCGATGTTGTATTCAATCTGGCTATTAATATTCCAGTGAGACGAAGTACGTACATTGACCGGAGTGATCCCATGTTAATTTTGTCCAAAAACCGGAGCATTCCCTAACCCTAACCCTAACCCTCACACCAGATACTGACTGGTTTTCGGACCCCCCCAGACCCCCCCAATAAAGCAAAAATGCACGTTTCAGAGTGGCCTTTTATTGTGGCCAGCCTAAGGCACACCTTTGCAAAAATCATGCTGTCTAATCAGCATCTTGATATGCCACACCTGTGAGGTGGGATGGATTATTTCGGCAAAGCAGAAGTGCTCACTATCACAGATTTTTTCAGATTTGTGAACGATATTTGAGAGAAATGGTTATTTTGTGTATATAGAAAATGTTTTAGATCTTTGAGTTCATCTCATGAAAAATGGGAGCAAAAACAAAAGTGTTGCGTTTATATTTTTGTTCAGTGTACAACATATTTTACTGTGATTAAATTGTAATACACTTTTCTAAATGATGCCAACGTAACAACATACTGATACCGCTTAGTAAAAACCATGAATTAATGCTTGACAAGTCTGCAGACAAGACGGCAGGCGAAAAACCTTTTAAAATGCGTGTTTTCTGAATGGAGATTGGGTCGACCAGGCTAAGCTAACGTTGTATATGCTCATTCCACACTCATATCAACGGCCTACAGACATAAATAAACCAGTGACTGTATTCGCCATGACACAGACAGTCTGTGGTTTGTACTTGTTTAACTTTTGTACAGTGTCTGAACAGATATGAGGAGCTGTGATCTCTGTGTGCTAACTGCCAACAGCTAATGGCTGACGTTTTCTGGTTGAACGTCAGTAACGGCAGGCTGAGATCCTCACCGCCAATTGGCTTCCGCGAGAACGCGTCACGTGAATTTGACGCTCAAGTTGAAAAAATTTAACTCTCACAGTTCGATCACCTCAATCGCGTGATTCGCGCCGCGTCCACCGCTTCATGGTCGCCGTCGGAGCGAATTCGCGTCTGTCCGCATCTCTGCATTGACTTTACATGTAATCGCGCCACCCCCAAACATTGCATCGCGTCCGGTCTGAATGCAGCAAATGGTGCTGTACTCTGGAGACAGAGAACACTACTACAAAGGACTTGTGAAAAGGCCTGTTTTTGAAAGGTGCTAGTGTTTTTTTGTTAAGGTAAAAAAGAAACAACATGATGGGATGTGCAGTACTAGTAGAGAGAATCAAATATGCAAAGCACTTGTTTGTTAATTTATGATTTGCTGCATATAAGGAATAAAACAAAAATCCTCTGTCGTACCATATTGAATTGTATTATTATTTAGCATCGTGTTGAATCGCATCGTATCGCCCCGAATCGCATAATGTTGAATCAAATCGTATCGAACTATATCTCAACAGGGGTATATCGTGTGCGTTGCCCAGTGCTTCAAATGTATCGTTAATGTATCGTATTGTTGGCAACGTAAAGAGATGCGCCTCAGTGATGGAGATGCACATCCCTACTGTATGGCCGTGTCTCAATTCAGGGGCTGCATCCTTCGAAGTCTGCATTCGTAGACCGCATATGTCACTTCCGCCGAAAGAAGGCTGTCCCAATTTTAAAAAAAAGACAAGACTCCTCCGAATGCGGCCCACGAATGCGGCCTTCTTTTCCCGGAATTGAAGGATACATCTGATGTACCCTCCGCGGTCTAACATATCCGAGGATGCAATGCGTGCTGGTAACAAGTTACCTTTTTTCAAAGAAAATGGCGTCAACCTTCCCAACTGAGGCAGCAGCGACTGATTTAGTTTTTAAATGTGAGTAAAGTGTTTCATCCCACTCAAATACTTAACGACAACAATTACACCCAAAGGGGCTAGACACGCACGTTTTGATTTAATAATAAGATAAATACGTGAGGTTAGTCTGGCGGTTGTAACGAAGCTATCTGATTGGAGCTGTTGTACTTTAGCTCAACAACCACTTGTTAGAATGCCTGAGCAGCCATGGAGGCAAAATAGGAGAAGCAGGCAGGTTGGTGTTTTTCTATAGAAAACTGTTTTATTTGTCCATCCACTGTGACCACATGGCTGCCCTCCACCACCCACACAGTACAACACCCTTCTCAACAACACTGACTGCCTTTTATAGGAGGCCTCAGATCTTCATTGGCTGGCACATACCATTATCATTATCTAAGCAAACGATTTACCACAACTATATACACAGGCCTCTGGCCAGGATGGATGTTTGTACACTATGTTTGATTAATCCTATGGATTCCAAGATGGTCGCAGCGTGAGTAAGCCATCTCAAGCTTGTCTGTTTGTCGCTGTTAAATTAGCTCTTTAAAGCTTATATCATTGATCCAAATGATCGAACCCATGAACATTTGTATAACATAGTAAAGCGGCTCAATACGGTCTCTTGATTAGTGTATTTTTTGCATTTGCAACTATGGAGGGAAACATGTCTCTGCAAACTGTGTGGGACACGATTCAGTAAATCAAGACTGACATGCTGACTCACATCGTTTCAAAAATGGATTCCATTCAAAGTAGCTTGAGCAGGATACACAATTCCCTGTCTAGTTTGGGAGACCAGGTCAATTTGTTAGAGCAGCGTGTCAGGGCTAATGAGGACAATGTACACGAGTGTGTCGCTCGAGAAAGACAACTCCTTCCTAATGTCTAAAGTTGATGACTTGGAGAACCGGAGCCGACGTTCTAACCTTCGCTTCGTAGGAATCCAGGAGTCCGCTGAAGGCAGTGACATTATCGGCTTCATGTCTCGGCTCATCCCGCAGCTCCTGGGGCCAGATGCCTTCACTACCCTGCCGATCATTGAGAGGGCACACCGCTCACCGACTGCCAGGCGAAACTCCCGTGACTTTCTCCTCGGTTTCCTCTCTTCTCTTGTTTTTTATTTTCCTCATCTTCTCTAAAAACAAAGACCTGTTTACGTGACGTGACTGCTGAGATGTTGTTGACACTCTCTTTTTAATGTTTATTATAACAGGTGGGCACCCGCGTGGCTCTTTCAGTTGTGTGGTTTGTTTACATTTTACAGTAACGTTGACGTCACTACTTCTTCTTTGGCACGTTAGAGACCACTACTATTGCAATACTGCCCCGAGTGGCTGTTATTGTTAAATAATGTTTGTGTTCGTTCGGATTAATTTCTTTGAGCTACGACTTCTTTATCCTCTCCCTAATGCAGACTGAGCTCTGTGTAATTATTTATTATGTTTATGTTTATGTTTTAAGTTTATTCATGGTAATGCTCTGGGATTTGGTGTCCAGGGCTGCTGGGCCTTCTTAAAGGTTGTTTTGTGTTTTTCTGTCTTTTCTTTTTATGTTTGAATGTTTTGTATGTCTGTTTTACATTAATGGTAGAATCTAGCAATCTTTACAATCATGAATCGCATTTATGCGTAAAAAGTGACAGGAACATTATTTGCTATTATTTCCAGACTGGATGAATTAAAGGGTATAAAAATCAATTTGAATATCAGGAGTCTATTGCCCAAAATTGATTTACTTCAGATATGGGTTGTTCTACATAAACCTAAAATCCTCACACTCTCTGAAACTTAGCTTAATAGTAACATTTCCGATAGTGAACTACAAATCACAAATGATTTGCTTTAGAGATCTGATAGATGCAGCAGGGGTGGGGGTGTGGCTATTTATGTCTTCTCTGACCTTGTGACTGAGCTAATTGCTACTTCTATAGAGCCTCTAAATGTTGAATGCATTTTTCTTTAAATTATTTTTCATGAAAATAAATGCTTAACTATTGGTAGCATCTATAGGCCACCTTCTTCACCTGCAGAGTCTTTTAACCACATAATTGACACTATCAACTCAATTTCCTGCGGAAATGAAATAATCTTGCCTGGTGATTTCAACAAAAATTGGATGAATCATGTGATAGAGAGAAAAAACGTTTCAGTAGTCTAAATGTTAAACAGCTAATTAATGAGCCAACTCGTATCACTCTTAGAACCCAATCTCTGCTTGACTGGATACTGGTGTCACACCCTGACAGAATCTTAAAAGCTGGTATTATGTCGGATTGCTTCAGCAATCATTCAATTGTTTATTGCGTATGGAAAATCAAATTAATTAAACTACCTCCAAAACTAGTCAAAATCAGACAATATAAAAAATAGAATGTTGATTTATTTATTAATGATGTTGTTGCCCTTAATTGGGACAGATTTCAACTAATACCTTTTGTACAAGATGCTTGATATTTTCTGCATAAAGAGCTCACTGATGTCATGAACAAACATGAACCTGTGAGAACGGTTAAGGTCAAAGGTCAACATCTCCCTTGGATCAATTCTGAACTCATCAGTCTCTTTAGGGAAAGGGATAAAGCATGGTCGATATATCGTCATTCAAGAACTATAGGCGATTGGGAAGTATACAGGCATCTTCAAAATCTGAGTAAAACCAAAACGCTAAATCGAACTACTATAAAGAATCTCTCACATCTGACTTTAAGAATCCCAAGCAATTTTGGACTAAAATTAAATCTATTTCAAATAAATCAGGTAAACATTCTATTAATAAAATAAGAACTGCTGATACAATAATTCATGACCCATTATCCATTGCCCAAATATCAGCATTTCACTCATGTATGTTCCACACTACTATCTGACTCCTATTTGACAACTGGTATTTCTAATAGTAACTCATACTGCAACAGTTATTTTTCTTTTAAGAAGATTCTACCACAAAAAGTTCATAATGCTATCACTGAATTAAAAGTGGATGGCAGTGCAGGACTTGATGGTATAGCAAACAGGTTCATTAAATTGGCGTCCCATATTCTCATGTACCCACTTGCTGATTTGTTCAACCTGTCTTTGTCCACCTGTGAGTTGCCGACTATTTGGAAATGTGCACGTCATTCCCATGCATAAAGGTGGTGATTTACTTGAAAATAATAATAATAATAATAACTTGAAATAATTATAGACCAATCTCTATAATCTGTTCTATTTCCAAAGTTTTGGAGAAAATAATTTATAATCAACTGTCACAATATCTCAATACTTATCATATTTTATCTCCGGTTCAATCTGGTTTCAGGCCTAATCACTACACAACAACTGCCCTACTTAAATTTACGAATAACTTGTACTCTGCTGCAGATTATGGTGAACTCACAGGTGCCATTTTTATTGACTTGACAAAAGCCTTTGATTTTGTTGATCGATATCTGCTCTTGGATAAACTTCACGGCATTGGCCTTTCTAATAATACTGTGTTATGGTTTAACTCGTACCTTCACAGTAGAAAGCAATGTGTGGTTGTTCATGGAAAACAGTCTGACCTGTTGATCCAACAAAAGGGTGTACCCCAAGGATCAACTCTGGGCCCACTTCTGTTCTCTATTTACATAAATGATTTATCTTCTTGTCTCATTAATTGTTGTACTCACCTTTATGCTGATGACTAGGTCATATATACATCCAAATCAGATTTTTCACAAATTCAGATTTCTCTTCAATCAGATTTTAATATCTTACAGGACTGGCTATCACACAATAAACTACTGCTTAACAAAACAAAATCTTAGACCATGGTCTTTGGTACCAGGCAGAAGCTCAAATCCAAACCTAATGTAGTAATAACATGTAAGGATGGCACTTCTCTGCATAAAGTTGATAGCTTTAAATATCTTGGTGTATGGCTAGACTCTGAACTTTCATTTAAACTACATATAAAGCATGTAATACAAAAAGTCAATTACGGAATCTGTGTTTTACACATCACTGCACAATGTATAACCAACTTAAATGGCCTTCTTTAAATATAAGAAGAGACACGTATTGGCTTCAGCTGATATTTAACTGCATTTATCTTAACTATCCCCCTTATTTAAAGCAGTATTTTGTACCCTACTCGCCAAATCATCAAGTTAGACATTCTGTTCAGATTTATTTCTCTGTCCCCTCTGCAAAAAAATGTATTGGCAGGAAGAGCGTTCATTTCAAAGCCCCAACAGACTGGAATACTTTACCTGCTGCTATTAGATCTCTTGCATCATTGGGTATGTTTAAACATGCATTATCATCTCACTTTCAACTGGTCTGTACTTGTTATTAATGAAACTGATATTGATGAAACTGATTTGCTCGACTGTCTCTCAAATTGTAATGATTCTATGCATTGCTTGAATTTTACTTAACAGAATGTATGTGGTTTGTCTTGTGTGTCATGTTTTGCATTTTGTCTTTTTGTTTATGTATGTCTGTAAGTTGTTGCTATTGTCGGGACCCCCTTGAAAACGAGATGGTGCATCTCAAGGGGTTTATCCCAATGAATAAACATTTCTATATATATTTACTAAATATTTCTCCAACAATTTACCAATAATATACACATGAATAAAGCTATGACAATATACATTAAATAAATATATCTATGTGCAAAAATGTCGAACTCCCCCCTGGAGACTACCACTTGCCGTTTCCCTCCCGGAACTATATTTAGAGGTGTGCGGGCCTGGGGGAATGCTTTTGCCAGAAGACAGGGCAAGAGAGAACCAACACACTCTCACCATGGATGTATAATAAGAACTGGATACAGCGTGGGAGGCGGGGCCTCATTCATTCCTATGAGAGTTGCTCATTGGCGCATGATGATAAAATGGCCCAACTTTTGAGAGAGCAAAACGTCACAGATTACCCGGCATTCCTGAGAAGTACCCGTATGTGCACTCATAGCGCATGCGCAACTTTAACCAAAAATGCTCGTTCACAAATCAAGCACGTCAATTTGCGTACACGTAACAGCACCGCACGTTCATGACAGCATGGTAATGATTTGTTTATATGATGGATTTGATATTAACGAGGCGGCAGCTAGCAGCTAGCAAGTAATTATGCTAATGTGCACATCAACCGTTATGTACTTATATTACGCTGTAACAGGATCTAGTGATATCCAAGCAACAGAGCTTCATTTAGCATGAAAGAATGATTGCACTTTATATATATATATGTATATTTAAGGAAAAAAGATCTAAAAAATACAGATTTCAGCAGTCTGAGCCCCATTTATTTTCCTCACGGACGGCAAAAACAGTCAGACATTATACGATTTAAAATAAAAGCAATAATCGTGGCTTGATATTGAGTAAGAAAATGTTTTTATGAACCACACAGCTTCCGGTCTTCCAAGACCAAGACCGGACCGGACAGAAAGACGTGGTGCAGGCACGAAACATACTACCAATAGAAATACATTGCTTTTTGGGGACAATGCGGGACATGTTACTGCGTTGCTTAGAGCTAGATTATATGTTTATATAATGTCTATCTAACCCTTAAGAAGAACATTTCTATTAAACGATAAGCTTATGAATATTAATAACAACGCTTTACTAGTTTTAATTGTTTGCCCAAACTATGCAAGTAAAGGAATTAAATATTTTAGTTTTGAATGGAATTAACATAACAAATTATTATGACCAGAAAAAGATTACCGGATCTGTTGCCCTGTGTGCTAAAGGTTAATTAAATCAGCTACTGTTACCTCATCTCTTTTGGTTTCAGGAGGAATATATCCATAGATCCAGCGGGGTGGTGGAAGAGCAGGCTCATGACTGTTAGCGCCAGAGCCTCGCTGCGGGGAAACTGTGTCGCCTATAATTGCGCCGCATTTGCGCATAATATGCAGCCCCACACACTCTGCGTGTTCTGCGTGTAGGGAGGGGCGGCCCTGCCCATAAGTTAATACATGTCTCTGTTGATTGATTGACATCTGACACAGCTAATGGTGATAGCCCTCTCGTTTTCTACACACCTTTGCAAAAAAGCCTTGTTTAAGACGGGCGACTGTCAATCAAATGCGGGACATCGGCAAAATGTGTTGGACAAATGATCAAAATGCTGTGGAGTCCCGCACAAAGCGGGGCACCTGGTGACCCTAGTAACTGATGATAAGCACTTGTGACACGTGAGTCTATTAGAACAGGGGTTCCCAACCTTTATTGTGCCAAGGTTGTCAATTTTAACTGATTTTAATATTTACTCACCAGCAGGTGGCAACAGAGGCTAATTGTATGCAACAGCCTGAACAAATAACAATATGCTTCCAAAACATATTAACAACGTTAAAAACCAGGATACAATTAAAACAAATAAGGACCACTGTACACATATTGATATAACTGAAATGTCAGTGAGACACCTGGGCTTGTTTGCCAGCCATAATAACGTCATGCCGGGGCGTGATGGTTGACAATGAAATGTGCAGGGTATTCCTCATGTCCAGTCTGCTTCTAAGTCTGGTGTTAGTGGCCGTCATGGCAGAAAGACCTGCCTCGCACAGATATGACGTTGGGAACGGGAGCAGTGTCTTCAGAACAAGCGTGCCGATCTCTTTGTATTCTCCCGACGCTTTGATCCAGAAGGATGTCAACGATGTTGAATTAAAGAGTGTTTTCAGTCCTCCGTCATTCACTAGCTCGATCAGCTGATCGTCTTGTTGTGATGGGAGCTTGTCTCGACCATCTTCATTTAGAAATGGATCACACATCCATCCTTTGCGATTCCTCGGGTCCTTTGCAGATGGAAAATAGCGTTCAAACGCGTCAGACAGTGATAGCAGGTGGCTGTGTATGAACTCGCCAAGTCCCTCGGCTTCTTTCCGAAAAACTGGATAAGTTGCTGAACATGTCGAAAACACCCCGGTTGACGCGATGTGCCCAGGTTCCCAACTTGGCTTTGAATCCGTCGACTTTGTCTGCGAGCCTAAATGTGTCAGCCATCCTCCCCTGCATTGTCAGATTTAATTGGTTCAAAGCCATAAAAATGTCACTCAAGTAGGCTAGTTTGGCGAGCCAGCTAAAGGTGACTGCTTGTCAGAGAGGAATTTCTGTAATTGCTCTCTTAACTCGAACACTCCCGTCAGGGCTTTCCCCTTCGACAGCCACCTCACCTCTGTATGTAGAAGAAGGCGTCTGTAATCAGCAATCATGTCCTCGCACAATAATTCAAACACCCTCGAATTCAGGGCATGGGCTTTGATGTGATTGATAAACCTTATTGCATCATTCAGGTCCGTGTGCAGTTCAGGGGACATTTTCTTGCTTGCCAGCATCTCGCGGTGTATCATGCAGTGAATTGCCTCGCATTCCGGTGCCACTTCTTTCACCCTGGCAGTGAACCCCGACAACCGGCCGGTCATCGCAGCAGCCCCATCAGTGCATACCCCGACACAAAACGCCCAATCCAGTCTGCTTGCAATGTATTCATTCACCACTCTGAATATTTCGGAGGCGGTGGTAGAGCTTGGAAGTGAAAGACAACAGAGCAAATCTTCCTGCACCTCGTCTTGATGCACATAGCACACATAAACTTATCTAAAGCCAGTTGAGTAGCACTTGAAATGTTTTAGCTCTATGAAACCTGATGTACTTATGTGATTCTGTTTTCTTCAAGTTTGTATTTTGTTGGTCGAACGCACTTATTGTAAGTCGCTTTGGATAAAAGCGTCAGCTAAATGCAATGTATAATGATCTCTTTTATTGGAATAGCCCGCAAAGAAGCGGTTCATGGAAGTTTGCTAAGGTCCACTCATCTCTCTCACCTCTACACTCTCTGACACCAGCACCCTGACAGCGCTGTCCAGTCCGGTCGGGTGCTGGTGTCCGGCATAGTTCGCTTGATGGATCATTAGTTCCAAAAACAGGGGGATGTCTGGTCGTGTGTGTGTGTGTGTGTGTGTGTGTGTGTGTGTGTGTGTGTGTGTGTGTGTCTGTGTGTCTGTGTGTGTGTGTGTGTGTGTGTGTGTGTGTGTGTGTGTGTGTGTGTGTGTGTGTGTGTGTGTGTGTGTGTGTGTGTGTGTGTGTGTGTGTTTGAAACGTAGCAGCCTGCAGGGGTGAACACAGTGAAGGTGGTGCGTATACGCGCTGGTGCTGCACTTCTCAGAGGCAGCCTCCTGATGCTGCAGCCATTTCATGAAGTGAAGGAGGTTTTACAAATAAAAATATATATCTACACCCCTGGCCACAATGTTCTTAAAATAAAATACTGGTTCGAAATATATCTCAAATAATGTATGCACTGCCAATTCCCCACATAAACATAACAGTCTGCGATTTTTTTGTCTCCTGTGTGCTCCAGTTCCTATGGGCGCACCGGTAACTTTCTTGTGCGCACGAGAGGCTGAGACCTTATGCCAACCAATTTTGATTTATTTTGTATGTTTTGGATGAAATAATATGACTGGTATAGGTGCGAAAAATGTGATATACATAATAGTAGGATTATATCTTACTATTCTTTGAGTTTAATCGAGGCACCGCCAATTATATTTACCCATTTAAAAAATAAAAGATTAAAACAGTATATACAGGTAACGCGCCAAAAACCAATGCAAAACAAAAAGTGTTACTGTAAAGTAAAAGTGATGCGTGCACTTACCACTAGTCATCATAGGCTTCATCATGGGATTCATTTGAACACAAACCCCCCTGTTGGTCAAAGTGTGTAAAACAGGCAGATTTGACATCTCAACAGTGTGCTCTCTCATACCGAGTTCCCAATGAGTAAAGCCTTAGAATAACTCTAAACAACGAACATAAAATCATTTTTTCATGTTAAAAATATTGTTTTTACTCCAGTTCAATGATTGCGATTGAAAAGCCTAAGGAGACTGGTAAACATTGCAAAGAAGGATTTGTATTCCTTAATAATATTCGTAAACGTAACCATGTTGTAGCCTGAGAAAGGCTAAACCATATCAAAGAATACATTTATTAACTACTGTTAGTGATTAATTCTGTCTTTTCTAAATATTTAACCTTATTGCCTGTTGACGTTTATCACTAACCCTGATCTGTGACGCCAGCTTTAAGGAATGTGCTCCAGCACTTAGTCTCAGTTTTATGATCATGGTCAACGGTCAATGGTTTATGATATGGTCAACTCTCGGTCACAGAGCCAAAGAGTCAGATAAGTGATTCAGTGTCTCCAGGTGTTAACGTCCCATCCCCCAATATGTGGTTTAACTCTCTGTCAACTAGTTAAATGGTCTATCGAGAGAGATACTGGGCAGAATTGACATGGCAACCCACCCGTGCAGTCAGAACCTTTTGCTGCTGTGACTTGTGATATGAATTCTCCGGCCGTTATACTTGTAATAAACTATCATTGTTTGAGATCAAAGCTCCAACTCTACTCGTGTCTCTCTGAGTCCTGACTCTCCATTGCTGCAGAAGTTTCTCTTACAACTACATTATCTCATTTAGCTGTAGCTTTTATAAACAAAAAAGAAAATACTTATTGACCAGTCGTTGAACCAGGAACCCTGCGGTTGTGAGTCAACTGTTTTCCAGCTGAGCCACGCCCACACGCTGCATTTATCTGAAAACACTGCACCCTATTTATTCCTGTATTTATTTATTCATGTTTTTATTCCTACATCTATTTATGCTTTTATTTATTTATACTTATGACATGTTCCGACCTCTATATAAGTGAGGGTCTGAGCTCTCTTAATTCCATCGTGTCACCGGGCCCGGGTACAGGAGGTGTAATATTGTTCTTATTATACATCCATGGGTATTATGAGCGTTGTGGTTCAACCGATCTAAAGCACTTTCTGAAGCAGTCACGTGGTATCGACAGGCAGCGAGGCTTCGTTTGTCATTGGTGACGTCACTGGCCCAAAATGATACAAGCCTCGATACAAGCTTCACAAAAAGCTTTGGGGATTACTCGACACACGCTCCGAAGCCTCGGCGCAATACGTAACATCACTACTTACCACCATGACTACAGGGGTTAATGTGTGTTTGAGTGACTAAGTTTTGTACTGAGTGTCTTTTTCCCTGCGTGCTATCCGCAAATAGTGACAGTGTCTTCGTCACAAACCACACAACTTTAAATCATTTGGTTGAAGATTTCACAAGACAAACCTTGTTCAGGTGCTGGGTGAAGCTTTTAGACTGAATGTTGATCTAAAATCCAGGTATAATTCAAAGGCTTATGAAACCTGAAACGTCTCATGTATTAATAAACTCATGTTTTTCTAAATGTTTTTTTCTATACACAACAGCAAATATAACAACTTGAATGCATTTGATTTACTCAAATTTTAAGAAGGGACTATACATTTAATTACCGGTTCATCCAGTGCATGCTGGTTGCTGAATATCTATGTTCCCCTCTGCAGTGTGCGAAATACGGGGGGGTCCGGGGGAGCTCGACCCCCCCGTTTAACACCTGAGCCCCCCTGAAAGCCTCAACAGCAACATTTAGGGGGGGTCTGAAATTACAATATGTATTTGTCACTTGCAATGGTCCCTAAAATGTTTTTAAGCCTACTATGTCCAGTATTCATAATTCAAAACATTTATTCACAAATAACTTCTATTTTGGCTGTCAAAAGCAGAGCCAGCCGCGTGACACGGGTACGCTGCGTGACGCGGACACAAATTATGCAAATTAGCCATGCGCGGCAAAGAGGAGAGAAAGACGTTACATTAGAGGACTCAAATGTCTAAGAGAAAGCTTAACCAAAGTGTTTCACTCGCGCACTTTGGGTTCACATCCAAAAAAGTGACACCACGAGAGGACCAAGAGACACCCAGAGATGATGCTGATGACGCAGCAGCTAGCACAGCACTCGCTACCAGAACCGTTTGCGAGTCGGGGGCTCCTGTCCCGCCCAGTCACTCCCCAGAAGGAGGTGAAGTTGAGGCAGAGCGCTCAGAAGACGCAGCAGTTGCGGAGGTAGCTGCTACTGCTGCTAGTGACTTTCCGCCGGGTGGTTGGACAACGAAGCAGGTGGGCGAATGGAAAGACCGCAACCCTTGGCTTGACATTAAGGCTGGAAAGTTAGGATGCTTAGTGTGTAGGAAAGCAAAAACGTTGCTACTCTCAGAAAAGGGACCGGGTTTACACCTCTCGGAAGAATGGATCAATGGTGATGTTACTAGCCCTGATGCAAAACAGCTACGAAAGAAGATATACAAACACAGGGACAGCCAGGCCCACACAAGGTCAGTGGAAATAGTACAGATGAAAGACAAAGAAACCCTCCCAAACTGTTTCATTGATGTACAGTCCGATTTACTCAAGAAAACAACAGTCTCGTTTAGAACAGCTTACACCGTAGCAAAGGAAAGGCTATCTTATAAAAAGCTCAACCCCCTCATGACAATGCAGGAGCTGAATGGAGCCGAAGTTGGGAATATCCATAAATCTGACCATGCATGCGCAGAAATAATAAGTCACATTGCAAAGGAAATGCGCCGCAAGTTCGTCTCTAATGTGAAAGAAATGGATTCAAAGGTATCAATCACAATTGATGAAAGTACCGTTCACGGTCGTCCCTATCTAATCATTTACGTAAGATGTGATGTCAGTGGTAAGGGGGATGTAGATAATGTTTTCCTGGATATAGTGGAACTCACAGATGGGGTCGATGCTGAATCAATTTATAACTCGATGATGGCGAGTCTATATAAAGCTGGAATGGATGATGACTGTTTGAAGACGCACCTAATAAGCATAGCCACCGATGGGGCTGCAGTGCTCACGGGAAAAGCCAGTGGGCTTGTCGTCAGACTCAAAAACAATTTTCCGAACGTGCAGTCTGTACACTGCCTGGCGCACAGACTAGAACTGTCAGTCAAAGATGCTCTTAAAGATGTGGGTGGCACTAATCACTTTGAGATATTTATTTCACATTTATACTCACTCTACAATCAGTCAACCAGGAATTCCAGATTGCTGAAAGAAGCAGCGGCCGAGCTCAACATGGAAATACTGAAAATAGGTCAAATTTTCACCATCAGATGGGTTGCCAGCAGCTTTAAAACAGTAAAAGCTGTATGGAAAGATTTCCCCGCACTAGCACTCCATTTTAAAACATCCAGTGAGAACGCATCACGTAATGATCTTGAGAGGCAAAAATACAAGGGACTTCTCAAGCACCTAACCAACTCAGGATTCGTGGAAGATTTGGCTGTCATGAAAGACATCCTGCGTGAACTCCAGAGCCTGTCTCTCAAGCTGCAGAGAAGAGAAATGACACTTGTGGACTCAAGTGTCCACATCAAACAAACCATCAATGTTTTGACCGCCATGAAGACGACCGGGGGGAGATCAACGAAGAAGGCTGAACAGGGCGTCTCATCGGGCTTTTTTAAGGACGTAGAGCTGACAGAAGGCAGGGGGAAAATAAACAAGCCTCGTTTTTATGAATCGGTGGTTGCTACTCTAACCAAGCGCTTACCGGAGTCAAGCTTGGTCCAGACGCTCAAAGCTCTTGATAAGCGCTTTTGGCCAGGAGAGCGGGAAAACTTGACTTTGTATGGCGAACAAGAAGTACACCGTCTGGCTAAATCGCTCGGAGAACCAGCCGGGGACGCCGTGGGGCAGTTTAGAGACTGGAAATTGCAGGGCACTCCACCGGGCAAAACACTGGAACGGCTATGCATAGCAAGTCGCACTGACCTCCCCACGTCTGCTGAGTGCGAGAGAGGCTTTTCCGCCGTGAATAACACCGACAACCAGAGCCGCAACAGGTTGCGCGAGGAGAGCCTGTCTTCGCTTCTGTTTGTGGACCTAAACGGACCCCCTTTGGACAAATTCGCCCCAGTGCCGTTCGTGAAAAGCTGGATTAAAGCAGGACATCGTCTCTCTTCTTCTTGGAAACCAGGACGGCAACGAGAAGAAGTCGAGCCAAGGCATCTTTGGTCTATTCTCACTTAAGGTAAAAGACTATTTTTTCGATCTTTGCTGTGCATAAAATGAGCGTGTGCGTATGTCCTGTGTGGATTCCGGGGTTAAGAAGAAAAGCATAATTAGCCTTGGCGTTCAAGTTGGTGTGTGTGTGTGTGTGTGTGTGTGTGTGGGTGTGGGTGTGTGCAGGCCTGCCCCTCCCTACACGCAGATCACGCAGACTGTGTGTGTGTGTGTGTGTGTGTGTGTGTGTGTGTGTGTGTGTGTGTGTGTGTGTGTGTGTGTGTGCGCGTCTGAGACCAGCTCTGCTCCCATTTCCTCGCATAGAATCGAAAACAGATGGTTCTTTAACGGTCGCGTATTCATTCATATGAACGTTAGAATATATAATTATTTGACAGCGCCCCGGTTGAGAAACGCTGCTACTACTGATTGTCTTGGATTGCATCCATGAAATATTGTATAGGCCTACTGCATATTGAGAAATCTTCGACCGGTATATTGCGCAATAAACGGGAGATGGGGACCCCCCGATTATTGACGGGTATTTCGCACACTGCCCCTCTGCCTCCATCACCACTAAACTCAGAAAAGATTCACCAATAATCTCGGCCAGTTTCTCATCTAGGGAGGTGAGCTCCTGTACCCCATTTCCCCCTCCCGTGTAGGATTACAGTACAGTAGGTGTTTTAAAGGACGCTATTTCTGTGGCCATGGTATCAGTGATTCTTTTCCAGTAACCAGTTATTAACAAAAAATACGTCAAATCTTATGGTCACAGGGCGCCTACGTCAGCGCCCGGTGCAGTCTGTGAGTTGTTTGGAACCGTATCCAAGGAGACAAAACAGGAAGCTATCCTTAACAGCTAATATGAGAACTCCGTTTTTGACATAAAAATTGAATTATGGATTATCAATAATTTTTTCAAAGTGACAGACACATTGGATTAACCTATGGATTAACCTTCAGCTGCGTTTCTCGTTTTTGATCAGAATAACAGCAAAAGGTGAGCATATCTCCGTGTCGTGTGATGTCTGTATTTGCTTTCCCTGTCGCGAGTTCTGATCGCTCAGTCATGATACTTATATTTCTAGAATTTGTGGAATCTCAGCTTGTTAGTGCATATTGATTGATTTATACCTAGAGTGTGTTAGCTTTTTGTCGCTCAGGGCTCATTTAGCAAAAGGCTAGCTTCTTGTGAGACTTGTGTTTTTTTTTTCGGTAAACATGGTTCATATCATCAGTTAGCTGAGTTTCTTCCCGTTAAATGAGTAGGACACATGAATAGTTCTACATTTTAAGAAGCCCTGAGACACAGTTTTGTGAGAAAAAAAACGGGGGGGAAAAAGCCCCTTAACAGGTTGAATGGGAATTAAATCATGTTAAGTAATTTTGAGTGTTCTCAAAGCCCCGGTGTTCTGCAGTTTCTGTGGGCCTACTGTACTGTTGCTTTAGAAACTATGTCCAGAGGACAAGGTGTTTGGAAGTTTTGGAAGATTCATAGCTAACCACACTGAAGATTACGGAGGTATTGATCAGTCTTCTCATATTTTTAAGCCTCAATTTGTCCCCCCCCCCCCCTCTAACATCACCAGAAGTCATAATTTAAGGGGTCTTTTCTAAAAAAAATGTAGCGGGGGAGCATCCCTCCGCCCCCCCCTAGTATTGTTTGGTCACCATTTCCATAGCCCCACCTAAAATATTTTCCACCAGCCGCCACTGATTGATTGATTGATTGATTGACTGCTGATGGAACAAAATAATTTACTAATTTGGGATAAAAAAAAGTATCTATCTAGCTATCTACCATGTTTGTAACCTCTGACTCCAAGTGCTCAACGTTGCTCTGGGGAGTTTCTGCAGAATCGAATGTTGTTCATCAATGATGTAACTTTTGTAGTTTAAACCTCTATGCTCTGCCTTGAAGTTCCTGTTGTGTTAATATGGAGAGAGTGAAATTAAAGTACTTTACATCGCTTACAGGTGACATTTTGACGCGCAACCAATCAAATGACAGCTGCAGTGTCATTAGCCAGTAGGGGAGGTAACTGTCACAGTCTGCTCCCTCACTCAACTATTTTCTGCATTAGCATTTCTCAGTCACCTTAGCCACCTGGTAGGCATACCCTGTTTCTCTGTTACACACATTATCTCCACTAGTATATAGGCCCCCTTCACTCTCACCTCAGTGCCAGATCGTAATTCGCAGCATGCAGTTCTTTCTAGCATTACCTTCCAGATTGCTCTCCCGGTTTCGACCTTGTCTGCCCCTGGCCAGCATGCCTCACCTGCTCCCTGACCCTGCCTGTACCTGTGTCTCCCTTCTTGCCTACTCCTGGACCTTTCGCCTGTCCCCGACCAGCCCTTTGCCTACTGTATGCCGGTTTGTCTTACAACAGAACTTTTCTGTTGAAACAAGTAATAATAATGCTGGTTACCGACTTTCCCTGGTCTCCCGTGTGTTGCATTTTGGTTCTCAGCTCGTTCGTGACAGTAACCATAGTGTTACGATCAAAATCCGCAACACAATGAGGAGCAAAACACAGGGTGAGAGTGGATAAACTAGATATCTTATTGTTCTTCATCAAAGGAAACTTGGGCACACAAAAACAGGGCCATATGTCATGGTGTGGAGGGGAAGTGGAGGTGGGAGAGGGAGACTGCAGCCTTCAGGCCTTTAAAGCAGGCCTTGATTAGGGGATGGGAATCACCTGCACCTGCAGGGAGACAGTCAGGGGAAGGGGGGAGAGGCACACCAAAGCACACATACTGACACGTAACAATAGAAACAGACCTTAACTAGCCATTTTAAATCATAAGGCTCTGCGTCCAACCTCACGGTGAGCAAAGAGCAAATAGTGTATCACTTGAATGCCAGTGTGAGGAAAGACTCATGAGAAACAGGAAGTGCTACAGGACGCTCTGCACGCGGACATGTGGTTAAACATCGGTTATCCAAAATATGATAAACCAGAGCCCACACCATGTTAGGTTCTACTTTGTCCTTTGTGCTTCTGATGAATGTTCACGCTCAGAGTGATTTCCACTGTAAACACTTTCTCGTCTCATGTCAGGACGGATTTACACATTTTCCTCCAACCTGCATTTATTTCTCTCTAATCGTCTTACCTCACCTACTTTGTATTACCTGTTCCCTGCCCCTCTCTCCTCCCTCCCTCACCTCCCCTGCTCCTCTCGGCTGAGTGACTAGTTCAGATGGACGTAATGAGACAGGTCCATGCAGGGAGGGAGAGGGAGGCAGTGCTATGAAGGAGTGCCGCTGTAAACAAGGTGAAACATAATCAGGTGATGGCGGGCCCTCTGAGGGCCGCAGCACCGTGTAATCAGCTTCTCCTTAGAAACCACTTGTTTTACCTTCAGTCAGCTCTCATTAGCTCTCTCACAGTTCAGCCGTTTTTGTCTCTTCTGATTTAGCACTGCCTCACCTTGTTTCATGTTTGCTCTTAGGCGATTTGATTATTCCTATAAATCATTTCTTACATCTCAGTCTGCGACCTTTGCAAGTGTGAATGTTAGGGATAGCGTTTAAGACAGCAAGGTATGTTTCTGCACTAATTCCTTTTGCATCTTTATGGTACAACATTTAATAGTTAAAGAGGGATTTTGTCTTTTCTGATAATTAGATTCATCTCTCGTTGTTTGAAAATATATATTTAATTTATAATTTTTGGTGCCCGGGTTCCATTCGACCATGGTAGCACTTCAACCTGACGGGCTATCTGTGTTTCATGACTAAATCAAAACCATGGATTGAAATCTCTATCAAGTCTTTTTTCCATCCAATGAAAATAAGAATTATGCCCTATTGTTACAACCCGGCTCCTGGGCTGCAACAAAAAGCAGGGAGTCGAGACAAAGGGTAAGAATAGAAGTGTTTATTCTTAATAAACAATGAATCGAAAAAGAACCAGCCACAGGTCCCCGAGGCTGGCACGTAGAGAGTGCCCAGAGGAGTGCGAGAGTGAGACGTATCCGGCTTGGCTCCTCTTGTTTCTTCCAGCAGGTGCGGCTCATCAGACAGGTGCAGCTTCATCCGGCAGGTGCAGCTCATCAGGCACTGGGACCTGCAATCACCCACAAACACACACACGAACAGACGGCACCCCACGTGGTGTGGAGGGGTCGTCACACTATTAACAACAAATACAAAAACAACAGTACCGACTTTAGAGGTTTCTCAATACTCAAATTTCCCCTCCTCGACTCCTCGGTCCTCCGGTAGTGACCCAGAAATGAATTTCAGCGCGCCATTTTGAAGGACATCTCATTTCTCTAAATGCACTTCGAGGACCGAGCATCGAGCATCGAGGAGGCTCTCTGGAGGAGCTATAACCGAGGATACACTGATGGGTACTCCACGGTCCTCCACGGCTCCTTCGTGGGTGCATTTCCGGGAACGGTGGAGGCGTGACACACGGCCGGACTTATCTCAGCCAATGACGGCTCTGAATGCATCCCCTGGATATTATTTTAGTAACTGCTTTCATCGCGATGCGATGTTTACAGTGAGAACAGCTATGAGGTCCGTGCAGAAAGCAAAGCAGTGTGTAAAATATATATCACTCAGTATAACAGGCCTACATTACTTTCTGTATTTGTATGCTGTAGTTTAGTAGATATCTACAAACAAAGAGTCAATATTTTTCTAAGACCATTTAGTGCTTCACATAATAAAATACACAACGGCTGTAGCCTGATTATGCTTTAGGAGCAGTAGGTGTGTGTGGTACAGTGTGTAGGCGTGTGTGTGGTACAGTGTGTAGGTGTGTGTTGTACAGTGCGTAGATGCGGCGGACAGACGGGTCTCAGTTGGTTTGGTGTCCTATGCTTACTTTTAATACTTGTACAACTTTTGGCCCGTAATTTCAATTCCCCATTTCAGCGACCAGAGAGAGGGGGGGGGGGGGGATATATCCAGTCTCTGATTGTGTTACGTTATCATGAGAGTGCTCTCATACTCAGGGCCGTGGGAAGTAGGGGTGCTGAGGGTGCTGCACTTCCACAATACAAAAAAAACGAATTTTCAGCCTTGATGTAACAACATTCATAATTAAGTAAAGATAACACCCTTTTCACCCCGGTTACATTTTCCATTTGCCCTGTACGATGGGCGCTGTAAGTGATGAAAGTGGGGGATGTTGGCTTAGCAGGCGCCCGCAAGCAAAGTGAGAGAGATAGAGAGAGGGGATACCGCGGTACCGGCGGGGATTGTTGTTAGCTTCTTATGCGCTAACGGATATAAGAAGCTGTTTCTACAATAATGTGGAGGGAGAGTCCTCTCCTGTCAGAATGAGAGGCTCAGTGAGGTAAAGGACTCTGAGTGTTTAGATAGTTCACTTTAGTCTAAGTTATCTCAGTGGGTCTCAAACGTTTTGATCACAATTTATTTAAGCAAATACTTCAAAGGGACACCTTTATAATTATTCGGATAAATAAAAACAGGTTTGAAATCATTCCAATGTATACTATAGGACAGTAAACCAAAAATATCGTTTAAAACTGGAGAGATTTAAAAATATACATAAATAAATAAATGTTAACTGGTAAAATAAGATATGAATGAACAACACAAATAAAATAAGTTACATGTATTTGTTATTGGCTATGGTAGGTTATTGGAAATGTTCACATACAAACCGATCTTTTTCACATGGGTGTTTAGAGTTGTATCCCCTAGATCAGTCTCTAATTGGGCGCTCAAAGTGCACCAAATTGAAGCATTTTACTTTAAAATGTTAAAAAAATCTTCCCGGGGGTGTACCCCCGGACCCCCCTAGAGGATGTGAAGTCCACCCCCCAATTAAAACATGTTATAATACTAAATAAATGTGAAGCCTTGTTATATAAGCTGTCCACCATGTCAATATGTTTCTCTTTTTGTAGTGTATTGGTCTTTTGTAGAGGTTTTTCATTGCCAGCTAAAATCTTGCCTAGGGCAGCAAATTGGTCAGAACCAGCCCTGGTGTCATCCCCACAGCATCCCCCATTTGAAACATGTTCCCACGGCTATGCTCATACTTGTTTGATTCTGAAATTGTAGCCTATATATTTATATAAATATATGTGTGTGTGTATATGTCCGCATCTGTAGCCTGTTATTGTCTCATTATACCGCACTGTCAATGAATTAAAAGTAAATATATATAAGTCATCATGAACACATCTGTCCATCAGAGGGCTGCTGTGCCTCCTGTCATCATTAATGGACGTCTCTTTAAAATGACCGCTCAGAGGAGAGGAGTTCTCATTTCTCTAACCGCCTGCTGCTTCCACTCCTCTCTCCTCGGTTCCCCTCCTCAGTCCTCCCAAGCCCCCAGGAAGTCCGCCGGAGTCTGATGAGAATATTCGTTGTGGCCAAACGGCGGAACTACACTTCCATTTGGTTGCTGGTCGCGGAAACACTTTTTCCCATTGACTTACATTGGGAAAGAGTGGTCTGTAACTCGTTGGATAATTTTTTAAAAACTAAATAAACTACCCAGTATGAACGTTTTTATAGCCCTTATTAAAAACATTCGTTCCTCAAGTTGTAAAAATGTGCTAATAACCAGTGGCGTTTTCTCCTGGAGGCCAAGGGAAGCCAGGCTTCCCCTGTTTTTTCGGATTGTAGTTATAATTTTAATAAATAAATAAAAACACTTCGTTTAGTTTCGAAAATTATTTGTTCTGTGTTGCTGCCGGCCCGTCTCTCCCCCATTCTCATTGAGTATTTTACAAAGAGTGAAACAGCGCCCCTCTAGATGCTATGGTGAAACAGTAGATTGCACTCTCTGTTGCGAGAGGAGGTCAGCCGATGGAGGGCTGTGCCAAGGGAAGCCAGAGGCGGCTGGCTTCCCTTGCCTCACAATCCAATCAAATCGCATCAACTTAGTGGTGCAGTGACGCGTCCCAAAAAGCGGAAGTAAGCTGCGCTCGGTTTCCCTGGACAAAATAGCAATGGGATTTCTCCATAGGATTTTGGAAAATAGCTCGAAAAAAGGTCAGTGGAAAACGAACCTGTTAGGTAAATGCACGTTTTGTTCAGTCGGATAATATCCACATGTCTACCCTACTTTTATGATTTTCAAATCAAAAATCGAATCGATAGAAGATAGATAGCGTCACTGCACCACTCTCACCGCCGTTAGAAAGTAGCAAGCAACTGAAGCAAGTGTAATTATGGAGGGTGGAGATTTGGAGTATTTAATCAAAAATAATTGTACTAAACTTCCGCTGCAGCAGCAACAACAAATACAATCTGATGACAGGCCAATGCCCAAACTGGAGCTGTGTACAGCGAGGAACAAAGGAGCGAACCGGACGTAAAACGTTAAAGGTCTCCTGATTTAGTTTTTGAATGAATGCTTATTAGAGTTTCGGCTGGAGAGTGCGTGCGGACCTGTCGGTCAGATAACAGGCGTGTGTAAGTCCTGCATCTGTATGATACAAATGTGTGTAAAATGATACCGGGCGCTGTAATCACTCATCTGGTTACGTTATTACATTGACCACCACACCCCCTACTTCTCAGGCATGCCGGGTAATCGGTGACGTTTCGCTCTCTCAAAAGTTGGGCCATTTTATCATCATGCGCCAATGAGCAACTCTCATAGGAATGAATGAGGCCCCGCCTCCCACGCTGTATCCAGTTCTTATAGCGAACCGCAGTGACGCGTCGTAAAACCCGGAAGTAAACTTCTTTCGGTTCCTTCTTGAAAAACCAATGCCAATTCTCCATAGGATTTTGGAAAATAGCTCGAAATAAGGTCTGTGGTTGACACACATTTAAGAGAGGGATCACGTTTTGTTCAGCCGGATAATCTCCACATGTCAACCCTACTTTTATAATTTTTGAATCATAAATCTAGTCGCCAAAAGCGAAATGCTAACGTTATGCTATAAACGAACTACAAGCCAGTGCAGCAGCAGGGTCGCACGACTTCAACGTCACGCCAACTTAAGATCGTTTCAACTGACTTGCACTGAAACTGCACTTTGAACACTTTAAATATATTAACATTTTAAACTGCATACCCCGGTTATCTAGGCCCTTTTTGTTTTGTTTAATGTATACCACGTTTATCTTGGCCCTTTTTGTTGTTTTATGTATACATGTCACTGTGGGAAACGATATTTCTGGATGTATAACACATGTAGAATTGTTGACAATAAAGCTGAATTTGACTTTCACGTGCTTGCATATTTTAACAAAGCTTTTCATTTTAGCCACACTGAATTTAACTAGAAGTCATGGCTGTGTCAATTACCAGTCTGATATCGTTTTACGAAGATGACAAGAAGAGTGTAGACAGAGGATATAACCACTACAAGTCAGGACACGTTAAGTGCAGCCTAGATGAAGGTGTGCTTACCGGTGTTGTCAGGGCTAGCATGAGGGACAAGGTTTATAGTGTCGGTGAGTAGTGATAGCAAGAGTACCGTTAACCTAGAGTTAATTTATTCACATTAATTCCCATCAACAAATCAATTGTATGTGTCACATGAAATCTTTATTAGGCAAGGCATGGCAAGTTTATTTATATAGCACTTTTCAACACAAGGCAATTCAAAGTGCTTTACAAAAAATGAAAGACATTAAAACAATGGCATTTAAAATCAGTCATTAAAAAGAAAAGCTAATAAAATAAACATTAAAAGAAAAAATACATGGATAAAAGTTACAGTGCAGTCTAAGATATGAATAGTTCAATTAAGAGCAGCGACAAAAAGAAAAGTCTTCAGCCTGGATTTAAAAGTAGTAAGAGTTGCAGCGGACCTGCAGGTTTCTGGGAGTTTGTTCCAGATATTTGGAGCATAATAACTGAATGCTGCTTCTCCATGTTTAGTTCTGACAGAAAGCTGACCAGTCCCTGAAGACCTGAGAGATCTGGATGGTTCATAATTTAGCAGGAGGTCAGAAATGTATTTTGGGCCTAAACCATTCAGTGCTTTATAAACAGCAGCAGTATTTTGAAATCTATTCTTTGACACACAGTAAGCCAGTGTAAAGACTTCAGAACAGGAGTGATGTGATCCACTTTCTTAGTGTTGGTAAGGACTCGAGCAGCGGTGTTCAGCTGCAGCTTTCTAATAGATTTTTTAGTGAGACCTGTGAAGACACCATTGCAGTCGTCCAGTCTACTGAACATAAAAGCATGGACACGTTTTTCCAAATCCTGCTGTGACATTATTCTTTTAATCCTAGATATGTTCTTTAGGTGATAGCAAGCTGATTTAGTAACTGTTTTAATGTGACTGTTGAAACCAATAACTAATTTAACCCGCTGACAAGAGAGCCCACCTCCGAAGATCGTGACTGGCTGAGGGACAGACTCGGGGGCAGGTTTTCAGGAATTTCTTGGCTTCTCTCCCTCGAGCCAGAAGAGGAACACTACAGCTTGGAAACACTTACTGTTCCTGAAATTATCAAATCTGTTGGGCATCAGGGACCTGAGGAAATTGTGGCAAGCATTGCATTGTCTGAAGAGCAACAGAGGGCAATTCAGGTGGCTACCACTGGTCAGCGAACCAACCCAAACTGGCATTTGTTCAGGAAAGGAAGGTTGACTGCCAGCAACTTTGGAGCTGTCCTGAGGTCAAAGCGTGTGACTGCTTCCCTTATTGCCAGGGTGCTAGGGCAACAACAGGCCCTTGATGGTGTTTTGTCTGTACAGTGGGGGACTATGAAGGAATGTGAGGGCGTCAGGGCATTCACCACTGCAACCCAGATGCAGGTCCATGAGTCAGATTTGTGGCTCTCCCTATCAGGATTGTTGGGGGCATCTCCAGATGGTCTGGTAGGGTCTTCCGCTGTGCTTGAGGTAAAGTGTCCCAACGGAGTCAGGGAAATGACAATTAGTGAAGCATTGCAAATCAAGGGCTTCTGTGTCAGTAAGGAAGGAGAAACATTCAGCCTGCGTGAGGAACATCCTTACTGGCTCCCAGTGCAAGGTCAGCTTCACCTCACTGCAAGGAAGAAGAAATAAAAAAATTGTGAATCGTTTTTAATTTACATTTACTCGCCTTTGCAATTTTGTGGTTGTTAGAGTGTTAAGTTTCCTGTCAGCTCGTCTGTTGGGAAGATATAAAATATTAGTTTCATGGAAGTCACACTGTCACATATACTGTAAGAGCATTAAGACATACAGTACATAGGCTAAAACAAAACATCTAAAGATATAACCTTGCACTTTGATAAGTCTCGTGAACATTTTCACTATTTTGACATTTTTATAGATGAAAATTGAACTAAAGAAAAGAGATTAATCCATATTGAAAATAGGTGTCAGCTGCTACACTAATTATAATAGTTATAAAATATTACTGTATTGATCCCAATTTGGGAAATGTTTGTGTTGCAGCAGCATAACAAGAAAAACAAAATATAAGTTATTATATATACAAAAGTATGTGAGGGATGGAATATTAAATTGAATATAAATATAAAATGTACATGTGATTTTACGTCCAAGAGAAGCTATGGAGCAGAGAGTTCTCTGCCAGCCAGATGTGATTTGTTATTAGTTCAATATGTCAAACTGATTTCCCTGACTACAATCTTTAGTTACATGGTGAAACGTTATGCTGCTTGCACTAATTAGACTTATCATATAAGCCACACAGGTTTTAATAGGATGTATTCATTATCTTTACTTATGTTGCGGTCTTTTCAGCAGCGCCATCTCTTAAAGAGCGATACAGTCACTACCCATCATTTACATTTCACCGTGACATGGACAAAAATGTAACGTCAGCTTACCTCATGGCACAAATCCAGACTCTCCTTTGGAAAACATTGGCCGGGAAACGATAGAACAAGCACGTTTCATGCGAAGACCTGTGGCTGCAACCCGGAGCAAAGCAACAAACCATTGCGTAGCTAACTAGTAGCGCTAGCTTTAGCTAACGTTAGCTAACGAAACGAACTGCCGAGTAAAATTGGAAAACACTGGTAATGAATTATTCTATAATTTGTAAAACTACTGTGTTAAAAACGACAATTTCAAAAATACAGATTCTAATGGTCAGATATAGATATACAGATACTAAAGATATGCAGGTACTTGCTTTCAAGCAGAACACAGGGGAAAACAAACTTAGAGGGAGTGTTTACGTGTTCTGCGTAATGACGTACAACGGCCTCGACAATTTCTGTAGTCCTATTCAGCCACTCGGTAACAACCATCGTTTTTCAGACACGTAAACTCTTCAAAAATCCCCAGTGGGGTCACTGCTGACGTATTTAATGTCCTAGAACAAAACGTGACTTATCTCTTAAATTTGTGTCAACCACAGACCTTATTTCGAGCTATTTTCCAAAACCCTATGGAAAAAATGCATTGCTTTTTGAGGAAGGAACCGGAAGTGCTAAAAATGCTAACTTACTTCCTGGTTTTACGACGCGTCACTGCGGTTCTCTGTTATACATCCATGAGTCCTCCGCTTGCATCTCCTGTGGGCGGCACCAAGTCTCGAGGAGAGGAGTCGAGGGTAGGAGTCGAGGAGGGGAAATTTGAGTATTGAGAAACCTCTATGCTGTTGGTCCCACTGTGAAAACTGAGGGGAACGAGATTAAATGTGGATATTCTAAACTAATTTTGTAATTTGTTCTTAACTGATATGAGCAAAAGAGGAACAAACATGTATCATGTTATAAAAACTCCTTGAAGGTTTCTCAATGCTCTAATTCCCCTCCTCGACTCCCCTCCTCGTGTCTTAGTCCCGCCCTCAGGAGATGCGAGCGGAGGAGTTGAGGAGGGGAACCGAGGAGAGAGGAGGGGAAGCAGCAGGTGTTTACAGAAATGAGAACTCCTCTCCTCTGAGAGGTCATATTAAAGTGACGTCCGTTAATTATTACGTGGCAACAGCTGCATCAGCTGTCGAGTGTTTTGTTATAGCGCTGTATTTTACAATCTGTTAGATCAGATGAACATTGTTACCCCACATATTTACTTTTAATTACATTTGCAACAAGGCATAGTATGTCAAGAATGTACGAATATTTTCAACACATCTAGCATCTCTTTTCTATTGTGCAGCACTAAAACATTAGTATGAAAAGTACCCTACAAATAAAGGGAGACATATACTAGGGATGTCCCGATCACCTTTTTTTGCTCCCGATCCGATTCCGATCATTTGATTTTGACAATTTGCCGATACCGATTTTTCCCGATCCGATCTTTATGCAATGCACTAAGAGAAAAAAAAGCATTCAAGTTGTCCCTTAAGGTTATTTTTTTATTTAAATTGGATATTCTATCCAACATGGATATAGCTTCTTTCTTTCACAGCAGCATTGGATCAGTTCAGTTGTGCAGCATTGGATCAAAACAAAATAAAGCTTATCAGTTCTCGTTAGCTTACTGCTACAATTAGACAAGCGTGTACTGGCTGGCGCACGGTTTGCCATACAGTGTGGTGTCTCGGGCCTTTCAGGTACCCCTCTCTACGGTCCACAGATTGGTCCACCAGGGAGTGGAGGACATCGCTGCTCTGAGGCAATCTGTAATCAGGCTGCCTGCTGGTCCAGAGCTGGAGGAGGTCGGGCAGGGCTTCCAGCAGTTGGCCAACAGCCCGGCATTCCGTGCATCTGTGGGTGCAATTGACGGTTGCCACATAAGGACCAGGGCCCCATCCGGACCCAGTGGCCAGGATTATGTTAATAGTAAGTTTTCTACAAACATTCGTAGGATTTCCGGGCTCTTTAGCCTCCTCCAGGGTGCTTCATTGTGGGCGATGGAGGTGCCTCCTGTCGAAGGCCTTGGAGGTGAACCTTGGCTGCAGTGGAATAGTCCATTTAGCTTAGGAACCTTCCTAACCGAGTGAAATGACCCGGACGTCCCTCAGTGGCAGCCATGATAACTGCCGTTTGAATTCTCTAGATCAGGTGTCTCAGACTCCGCCCGCGAGACAGTTTTCTCATGGCCCCCCCCATGGAAAAGAAAAATCGATGATGACCACAGAACATTTCAGGAGAAGTGGGAGACTGAATATTTTTTTGTTGAGTACAGGGGAAACGCAACGTGCCTTATATGCACAGAGAAAATTGCTGTATACAAGGAGTATAACGTCAAACGTCACTACTCAACTAAACATGCAGAGTATGCAAAATACCTGGGAGATGAGAGAGATAAAAAAGTCACAGAGCTAAAAAAAATTCAATGGAAGCAACAAAATCTCTTCAAGAAAGGAAGCAATGAGGATGATTTAGCAGTCGAAGCTAGCTATGTGGTGAGTGAGATGATTGCTAGGGCGGGAAAGCCGTTTACGGAAGGCGAGTTTGTAAACAAATGCACGTTGCAGGCTGCAAGTATAGTCTGTCCGGAAAAGAAGGGTCAGTTCAACAACATCAGCCTGTCAGCTAACACAGTGGCAGAGCGCATTTCTGACTTATCAAGTGACATATATGATCAGCTGTGCGACAAAGCCAAACTTTTCCGTGCATACTCTGTGGCTCTTGATGAGAGCACAGACATCACTGACACCGCTCAGCTCGCAATGTATGTCCGTGGTGTTGATGACAATTTTGAAGTTACAGAGGAGTTGCTTACAGTGAAACCAATGCATGGCCAGACCACCGCTCAGGAGATATTTCAGCAACTGTGTGATGCCATTGCGGATATCGGTCTGCCATGGAAGAGGTTTGTTGGAATTACGACGGACGGAGCGCCATCAATGACAAGGAGAAAAAACGGGCTGGTGGCACTTGTTCAAAGAAAACTGGAGGAGGAGGGTGTGGAGGAGGCTATTGCTCTGCATTGCATTATCCATCAGCAGGCCCTTTGCAGCAAATGCTTGAAGTTTGACAATGTGATGTCTGTCGTTGTGAAATGCATCAACCATATCAGATCCAGGGGCTTAAAGCACCGCCAGTTCTGTGCTTTTTTGGAGGAAATTGAGTCAGAATATGAGGATGCGCTCTACTTCACAGAGGTACGTTGGCTCAGCAGGGGAAACGTCCTGAAGAGGTTTTTTGAGTTGAGAACAGAACTGAAAGTATTCATGCTGGAGAAGGGTGGGATGGCTGTTCCCGAGCTGAGTGATCCCAAATGGCTCATGGACTTAGCTTTTCTTGTTGACATCACACAGGAGCTGAATGCTCTGAATAAGAAGTTGCAGGGCCAGGGCCAGCTTGTTAGTGCAGCATATGACAATGTCAGAGCATTCTCTACAAAACTGATGTTATGGAAAGCCCAGCTCCCTCAGAAAAACCTCTGCCATTTCCCAGTATGCAAGGCTCTCATGGACAGGGGCACAGCATTCAGTGGTGAGAAGTATATTGATGCCATAGTGAAGCTACAGGAGGAATTCGATCAGCGGTTTGCAGACTTCAAGACACACAGAGCCACTTTCCAAATGTTTGCAGACCCCTTCTCCTTTGATGTGGAAAATGCCCCTGGTGTGCTTCAAATGGAGCTCATCGACCTGCAGTGCAATTCTGAGCTCAAAGCCAAGTTCAGGGAAGTGAATGGGAAAGCAGACAAGCTTGGACAGTTCATGAGAGAATTGCCCCCCTCCTTCCCTGAGATTTCCAGGATGTTCAAGTGGACCATGTGCCTTTTTGGGAGCACATATATGTGTGAACAGCTCTTCTCCACCATGAACTTCAATAAGTCAAAGTACAGGTCCAGACTTACTGATGCACATCTTCAAGCCATACTGAAGGTTTCAACTGCTTCCTCCCTCAAACCAAATGTGGCTCAGCTGTGTGAGAGGAAGCGCTGCCAGGTCTCTACCAGCAAGGAGTAGGCAAGAAAGAGCAACTGTACATAGTTATGTTGTGAAGAACAGTTCATGTTAAGAATATGTTGAAGAACTGTTAATGTTATTTTTTAATAAATGTTTTGCGGAATACTTGAAGCGGCCCAGACTTGCCCAGACTCTACGTCCAGCGGCCCCCAGGTAAATTGAGTCTGAGACCCCTGCTCTAGATGATAGGAAAGGAGGTATCAAACTTCCTTTATAACCTCCTTTAGCTTAGGAACCACTGGACCTCCCTCACCGAGAGGGGAGGAGAAAATGCTGCCCCACAATGCCTTGCGGCCGCGGCATTTAAGGCAAGGGAATATTCGGTCGTTCACGGAAACAACCGATCATGACCGACAAACGAAGATCATGTAAGTCACCGCTGCTCTCTAAAGGTTTCAAATTCTTAAGCCATAACTTGGCAAAATGCTTATATGAAAGGACTGTTGTGAAATTGTCCAGGTAAAGTTAACATCTTACTAAAAACTTTATGATCAGTTTGCATTAGGCTATTTAATTCTTAGTTTCCAGCGTTGTACCATGCAAGCCTAATATGATGCATTTATTTCAGTCACACATGCTGAAACCCTTGCCCTAATTAGTGCAAGGGTTAAGATGGAGCACATGTTCAGTGGGAAACAAAATGCTGCCAAATAAGGCTGGGAGTAAGTACATCTATATTTGTCTGATAAAATGTTTTAATAAATGTGGTGAATTAAGATAATTTGTAACTAAAGGCAGGTTGTTAAAGAGATGGGTCTGGAGGGCCAGGTGACTGTTCCACAGACGGCAAAGAAATGGGACAACTTGAAAACAAAATACAAGGTAAAGCAAATCACATGGCTGGGCACTGTGGTGGGTTAGTGTTTGTAGATATTATGTTACAGACTTAAACTGGCGACCCCAGCCTCCTATATTATAATGTGAATTTGCTTAGTTGTTTACACTTTAACATTTAAGGCGGAAGCAATTATACATTTCGAATTAGTAAAAATGTTCGTTTGCTGTGCATTTATATACTAAGAAAGCACTGGCTTATCTAAAGCCAGTTGAGTAGCACTTGAAATGTTGTAGCTCTATGAAACCTGATGTACTTATATGATTCTGTTTTCTTCAAATTTGTATCTTCTTGGTCGAATGCACTTATTGTAAGTCGCTTTGGATAAAAGCGTCAGCTAAATGCAATGTAATGTCATGTCATGACATTTTCCCCTCACTGCCCTTTAACTAACAATCTGTTATCTGTGTTGTCAATAGGAGTTCAAGAATCCCCCAACTGGGACAGGAACAGACAGGGGAGAGGCCTCAGCAGCTACCTGGCCATGGTTTGAGGCTATCCATGAAGCAATTGGGGGAAGGCCATCAATTCAGCCTCCCACCCTAGTTGCCTCATGCCCATTGGCAAGCCATGGCCAGAATGCTGCTGAGGCCTCCACCTCTGCTGAAGAAGGGCCTTCCCAAGTTTCTCTCAGCAGTGAGGAGGAGCCCGTGCCCTCCACCAGCTCCCAACCACCAACTAAAAGGCCAAGGCGAAGAAGCAGCGTGTTGGCCTTCCTGAAAAAGCAGGCAGAAGAACGAGGCCTGTGATGCAGCGCTCGATGAGCGACTTGTTCATTTAATATCAGAGCTTGTGAAAAATAAAAATAAATAAATGTTTAAGTTTTTGAAAACACTAAAGTTGAGTTCTTCAGTTGATGATTCGGATAACACTCAGAAACAGTGCTTCAATAAACAAGCACTTTACATAAAAGGGAAAATTGCCCAAAAGCACCACATGTCATAGCAGCTTTTTCAAATAAAATACAACAGTTACTTTCAACAATATTTGTGCTTTAAATGCAAAATAATGACTGTTGTGTAATGACAAACACTACATGCAAAATAGCAGACCCACTCCAGTGAAATATATCAGCCAAATGTTTATTTAACAACCAAAAACTTGCCTCAGGGGGCTTTCTAATGTACAGTTTACGACACCCTCTGTCCTTAGACCCTTGCAGTCAATTAGGAACAACTCCCAAAAAAAATAAACCTTTAACAGGGGGAAAACATAGAAGAAACCTCAGGGAGAGCAACAGAGCAGGGATCCCTCTCCCAGGACGGACAGAAGTGCGATAGGTGTCGTATGTACAAATAAACATGACAAAAATACAACATAACGGGGTGAACATCAACGAAAAAGATGGAGCTTAGTTGCTTCCAACTGGAACATGCTGCTGCAGCAGGAGTAGCAACAATCCAAGCTTGGCAACCTGCACCACAAGAGACACAATAACGTGCATTAGTAACATGGGGCAAAGCCTGCGAGCTAGTTCAGGCAGTCAACTCGAGCACTTATGCTGCATTCATACATAACGCCCCCTTGCCACTCTACAACCAACCAAACAGTCTCCTTAATATACCGCTCTATTTAACCTGCCAGATCTCTCTCTATGCATTGCTTGCTGCTGCTATTGCTGCAGCTACCTCTACGTCGCTGCTGCTTTCCTGCCCCACCACCACCACAGCTTCCACGCGTAGGCTCGGGGTTAGTTATTTAATCATCACTCATCGTGCTATGTACAGTATATCTGTGGAGTGATGAGAACCGAGCCTAGTCGACGAACTCAACTATATGCTGCTTCTAATAAACATGTTAAAAAAACACATGAGTTGTCTGACTGAAATGTATTCATGGGGAATGATTGCATACTAAACAAAATGAATGATGTAAGAAAGCCATTAATATACTTACTATATAAGGAAATAATCATGGTCATTTAGGTGTGGAGGACGCTCATGTGGGGCTGACACGTGTGCTGCCAGTCTGTCCCTATAGTGCTGACCAGCATGTTCATCCCTCTGCACAGGTCCCTGTGGAGGTAGCGGCACTGGATCCCCTCCCTCAGTTGGCTCCAGGATGTCTCCAGCAGTGAGGCAGATGTTGTGGAGCACTGCACACACTGCTATCACCTTGGGGAAAAAGGTGTGATGACCTTCCAGGGCCTTGAAGAAGATCCCTCTCCACCGTGTCTTCATCATCCCAAAAGCCCTCTCCACAACCGATCGGGCTCTGGCATGGTGTCGGTTGAAGCGCGCCCCCACTCTACCCCTCATTGGTTCCCGGTACGGTGTGATGAGGTTAAGAGGCTCCCTCAGGCACGGGTAACCTCCATCCCCCACAATGTAATGGCCAGCTGGTGGGCAACAGCCCCTCACAAACACTGGACTGTTCCTGAGCACCCTGGTGTCGTGGACCGAACCAGGGTAGCCAACAAAAATGTCCAGGAATGTGCCATAACTGTCACAGATTCCCTGAAGCTGGACAGAGAAGAACAGTTTCCTGTTCAGGTAATCCTGGGCATGGGGGCTATTGGGAGCCTTGATACGGATGTGGCATCCATCTATAGCTCCCACACATTTGCTGAAGGCTGGGCTGTTGGCAAGGCGATGAAAGCCATTGCCAACTTCAGCACACTGTGCCTGTGTGGGGAAATGGATGACCTTCTCCAACAAACATAATATTGCCTCACACATCCTGTGGACAATATCGAAAACTGTCTTGGGCACATCAAAGACCCTGGAGACAACCTAATAGGACAGCCCATGTGCCAGCCAGTAGACCACCAGGAGGACCTCCACATGCTGAACCCAGCCATGGGTCTTCTCCCTCCTGAGAAGGGTCATCAGGGCCTCTATGGATTCCCTCGACAGGCGGTAGTCAAATCTAAGATCTTTGGACTGATCCATATAGATTTGTACCACAGGGACATGGTGGTTGGGGTTGGCGTACATGTTGATCCTCTCCTGTAGAAGACAAAACAGGTGTAAATAGTAAAAGGTTGAAATACATCACGATTGTGGCTTTCCTTTTTTGATGCATATTTGTTGTGTAAGGCAAGCACATGGAGATAGCATTCAAGTTTGCTATGAATAACCAATACTGGAAATATGTTTGTTGGCTAAACCATAAGACCATTTTCTGTCAGAAAGCCCTCAAACCTAACTTCACCCAGGTACACAGAACATATACAGGAACAATTTCAGCTATACTCTTGGTAGTATGTGCAATGTAAGCATCTGTAATCTATCATTAAAACCAGTATCAGAATCCATTTACCCCTTGTAAACCTACTGCCAGCCTCTGCAGTCGTGCTCTCCTCCTCTGAATATTTGCTTTGTTGTTTTGCAAGAAAGCAGCCATTTCTGCCATCTTGCTCTGAAACTGTGATACTGCCCACCTGCTCTTATATAGAATAGAATAGAATAGAATTGTTTAATGTCATCATACATGTACAATGAGATAATAATAAATGCTTCTCCCTTTCAAGGGTGCCATCAATACAAAAACAAAAACATCACAACATAAGACAACAGAATACACGCAGCATACATACTTAAAAATAAAGGAATAAGGAATAAAGTGCAGTAATTATGTCCAGAGGTATAAAAATAAAATTTGTAATGTAATAAATAATAATAATAATAATAGTGTGTATTTATAATAATAATAATAATAATAATAATAATAATAATAGTAATGATATATATGTATATATGTACAGAGTCACATTGATTCACATGATTTCAGGTGTTAAGAGTAATGATGGCTCTTGGGAAAAAACTCTTTGAGTCTGTTTGTTTTGGATGTTATACACCTGTAGCGCCTGCCGGAGGGCAGCAGGTTGAACAGGTGAAAGCCGGGGTGTGAGCTATAGGACACTAATACAGTAGGGTCATTGAGCAACATACTATTCAGCTGGGTGATTATTGGTTATTCAATGAGTAATTCGATAGTACTATCTTTGGGTAAACAACTATTTTGTCCCATAACACATCAATAAGCCAATACAGCTTCAAATGAAATTGAGACTTTTGGCCATATTTTAATATAACATGTTATAAACTTAAGAATGGTGATATGTACAGCAATAAATGTGTAAGTCTAACACGGTTTCCATCAATTGTTTTGTGAGGGGGGAGCGAGGTGGACATGGCCGGAGAGACAGGCCGTTTCTCAATGTCGAGTACAGCTGTTGCAGAGCCACTATTTCAAGTATACTACGTCATCGAGTGGCGCCGAAGGACTGTTTAAATGCTGTTTAAATTCCCAGCATTCGGCACCACTCGATGACGTAGTATACTTGATATATAGTGGCTCTGCAGCAGCTCTACTCAACATTGAGAAACGGCCAACTGGCAAACCAAATCTCGGCTCCTGACCACAACCCGGTTCAGCTGCACGACCACGATTACTGCTAAGAGGATTTTTATTTATGGGCAGTTTTTATGTTACCCGTTTGTTTTGTTGACAGGTTAAAAATGTATTTACTGGCCAGATGCATAACTCTGTCCTTTTGTATGTGCCATTTATAAGCCTTATTTTTAATTTCACCTTGCTCAAGTTTATTTAGAGCAAAGGACTTTACAGACACATTTATTACAAATTGTATGGGATGTCAAATAGGCCATCACACAATTTCGTCTGAAAGTATCACTTTTAGTGTTGAAATTGAGTCATGTTCAGTGATAAAATATTGGTATGCTTTGAATGAACTTTAAAAGAAAGAAGATACATGTGTTAGTAATTTTACTTATGTAGGTTTTGAGCTATGCAGTAACTTGACTCAATTTGTATTGATATAACATCCCTGATATTGCATTTGGATACTTTATGCGTGGAATGATTTGAGGTGGAGATTTAAAATTCAAAAATTAAAGTGGTCATTATGAGTTTCAGTATGACTATAGACATTTCAGTCAGGCAACTCACGTGTTTCTTTAACATGTTTATTAGAAGCAGCATATAGTTGAGTTTGGCGTCTAGGCTCGGGCCTCATCACTCCATAGATCTACATAGCACGATGAGTGATGATTAAATAACTAACCCCGAGCCTACAGGGGTGGAAGCTGAGGTGGTGGTGGGGCAGGCAAGCAGCAGCGACGTAGAGGTAGCTGCAGCAATAGCAGCAGCAAGCAATGTATAGAGAGAGATCTGGCAGGTTAAATGGAGCGGCATATTAAGGAGACTCTGTTTGGTTGGTTGTTGAGTTGAGTTTAAAAACGTTGAATTGTTTGGAGGTTTCCGCGGTGGCTGCCTGCTGGCGGTTGAAGCGTTTCAATGAAATGCGACTTGCGCTTTTTTTTTACGAGGAGGGGGACCGGCATACAGAAGGTGGATGGCTCAACATCCTCCTGGCTGTCCGAGGCAGACTCGGTGGCCTCCTTATCCTCCACTGTGGCCTGGCTCTGGACAGCCTCAGTGGATGTTGAGCCACTGCCAGAAGCCACAGCAGCCTTGGCGGAGTCCATCAGGTTGGGAGGGTCCATGGATGGCCTCCCACCGATGGCCTCATGCATGGCCGTAAAATACGGCCATGTGGCTGCTGTGGCCTCTCCCCTGTCGGTCCCTGTCCCGGTTGGGGGGTATCTCAACTCCTACAAAAACACAAACGTGAGGTAAAGTTATACAACAGCTGCTATGCTGATCAGACAACCGTGGTTTCACAGGCACACATGAGTAAACTAATAAATAATAACATATTACCTTATATTTTCGTTTCAAATTGTCCCACTTTTTGCCGATCTGCGTGGGGGTTACAGAACTGAATAAGCCAAGGGCCTTTAGAATTTCCCTGAGTGATACAAGAGATTTTTCAAGCTGGTCAGCAATTAATAAGGTCTGCAGCAACAGGTGTCATCTAACAAAGCAATCGATATTTAAACTCACAGGTTCAGCAGACAATATTAAAATACCAATTGTAACCACCAATACGTAAATGCTAAGGATCATATGTTCCCAATCCAGGAAAATGTCACTCACTCCCAGGCTTTCTTGGTAGTGTGCCTCCGGCCTGTAAAAAGCTCGTCTTTTTCTGCCCTCACTTTGATGAGGGTCAGTGTTTCCTCATCTTTCCCTGTGAAAAGTGTAAGAAATTAAAATCAATGTTTATATGGCTTAATTTAGATTAAATATACTCTTTTAATTAAAGCTGTTTTATTCTGAAAAACCGGAAGTTCACATACACTCTTAACCTGAAACTGTTTTATTCTGAAAATTCTTCATTTCCGGTTAGCCTTAGCAATTAATTTAAGATGAAAATTACAAGTAGTGTTGCACACTAAAACACACTGACTTTAACACTACACTTATTGACGCTAAGATGTTATTATGTCTGAATATTAAATAAATGTACTTTATTGAAGGACAACCCCGTCGTTTACATGACGTTACTTCCGGCTTCACGTTATCTATGTTTTCAGCCTTTTAGAATGTATCAAACAAAAAGTCATGAAGGAGAATGAGGAGAAAAGGATTGTGGGGGTATACATTAAACACACAATGGCTAGATCTTCTTATTTATTTTAAAATGATACAGAGGAACGAAGGGGAGGAAGACCCGCCCATCGTCGAAGCAGCCAATGAGAAGAGGAGCCAGGAATCGGATATAGACACACATCACGGGGACTCTTCCTCTTGACACGGTGCTGTGTTTGACTTGCTCTGTTTGTTCCAAAACCAACGATACTTTATTAAATTACTCATTTGAACCTTCAGAGACTCCATTAGTCTCTTTGTGACTCTCTCCTGGCTGCGAATCAAAGAATACATATTCAATAGACAAAGTAGAAGGTGTAGCTTAAATCTGTTGGAAGATTTACAAAGTCTGTGATGAGCAATTGATTCTAGTGTATATATAACAACATACCCCAAATCAAATGATAGTGCTGAATGCTAAATAAAGTTTGTGTTGATTTAATACTCTGAATATAAATAAACTTGTTGCACTTTTAAACATCATGGCATGCTGTAGCAGGATTGGGTGCAGTTAAAATGTGGATAAAAAACATTTCGAATATCAGGTGAAATGTCAATAAGGAATGCGGTTGGAAAGTTCTAACTGCATACAGAGGGGCGGAGTTTGATCGCGCATTTCACTTCTTAAATAACTAATACGACGTATCATTATCAATACATTTGCTCCCGCCATGGTTTTGAAATGATTCCAGCGGTGCGCCACGCCTGTTTTATACTCCACCGTTCCCGGAAATGCATCCGTGGAGGAACCAACAGTGTATCCTCGATTATAGCTCCTCCAAAGAGCCTCCTCGACGCTCGATCCTCGGTCCTCGAAGTGCATTTAGAGAAATGAGATGTTCTTCAACATGGCGCACTGAAATCCATTTCCGGGTCACTACCGGAGGACCGAGGGGTCGAGGAGGGGAAATTAGAGAATTGAGAAACCTTCCTTGTCTCCCTCATGTTGGAGGGCCATGGTTCAGAATTGATGCTTTGATCCATCAGAGAGGCGAGCAGATGCACTCCTGTTCTGCAGTGATGGACGACCTGCCCTCATCGCCCCCGAGTAATAACATAAGCAATTAAAAGTGGCTGGTTGGCAGACTTTAGTTAACCCAGATAAATGTTAAACTGGAGAAATGCCTCTCCGGGGCACTGTGTCCTCCGCACTGTGCAGACTGTGAAGGTGGAGAGCTGTGTACAGAGAGGATCCTCTGATGAGCCTTCAAATTTTGAAGTTCAACTTCTAGCATTTAAATGATCCTTTTTCTCAAATAAAACTCATGGGAACCAAGTTTCTTACCAAACTCATTGAAAACAAACTACAAAGCAAATTATCTCAAAGACACATGAGCATTCTAACCAGCTAGCCCCGGCCCATCCTGTCTTCTAATACCAGTGGTAGTTAGGGGGTGATTAGTGATTGACTGTCAGTCCAACATGAGAGGACTAAGAAGTTATAGTTTTCACTAAGGGTTTAACGGTTCACAGAATTCACGGTTCGGTACGTACCTCGGTTTGGGGGTCACGGTTCGGTAAGGGTTCGGTACAACAAGAAAAAGCAAACTCATGTTGAATAATTAACTGTATTACAATATTAAAAACAAACCACAAACAGTACCACACACACTCAGATGCCCAGATTATATAATGGCTGATGTCAAACAAAAAGGTTCAATAAACTGTAAAACTAAAAAGAATGTCTTGAAAATATTACATCATAAATAATAAGAAAGTGTTTCAAGAGCGCATGGCCGTTGAAATATATGCCAATAGCTTCCGTTATTTCTTTTGGTCTCACAGCTTTCATGTCTATTGGCTTCTTAAAAACAGCGGGGATAAGCTGTTGAACTGCTGTTGTCTTTTGCCGGGCTCCGGTGATTCGCAAATCTGGGTGATGCCTTCTGATATGATTTAGCATGTTTGGCGTGTGTTACCATTAGCATACTGCACCGCTGTCGAACAACGCCGACACACCGTCCTCGTCCGATCCACCACTCGCACTCCATCGTTATCGTAGTCCACAGGGAACCCGAAATGTTCCCACACAGCTGATTTAAAAGAAGCAGGTGGGCTCTAGCTCCTGTGTGTTATCTGAAATCGCCATAGTAACTTTTCTTCTTCTTGTTTTTTGTTTGTTTTGTTGTGTTTTCTTCTTGTTCTTCATTTGTTGTTTAAGGGCGGCTGGCAAACAGCTTTTAGGCGCAATACCGCCCCCTGGATTATAAATAGTGTAAAGGATACTGCCCTGAATGACAGACCTTTTTCCCACTCGTAAAAAAAAGGCGTATTCGTCGTGTGACTGCCTGTGCCGAACCTTGATGTCCGAACCGTGATGGCACGGGACCAATACGGATACCGTTGCACCCCTAGTTTTGGCGAGGCTTTCCAACGCTGGAGACAACTGTGGTTGGAAAACGCCATTATGTAGGACTGTCAATGTTAACACCTTAACACTTGTGATCTGTATCTGGAATCAATAAAATCGCCAAGTTTGCCCCAAAGATGCTCCCGTAATACCTTCGCAGATGTTTACAATGAATCACATGGCCATGACAATGCAACGAATAAGGAAGAATCAGTACAAGCTACATCAGTGAGAACCATCACCACCTCGCTGTCAGAAAACTGCACTCTTCCTTCAGGTGTGGTGAAACAACCCAGTCTCACGGCATTTCTTGTTATAGTCATGACATTTAATCTATTGATTCTTGTTCACCATCACGATTTTCCCCTTTTTTTCGTGTCACAAAGAAAGATTTTAAAAGCAATGTATTTCTATTGGTAGTATGTTTCGTGCCTGCAGCACATTTTTTGTCCGTTAGGGTCTTGGAAGACCGGAAGCTGTGGGGTTCATAAAAACATGTTTTTACTCAATATCAAGCCACGATTATTGTTTTTATTTTAAATCGTATAATGTCTGACTTTTTTTGTCGTCTGTGAGGAAAATAAATGGGGTTCAGAGCCTCAGAATACTGAAATCTATATATTTTTTAAATCTTTTTTTCCTTCTAATTTGTTATTCTTTTCTAAATAACACACAATTATCCTTGTTTTTATTTATTTGTTTAATTCCATAATCTCTGGCTTTTTTGGCGTCCGTCAGGAACTGAATTTCAAAATAAAAATAACCGGAAACAGACGTAGACCTATAAGGGACATTTCGAGCATCATTGCGATTGTCAACATTTCTGAGTTTAGGATGGCCGAAGGCACTACACTACCCATAATCCCCAGCTATCGTTCAGGACTACTGTCCCCGTGATTAATCTTCAAGCTCTGGGATTGGATGTTGGAGTGGCAGTGCGCCAAGGTTACGCCGAGCGTCAAACAGCTGTTTGAAATGGAACGAAACCACGCCAGACTATCCAAAACTGGAATCGAACGCCCCCCCCAGAACTACACATGCTAGATATTGTGTTTCGCAAAATGTTCTATGGGACGTCTCAACTGAAGGTTTTCGTTTTTCCCACAATTAGAAGTTGCCAGTATTAAACACATTGGTGTTATCAAATGTAAAACATATAATTAATAAATGGGTGAAAATCGCTTGTGTCCATAATGCGCAGCATTAATATATACCCACATGACAGCTCATTGTTACTTTGTAATTCTACTCCACTACAATTCAGAGGTTAACCTGGTATTTTTACTCCACTATTTATTTGAGTTACTTTGCAGATTGTGATTAATGATGTGAAATATAAACAACCCTTAAATCAGACTTTAGTTACACCTGAGTAAAATTCAGGGAAGGTATTTGTCAAGTGCACACAATCAGGAGATATATTTGATAGTTGGTGCTTGAGAAGACTTAACATGTATCTGCAATTGACATGAATGGAAACGAGTAATAAGGTATATTCATTACTCGTTATTCTCTACTAATAGTTAATTAAAGACTGTGTAATGGCTATTTTGCACATCCCTTTCAAGATTTATTGACGTATCATATACACAACTATGGTGCAGTTATGCAATGAATGAAAAAATTGGGTTGCAGCTGAGGCTCCTCAACAGTGCATTACAAGACATCTATCAATATGTGTGTATACCTCCACACTTAAACTTTCATATTCTGCACATTTATTATACTATTGTAGTGCCGTGAAAAGGGAGTTGGAGGCGGTGTATTAAGAATGGAGTTCCAATCTTTATTATTCATTAATATCAGAAATATCAGAGAGGTTAACACATGAACTGCTCTGCCTGACGAGCTAGCAGGAATGGCAGCTAAAGCTACAGGTGTTCCCACTAAAGGGTCCGTGTGGCAACACAATAAGCAAGATGAATTATGGTCCCAAATGGTGTCACCACACACATAAGAGTATAATTCATATGTATAATATCAGTTAAAATAAGTGCTTCAACATAGTTGTTCAACATTGCAGGAAAACAATATTGTTCTGGCACCCCGTAGTGGCAAAAGTCGGTACTGTAGCTTTAAGGCCCCAAATAGCGCGACTCTCCTTCTTGTGATTTAGTTTACACTGCAAAGCCATGCAGAGCATATCGTAGCTCAGTTCTATGCCACCGATCATTTTGTTTTAATCCTTGGAGTAGATCTGTCTGTACAGATGTAGCACCTAATTTCAGACTCCAGTTTACAGCTTCCTGCCTACGACCTGCCTAAAACCAGTATAGAGGAATGTTAAGCCCTCCCACTATTTTCCAAGAGGGTGTTGCCAGATTTTCAGGTTTTAACCAGTAGATGGCGCTTCATTCACAAATACAGAAAGACAAGTTTCATGGACTTTCAGTTGTGTTTTGAAGAGCATTTGAACACATCAATATTTTAGATCAACTAAAGTATATCTAGTCTTGTTATTCAATAATAGTCTTTATATATTAAATAATCATAATAATAATGTAAATGTTTACATTACACTTCTTTATGTGTTATGCTCATACTTTTACCTTTACAATCGTTTGCTTTAATATGCAGTATATTTTTTGTATATGTTTGTATTTGCTTCCTCCTGCTCCCTTTCGGACACATACTGTATGATTTATTATTATTATTATTAATATGAAGATATTATTAAGATAAGATAAGATGTTACTTTATTGATTGAACATTTTAGTTTAGAATGTGCTGTCCCACGGTAATTCAGAAGGCTCACAGGTCACATTCCGACCATTATTTAAAACAATAGGAGCTTTCACACCGTCTACAGTTTGATTTGTATAGAGGGAGCTCTGTGGCTGAATGGCCAAATTAGGTGTGGCGCATTTATCATAGGTGATCAGAGCTAACTGCCTGCCGTCAGATTTCATTTAAAAAACAGATCTGATTTTAAAACTATTTCTGCGCTCATAAAGAATGATAAGAATAAGAATAACGCGTATTGAACTGGTTTCATTAATTAGTGAGTTTATTTAACACTAGAACCGCCAATCGGGTCAATTTGTGTGATGTGTGTTGTGTGTGTGCAATGTAACTTTTTTTCAATAAAATATTAAAGTCTCCCAGTCCGTGACTTTTCCTGAAAGTGTGTTATGTAGCACCCTATGTTGTTAAAAATTGCATTCTAATAGCGGGTTTTGACGGGTTTAGGTAGGCCTATACAAAAACCTCTGGCGGTTCTAGTGTTAAGGTAATTAGGTACAGTAGAAGCCCTTTTTTATCAGTAACGAATTTAGCAGTTGAACATAAAAGTCAACTAACTGAGGGTCACTTGCAATGACAGTGTTGTGTCTAACTGTAAGCTTGTCACTAAGAGTAACCTACTGTTAATTTAGCTGCTGGAGAAGAAAGATCAGGGGGGGAGGGGGAGAGAGAGCTGTGGTTGATGGGCCATTAGTTGTGTAAATACACAGCTGAGAGCTGCCGTTTCATTCAGAATGTTTAAAAAACGGTAACAACGGACTACTTTTCTTAGCGGATGCATGTCAATTTAAATCAATACATACAACTATTTTTTAAATCAATAAAAACATTTTCTAAATCCATAAAAGCATTTAAATTGATATTGGGAGTCATGTCGTTACTTTGTTGAGAATGTGGCCATGTAATAAGCGGGATAATTTGCAGCGACTTGTTCCTTATGGGGAAAATAACACCCTGATCAGGATCCCTCCTCTACGCTTTGGGATCCTGATCTGCCGACGAGGCTCCATTAAAATATAAATATTTTTAGTGAATTACTAGTGAATTACTGAGTTTAGGCACGTTAATAACGTTTTAATGAAGTTGAATACAGTATATTCATATGTGTCAGTGATTTCATGTCAATTTGGCGAACATAAACATAAATAATCGTGGTGAAGATGATGAGTAAATTAGGATTAAAAATCGAGAGCCGGGCTGCATTTCCTCCCGTTCGTTTTTTTCGACTAAACAACATTATTTTGTTAAATGGTGATGTTTTGTAAATGATTACATGTCTCTTATTTAGCACAGAGTATGATATCTGTGACATATGGATCTTAACAAAGTTCCGCTGTACATCCAGCGCACTTTATCTGAATTTATTTCACATGAGCTCCAGTGTGGAACCCCACTGCACCCCCTGGTGGATCAATGATCCATTGCAGCTGGCTTCATTATAATTACATTTATCTATCACGGGGGCGGTCTCAAGTAAAGCTGGAGGTTTTCCCTTGAGCGAGGGCAGATCACGTACCAATCACGGCCCTCGCGTTTCAAACTGTCTGAAATGAATCGCTACATCTGTAAGTATACAAAATTACCTGTGTGCCAAGTTATGTGTTTCAAAAATGTGGTTTAATTGATTGTGTGGTTTCAATGTTTAAGATAAGCTAAGCTAACTAGCTGCTAAGCTAACGGACATAGCTCATTCTTAGCATAGGCTGTTATACTGCACTCTATTTGCATTATATTGCACATGTATTATTTCAATTGTGTAACTTGTGTTGTATTTTTCTGTTTATTCTTGCAGTTTTAGAATTTCAAGCCTCAGTAAATGGTCAACTCAACAACTGTCTTCTGAGTCTTGGTTCGCTATCTGTTAAGCTATGCAGTGCGATGCATACGCAAGGGCAGAATAAATATATTAGGCGTTAAGCACTTTGTCAGGCTTAATATTTATCTTTTGATACCCCCAAAGCTTTTTTCTTATTTAAAAGACCTTAATCTAAAGTATTATTTAATGTTTAAATAAAGGTTAATTCGTTTTCCTTTTTTGCACCTCCTCCTATTAATATCTTTGTACATCCTGCACTAAACTGTTTTATTGTAGAGATCACTTATAGTCTCTTCTTGATTTTTTATATTCTATATTTCTATCACGGACCTTCTACTTTCCCCGTATGAAAGTACTCTTAATATTTTTTTCATCAAATATAACCATACTTGCCAACCCTCCCGATTTCATAGCCCTCTCCCGGTTTTCCTCCCGGGGTCATATTTCTCCCGCTTTTCTCCCGATTTCTGAACAAATCAGATGTACACACAACTGTTTCCACTCGGACTTTATTACAGCTACACCATTGTTTGGTTTGCATGGTAGCGCTTCTCTTTAGTAGCGTGCGCAACTACAGTAGATAGCCACAGAAAAACAGAACAAGAATAGACAACTCGACCCTCTGCTCACTTCTTTCCTGGTCCAGCCCACACATGCTCCATAAAGGATGGTGCTACAGGCCGCACGGCATTGCACTCAGAACTACAATAAGCATGTTAATGTTAATCTAGGTCTCAAGCAGTGGCGGCTGGTGGAAATTATTTTAGGTGGGGCTATTGTAATGGTGAATAAACCACACGGGGAACATTTTGAGAAATGTTGCGGGAGCTGCTGCACTAGCTACATTAGCAAAACAAACGCTTATTTCTCTTGCAAATGGTGCGGCGGGCTTCAAACACGTTCCCCTCCACTGGTTTCAACCAAGCACTAAATTAGATGTTTTCCAACCAAATACGGTTGAACTGACACTTCCCCATATTTATTTGTAAGTAGATTCGAAGATACATGAGTTTCTGACTGCCGCAAGCTGAAGCTTGGTTGCTAGGTTACTAGCTGGGTGTTCTCCAATAAGGGGCCGGGGGAAACAAAGTTAGTAATTACTGGTTCCATGTTGATTTAATTCAATACAAATTGTTGGGGGGAACTGAAAGGCTATTACCCTACTGGTTACTTTGCAGCCCTGACATTTCCCCTAAAACACATTTAGACGCTATCGCAACACAGAAGTGCCTTTCAAATCCGATCATTTTTAAGACCTTCTTAATCATATTTAAGACCTTTCTTATTTTTTTGGTCATATTTAAGACCTTTTTAAGGCCTTACATTCAGATTATCAAATGTAAGACTTTTTAAGAGGAGACTAAATACGAACATTATATGAAGACACAGACGTGGTTCAGAAACACAGAAATATTAGAAAACAGACCATTAAGGCAAAACATCTAATTTGATGGATGCTGTCAAAACTCAACTACAATAATGTGTGTGTGTGTGTGTGTGTGTGTGTGTGTGTGTGTGTGTGTGTGTGTGTGTCAGTGTGTGTGTGTGTGTGTGTGTGTGTGTGTGTGTGTGTGTGTGTGTGTGTGAGTGAGTGAGTGAGTGAGTGAGTGAGTGTGTGTGTGTGTGTGTGTGTGTGTGTGTGTGTGTGTGTGTGTGTGTGTGTGTGTGTGTGTGTGTGTGTGTGTGTGTGTGTGTGTGTGTGCGTGCACGTGTGTTTATTTAGCACGGGCACATAGCATCTGTCCCCGGCTGTTTGAAGAGCAAGCATGGGAAACAAAAGACAGTGTTTACCTCTTTGCATCCAGCTAGTCACACACACAGTTACAATCACACTCCCTCTAATTGTCATAATTAATAGATAGTTTAGCTTCTCACCATCATTTGCTGTGGCCCACTGATGTTAACGATCGTAACTGAAAGGCTGCCTGTCAAACGTAAACATTCAGCCACGTGACTCGCAAACTCTCGCGAGAGTTTTACACAAGACGGATCCTTTCTAGCCATAACCCTGCACCGGGCGCTGACATTGGCGCCCGGTGATCATCAGATTTGACGACGCTGATTGGCTGAAATTATGCTTCGGAGCCATAGCTTACAGATAGCAACGGTCAGCTGCTAGGGGCTGCTGCTGCACTGGTTGAGGGCTCCTCTCTTAGCGCCCACACTCTAAGAAAAATCCGTAAAATGATGGCCAATGTGGTGTAAAATTTTACTGTTTAAGTACTGTAATCGACTTTTACATTACTTTTGCCGTTGAAAACAGCGTTGCCAGGTCTGCTTATTATAAGTTTCCCCCAAGATTTTATTTGAAAATAGCAGGTCTACAAGCTCACAACGCGTCGCGTCGCGGCACGTTGTGATCTGCTATTTTCTAATAGTTGCTGTATAGGTTTAAAGTGCTCATGTGGCCCACTTCACTTCTTTTGGGCTTATTTTCTCTAGACCTTGTGGCTTGTTTGTGTCCCTCACAGAATCTGGCAACACTGGTTGCGCATTGCATTGTGGGTGCTTTTGCACGGTAAAAAATATCTGTGGCCGCCATTACAGGAATCCCGCACTGAAAGTGAACCTGAAAGTCTGCTCGGTAGGTTGGTTCATTGTGTTTAATTTGGGAATGGAACCTCATTTCTTAATCAAAAAGGACATTTATGGTAAACATAACATTTGTGTTAATGTTAAATATTTGTTTTATTACGTGTACGTCTGGCAGGTAACTCTCTTCTAACTGGCCCCAGTTAGAATATAGTCCTTAAGCAGTATCCCCCCGTGCAAAAGTTGGCCAGTTCATTGAATTGATAGGTAAAGTTTGTATTTATGGTTAGTTTATTTTCGCAGGTTTGTGTGTTGTTGTTTTATTAGTATCTTTCCAACCTGGCTAACGTTAGCTTCCATTGGCACAGTGTTTTCCCCCCAAACACCGCGGTCAATACAGCTATAATAATATCATATCGACTAATATATATTCGATAGGCTTTGTTGACATTTGAAGGTGTGTGTGTGTTATGTTGTGGTTACATTTGGATTAAAAGTAGTATTGCAAAAGGCCGCGGGCTAACGTTAGCTTCCCGTTAGCTTCCATTGGTACAGTGTTTTCCGCCCAAACACTGCGGTCAATACAGCTATAATAGTATCATATCGACTAATATATATTCGATAGGCTTCGTTGACATTTGAAGGTGTGTGTGTTATGTTGTGGTTACATCTGGATTAAAAGTAGTATTGCAAAAGGACGCGGGCTAACGTTAGCTTCCCGTTAGCTTCCATTGGCACAGTGTTTTCCCCCCAAACACTGCGGTCAATACAGCTGCCAAAATCTGGACAAACTTAATGATTATTATCCACTTTCTTCTTACCAGAGAGGTGCGAGGTTGCTCATTCCTCTTAAACACATGCCAACATGGAGCTTGTGAAAGATGTGGTTAAGAAAGCCATACCATCGCTCAGTAGTGATAAGATGGATGCACTCATGGCTAGACTGGTGGAATTAGGAGTTCAATGTGAAGATGACCTGATCCTTGTGGATGCCCCGGACATTCAGGACACTCTGCCACTCATTCAGTGCAGAAGACTCGTTAAGGCTTTCCAAGGAGGTAAGTTTTTTTATTTGTAACCCTAATCTGCACAGTACTGAGGGGTGGACAACACCGACAAAATCAAATATCACCATTATGTATTTATGACTATGTAATGTTAACAGTTGGGTAAGTTCAGTTCATTCTTTAAAATCAGGAAAACACAACAGGTATCACAATATGATACCCAAAATCCTATTCAATAATCTCATATGATATATCAATATATTGCCCAACCCTGTATACTGTCTGTACAAATTCACAGACCCTTAAGGGTCCATTTGTACCCCTGGTGGTCTCCAACGGACATTGAAAACCAGTGTATTAATTAATTAGTAGCATTGGTGATGTGGTTAATTTATGGGGTATGTCATCCATAGATTCACAAGCTGCACCACAGTTCAGAAGCCCTGGCCCTGGCCCTACATCTACACCTCTGCCACAGAGTGATGATCTGTCCCCAACACCACCTGAAGCACCACCTGCCCATACCCCATCTGCCCAATCCCCATCCTGTGAGCCATATTCCATACCATGGCACAAAATGCCCTCAAAGCTCATGGATGTGTTGGGTGAAAAGAAATGGGTAAAGTCGAAAGAAAGACTACAGATGGTTCGGATCGTTGTTGATGATTACCTCCATAAACACCCTGGAAGACCTGGTAGATCCAAGCTGATGGAAATCGCCAAGAACATTGTAGGACAATATCCTCTGTCTTTCAAACAGACAGAGCCTTTTGGAAATATGCCGTTTGCAAAAGATGGTTGTGGTCCTCTCTTTACCCAGCTAGAAAACAGAGTTGAAAATATTAAGAGAACATCAACCCCAGGAAAGAGGCGAGCAGAGGGTGGAGAGGGTGAAGTTCAGCGGAAGAAAAAGTCAAGAAATTCCGATCGTTATGGATGTGTGGAGTGGGATGTTGCTGTAAAGGGAACTGAGAGTAGAGCAGAACTGCTGTCAAAACGAAATGAATTGAAAAGTGCCTTCAAAACCCATGATCCTCAGGTAGGGCTCCAACCATCCATTATGTTCTTGTGTATGTATGGATTACTTTTTGATTGAGTAATTGAGAGGCTAATATTTGAGTTTGATTTATTTTTGGTATATCAATTCAAATTGGTTTTGTATAACTAACAAAAAATAACTGATCTACAAGTTCACAATGGGACTCGTTGTGCGCTTGTATATCAGCTATTTTCACCCGAAATTGATTTATCTGTATTTATATTGATCATTTGTTTTATTATTGATTGAATTTATTAGTTTGATTAACTGTTGCCTCATATCTTTAGGAGTCATCTGTTTCGAAAACTGATGGCTGAAACATATCCCATCCAGCGTGAAACCATCAACGACGGAACCAATGTAAAGGTCCTAAAGGAAGAGTGGCCATTTCTATTTGAAGCTGCTCACCTGTTTGATCATGCATCTAGACTCCTTGGCTTTTCGTTACAAAACAAGCTGGCACAGGAGCTTTCCAAAAAAGAACCGGGCATCAACAACTTCCTTGACACCAAAGGGATGAAGATGGGTGAAGGTCCAGTACAGCTGATCTGTGGCATTGTGAGATACTTCAAGGAAAACCCTGATCACCTTTTCTGCAAAAATGAGGTACATTTTATGGATTTTAAACCCCACTTTGCGCTGCTGATAATATCGAAATTGGTAAACCATCTCTCCTGGAAACGAAGATAAAAGGAAATCAGTAAAATCCTTGATTTATTTTCCCGACCAGGAGAAAATCCCTCATATAATTATACACTTCCATCCCGGCAGAGCTCCTCTGTCTTGGAGGACCAAATGCTGTCCCCTAATAGAACAAGGTCTTGTAAGGACAGACTTTCCCCCCCTGACCGAAAAGGATTCTGATCCTAACATTAATCGATTATGTTTGTGTAAACAATATTTTTTTATAACTACTATTAACATTATTGTCTATGGTTGCCTCTGATACAGACGCTGGCAGATGGTCTATTTGCCTGCCTGACTGTGTGTTTGCGTACATTGGAAACATAAAATCAACACATTCATATGTGTATCTTTGTTGTTTTATTTTCCGAAAACAGTACTCCGCAGATGCTGAACTCAGCCTCCCCTGTACCCCATGCATCCTAATCAGAGGTTTGTAGTTGAATCATTTTTGCATCCCAGCAAGCTTGGAGATATGTTCTCCATTTGTTCTTAGGTTTACTGATGAGACGATTTGTTGTGATGAAAAGGTATAGAGTTGGTTGATTTTGTTTTGTAAATGGTGCTCAGAACTATGTTGATTAGGGCCAAAATCTTTAAATTTAAGTACACTTGTATGTAAAGTCTGACAAACTAAATGCAGAATACCTTTTCAAAGTATTTGTTGCTTGTTCTTACCATAACCTGTGTTTGGGCTGAGTATGGAAGATTTGGCACGTGTGTACGTTATTATTTTTTTAAATTACTAATACATATTGTTTTTGTGATCTATGTTTAAGGTGACCATCTATTCCAGATTGCTGTTGATCAGGAAGTTGTGAATGACCACATCACCTCCCCCATTGTGGCCCTGAGCTATGCTTTCTGCTTGTTTTATGTCTGCAACATTGAATATCCAAAGGAGATGTCTCTTACCCTGGAATTCATGCAAAGGTAAGCAGCTCATTGTTTTGAAATGTATAAGCTGGGGTATTCAAATTCTGAGACTGAGGGCTTCCCACCAGACAAAGCATGTAAAAAGGTATCCACTCATCGTCCCGTAGATTACTAGCATAGTTGTGCTCAATTCCAGGATGCTTATGGGATCATGATTATTAAATATAATATATATTATATGTTTTGATCCCATTGACACTCTACAATCGAGCCAAGATATTCATTGCTCTTTGACAGGGGTCTTCAATGTTGTTCAGTCCAAGGACCCCTTAGCTGAGAGAGATGAACCAGGGACCCAAATACTGCCTAAAATTGTATTGCAGATTCAACTTTTTCATAGAGTTCATAGACCTGTTTGACAGCACTATCACCAGTGTTGTGTAAAGTTTGTTTGCTTACACATGATCTTTTCTATTGTTTGTTTCATGTTAATGTGTATTATCAAACATATAATCACTTAAACCCTCAATACTTAATAAATGTTCCTATAACACAGGCAGCACATTTTGCAGCTTCCTGTTGAAGGCCCATGCTCTTTCATATAACTTCAGACTACACCAAGTACATAGAAAAGGTCTGTCCTAAGGCATTTGGCATTTATTAGGCTCTGACACTGGGTGATTGGGAAAACATGTACAATATTCCTAACAACTATCTCTGAGCTATCTCTTTAACCAAAGACACACATTTAGGCTATTCTATGTGAGCTGCTTTTGTGACTAATATAACAAAATCCATACCAGGATTCATGCCCCAATGTTAATACTTGTTGTGTAACGTCTACATTTGCACCGAGTGTCACAGTTACCACTCCACTCAACGTTTGACGCCTGTGCTCTTGTTGCAGATGAGCTTAGTGGTTGTGTCACACTTAAGATTGACTGAAATCTGACAAGTAGACTGCGATATTGAAAGTAGCAAATTTAGATGCAGTTTTAATGCAGTGGTTGTATGTGTGAAATCAAAGTTGAGCAACTATGTTATCTATTTTGTGACTAAAATGTATATAGACTGTGTACAATCATAATCGATGCAAATAAATCAACCCTCTTTACCTTGGTTGCCTGTAAAGCTGCTGCAATGAAATCTGGACCTCCGTCTTTGTGCACTGGATCACAACTCGCCTATCGTGATTATGTGAATTGGTCTGCATTATGAGAATACAAACAAACATGATCCACCTATAGTATGTAGCCAATAACCAAAACCATTGTGGATTTAGTAACTCTTCCTGTCAAATTTTCACTTGTGCCTTTAACAAACTATAACACCGCACACTGTCACCTCTAAATTGTATATGTATGTTTAACAAACACACAACTCCACGATAAATGTAGCAAATACCAAGACATTTTACATATAAAATATAGAGGCTGCTACAGTAGGCTGCTGTAGGCTATGTCACAGTGGTGATTATGACAGGAAAAGTCACTAAATACACTATATAGCCTAGTTTGTCAGCACAAAATAATAGTTTTGTTAATTCATATTGTAAAGGTGCATAATGTTTGTATTCTCAAATGCAAACCTATTACCACCACCGAGGAGTGGTGATCCAGAACGGGTTCAGAGGGACCAGAAAGAGGTCCCACTGTCATTGAAACAATCTTCCCGGACAGCACTGTTTACAACAGACTCGCCGGCCATTTTTGACGGCTCATGTAAATTATATATTTTTTTGTCACAAAATAGACCATTACTCATTGTTCATTAATTTTAGACATACATTTCAGATTAAAAGTTTGTTATCAATCGTCACAACTTCTTTCAGCACTCGTGACTACTAGCGACTACTACTAGCTGTGCTACTCATGCACTGAGTTAACGGTGCCCTGAGATCGTTCATTGCACGTACAGTATATCCACACAAGTCACAGGTGCACGGGTTATGCTGAGATTTCCAGTATAGTATGTTGGTGATGAGCAGACTTTAACAGCACGTTGTCTGAGTTGCTCAGCTTACAGGAGCAAAGTGTTATTGTAGTAGTAGTATTTTGCAACATTAGCTGTAGATGGAAACACACACACGGGCATGGTGGAGAAAACAAATGTATGCTATTTTAGACGGCTCCACTCCTGTAGAGCCACACTACAAGTAGTATCTCAGCTTTGTCTGCATGTTACTCTTTAGTTCAGTTTCATTCATTTAGTTGCATGTGCAGCTAAACATATTTCTGTTTCCTTAGAGTTTTCTTTGGAATGAATCCTGACCGAGGGTCCAAGGCTGAGATGAAGGGGAAGAAACAGCATCACATTCCTCCAAAACTGTCGAAGCTCGTGACTGAGCTGAAGGAATTTGACTGGCACATGTGAGCTTTCCTCAAAGCTCAAAACCGAACTTTTTGGACTGGACTTTTGGACTAAACATACCAACACACACACACTTAAAAAAAAAAAAAGTTTACTTTTTTTTTAATTTGTCACTGCATGTTCTCCTACAGGTTGGGGCAGCGACTGTCAGCGGGGAATGTTGAGTGGGAGGTGTAGGACGGAGTTGCTACATCCTCTTGGAGGGGGCTCCTCCTTCCTCACTGACAGGTGAGCCAGTAGGGTGCAACAGCAGTGGCAAACATTGGGAGGAATTTATAACTACTAATTTGATCTTGAGGTGCACATGTACACACAGCCCGACCTCTAACATCATGGTGTTAAGAAAAAGGTTATTGTTGCTGTTATTTTACATACTTGAATGTATGTTCATGTTAGGGTTTTACAATTGTATGGAAATGTCTTAAAAAAAAAACATTTGTATGGCACTCAGGTAGCGAGGGGTAAAATTATTGCCCACCACCACAGATTCTTTGGGTTCAAATCCCCCATGTTCGGGGGGAGGGAAGTTGGGAGGGTGATATTTGTCACTGCATGTTCTCCTACAGGTTGGGGCAGTGCCTGTCAGCGGGGAATGTTGAGTGGGAGGTGTAGGACGGAGTCGCTACATCCTCCTGGAGGGGGCTCCTCCTTCCTCACTGACAGGTGAGCCAGTAGGGTGCAACAGCAGTGGGAGAAAAGTTCAGTTTTTTCATTTCATCATTAAATGCACTTTATACATTAGCAAAAAGGAAATAAATGCACTTTTATGGAAAAAATGGTATACATTTTGTTCAATTTCTATATATTGTGCTTTATTCAGTTTGCTTGAAAGTGTAATGATTGTTATTTATTTAGGATTAGGATATATATATATTTTTTATCCCAAGATTTAAAAAAAAAGATATTGGGATTAACGGAAGTGTCTGTAAATAGTACATACTAAGGACTGTTAAAATACGGAATTGTCCGTATTAGGATTAACAGAAGTGTCCGTAAATATTACGGACAAAGTCTTGTTAATCTACAGAAATATCCGTTATAAGGTTGACAGAAGTGTCCGTATATGGTACAGACAAAGTCTTGTAAATCTACAGAAATATCCGTTAAAGGGTTGACGGAAGTGTCTGTAGAATAACGGACAATGTCCTGGCAGCAAATTACCAGCACTTTGTCCGTTTTTCAACGGATTTTTTTTTTACAGTGCAGACGAGAGAGGGTAATGATACACGGGCAAGGCCAGGCAGGAAACATGTGACTTATCAGTAACTTTAGACATCGTAACACCATTTTAAACTAGATTTTATTGTAGCTTATACATTTTACTGATACCAATTATATAATATTTACCTTGTTCATTAAAAATTCAAATTTAAAAAATATATTTAAAAAAATATATATTTAAAAAAAAATATTTAAAAAAAAAAAATAATAATTTTAATTTGTAATGTGGGAAGAGGTGAGGCGGTGCCCCTAGCGCCCCTATGGGCCGGCCGCCACTGGTCTCAAGGTTGGCAAGTATGAATATAACCAGGGGTGCACATAAGTGGTACGCAGGTACGCATGCGCGGCAACAATCTGAAATGCGTACCGTCACTTGTGTCACAAAGCGCATTTGTGTACCGATGTATATGTGAAGCTTTTCCAGAAGGCGGTTAGATCATCGGACGACGGAGTTGGTCTCCGTGTGCACAGACAGGGCTGCTGTTAACGTTGGCCTGTACAGCAGCACTGCGCTAAAAAAGCTGATCACAACGTTCACACGCTCTGTGGTCACGAAGCTCTGCACTCTACTACTACCCCCCCCCCCCCCCCCGTTGACATTCGCGATACAGAGGGCTTCATCATACTCCACTAGCACCCCCACCCGCTGACATTCGCGATACAGAGGGCTTCATGGGAACTTTGAGGGGAGCTGGAAGTTGGAGTACCAAACACTGACTCCAGGTACTCATCTGAGTACCTCACTGAGAAAGTTGTGTGCACCCCTGAATATAACACATAAAAATAATAATTCAATAACGTGCTTTAACCACTAGGCGGTGCACACAAGGTACGAACAGCCATAATAACTTTGTATTATTAGTGTAGGACACTTATGTATGTACAACATCTGAATATGTGTAGTTTTATTCATGTTTTCACATAATTTTATAGCATATTGCTATATTATTTCAGTATTTACATTCTTATATTCAAAGAAAATCAATAATATCTTTAAAAACTAGTCCTTTTATATCAGCTGTGCACCGATATGGTGTAAATATAACCTATCTACGAATAAAATCAAATGTAAAAGTCAGCCGAATTAGTGTTGATACTGCAAGGAGACGTATTGTGTGAAAAGAAATTGAAGATGTTGTTTAATTGTTGATATATTTATGATCCACGTCAAGTATTCAGTTTCGGCGGCATTTCTTCCAGTTTTTCCAAAGTTCTTCTCATCAGGGCTCTATAAATAAAGAACTACGGCAGATCTGTAATATGTAATGTAGCCGAACCGTATATTACAATGCCATTATGTGATGACTTTCAAAGAGAAAAGCAAGAACACTCGGAATTAAGTATTATTTAATTTTTTTTAAGTGTTTTTCCGATTTCATATCATATAAACACCAAATCCCAACATGCATTGCAGCTAAAAAATACAATCAGCGAGCTTAAACCATAGCTGAGGATCTTGGGTAATCGCTCGAAATGCCTACCTCTGTTTCCGGTTATTTTAATTTTGAAATTCAGTTCCTGACGGACGCCAAACAAGCCGGAAATTATGAAATGAAACAAATAAATAAAAACAAGGATAATTGTGTATTATTGGTGAGTAAATAACAGTGTGTTATTGACAAAAGAATAACAAATTAGAAGGAAAAAAAGATTTTTTAAAAATACAGATTTCAGTATTCTGAGGCTCTGAGCCCCATTTCTTTTCCTCACAGACGAAAAAAATAATAATCGTGGCTTGATTTTGAGTAAAACATGTTTTTATGAACCCCACAGCTTCCGGTCTTCCAAGACCCGAACGGACAAAAAGACGTGCTGCAGGCACGAAACATACTACCAATAGAAATACATTGCTTTTAAAATTCTTCTGTGTGACACGAAAAAAAGGGGAAAATCGTGTTGGTGAACACGAATCAATAGATTAAATGTCGTGACTATAACACGAAATGCCATGAGACTGGGTTGGGTGAAAGCAGGGGAAGGCATTTCACTGAACCATGCTCCAGTTTCTTGAAGTTTCACAATAGTAATAATAATAGTAATTTCGATTTTTATAGTACCTTTCAAGAAACCCAAGGACGCTTTACAATGGGAGATAAAAATAACAAAACAAAAAATAATAATAATCACACAGACAGACAGGTTGAGAAACAGGTTGCTGGGTGCTGCAACTTTATCCGGGGCCGAAGGCCTGAGTGAACAGATGGTGTTTGAGTTTTTGTTTGAAAGTGTCCAGAGAGTCAGCATTCCTGATAGCAGAGGGGAGAGAATTCCAGAGGGTGGGGGCTGCGACACTGAAGGCTCTGTCGCCAAAGGATTTCAGCTTGGAGCGCTGGATGGAGAGCAGCCCAGTGTCGGAGGACCACAGCTGACAAGAGGGGGTGTAGGGCTGAAGGAGGTCAGCATTGTATGCAGGGGCTAGGGAGTGGAGAGATTTGTAGGTTAGCAGGAGGAGTTTGTACTCGATGCGTGACTTGACCAGGAACCAGTGAAGGTGGATGAGGGTGAAATAGTGGACCGGGTCTCCACAGTAGGAACAGATAGAGCTGCAGTATGATGGCAGCAGAGAGAATATGCTCTGTAGCACACATTACGTAGAGGGCAATCACAGCGGCTCTGTGACAGCATGCAGAAGTCCATGCTTTAGAAAAGTGTAGGAAAATTGTCAGACTTCATCGCAATAATTCAGAAATCACGTTATAATTAAAATCCTTTAAATCACCACTTTGTCATGCTTTTCTTTATGACAACATGTGGAGTCTATTTTTATATAACATTACAAGATTCTTATTATTACATTATTTGCTTATTGTGCTCATTGTATGTGCTGTGACTTAGGAATAAATGGCCAGACACAAGTAAATGCTAGAATGTTAAGCGTGATTAATCACAGATTACTATTGTGATTATTCACATTAGTATTAAGATAATAGGAGCTTACTTGCATTACCATCTGTACAGTAAACTAAGTATTTTTAAATGTATCTGGCTGGTTTATTGGTTTTAATAAAGGCATAATATTCAAATATACTTATAAAGCCTTTCGGAAAGAGAAAACCAGAATGTCCTAAACATTTGGTGTGTTCAGACTCAGTGTGACTCATCATTTCACTCATCATACAAAAAAGTTTTAGTTGCACTTGAGAAGTAACGGTCTTATGTGCTGCAGTAATGGTACACATGTAACAGTTTCTTGCTTACCACTTTACCTCTGCCACATCATAGACTATATGCATTACATTAATGCACACAATGTCATAATCCTTTCTGCACATATTCTGATTTCACATTTCATAGTTTATATGCAAACATTCATTCATATCATTTTATTTCCATGTAAATTACTGCTTTATTTAATTTTTATTTGATTGCTATTTAACTGTATTTTATTATGGTGTAAAAGATTTTGTGTTTTATATTAGATTTCTTGTTTTTTATATTTTATGTATGCACCATGACATCTAGTCAAATGCCTAGTATGTGCGAACCTGCACGGCAATAAACCTGTTTCTGGTTCTGATTCTTGCCTTTTCAGCATCTAAATTAAGTGTCTGAGTTTCTTCCTGTCGGAGTAATCTGAGTAATGTGGTCAGCTGTGACTGCCACTGTGCAACACTTTAGCCAGGCTGAAGGTAAGCCCCCCGACCGGTGGCCTCGATCATTCCGCCCCGCTGCTACAGTGCTGTTTTTCTCTGGACTCCTGCTGTAATCAAGGTTGCAGAGGCTTGAATCGATCCGGTCGTCAAGTTCTGCTGTAAAACCATTTATTGAAACATCAAGTACTCTGCCCTGCTGGATGTGCCCAGTGATTACCTTTGCAAATCAATTAAGCCACCGAGTAATTGATTGGATACGAGTCCGCTGCGACAGAATCTGGTGCTTTCGGAGCGAGTGAAGGTTAGTACTGTCGTACCAGCTTTTCTTTGGATTCCTCTCTTTTATTGAAGGAAGTAGACTTAACATGGTGAGTTGAATCAATAGAGAAGGGATTGGTTTTATGTTTTAGGGTCTCTGTGAGTAAAGGAATAGATTGTGATGCTGTAAACAGTAATCACACTTTAAACATTCCTGCACAGATTAACATCGCAGTGAGTTTTCTGGACTGAGAACATGTCATTCAATATTATGCTGTTAAAAAAAACAAAAGAGCAGCTTGTTCTGTCTTACCCAACAGCCATCTGAGTCAAACTAAAAATCGGAGTTTGTGAAATATTTACACAGGGATAGAAGCATAATTATGAGAACTTTTTAAAAAAAATTGTTTTTGGAAAGTTTGACCTAACTTTGTAATACCTGCCATGCACATGATAAAACTCATCCATATGATCTATAGTAAAGCTTCTTATAGAGAGCTCAAGGCAGACATTCATGAAATATGCCAAAGCTTGACTATACCATCTGGCTGGGAACTCTTAACAACTCACTGGTGTCAAGGCTGGAGAGCAGAGTAGATGGGACCAAGTGCAGAAGACAGTTTTACTCTAAATACAATTCCTTTATTGTCGATTGACACAGATCTCCCAGAGCTGGGCAAAACACCAAAACTTTCTCTAAATAAACTTTCAACATCAATAATCTGACCTCAATTTAAAGAAAAACCAGAGGCCTGTACTACGAATCCAGTTCAACATACCCTGGATATGTTTGAGTTATCTGGCTTAACTAACCCTAACAAACCCGCTCTTGCTAAGCGGTCCTATGATGCTGGTTATCAACACGGTAACTCAAGCCAGGCTGAGTGCGCGTTCACATGAAAGGGGCGGGGTTAGCAATATTTGACCAATCACAAACATGGGCAAGTGTACTGACAGCGCAGCGTCATACTTCCTGAATGAAAGTAAACTATAATATTCGACATACGAAGAAGTTAAACTTTAAACATCCATGACTTCTCCAGGATAAAAGCCACATTTACCTACAAGGTAAATACAGCTGGCAAAAGAAAAAGTGTTTGAATGCGTGCATCAACAGGTTTATGATATCACTGCCCCGTCTAAGACACGAGTGGATCTGACTTTAATTACATTTGACTTGAGTGTTTCGTCAACTTAATGTGTTGCTTAAAATAATACTTCTGCATACAGTATGTGACACTGAGTGTTGCACGGCCAGATACGGCTCAAGAAACTGACTCAGATAAGGAAATATAGCCTATGGTACATTATGATCTCTCCATTCTCACAAGCCTATCGTTGCACCCGTTAATCCCTTTATATCTACTCTTCCCTCCTGTCAGCTGTCATTCCAGGTGACAATACGCAAATGGTAGTACACTAATACTCCTCTTCCGTTAAACACTCAGGAATATATAACCTCAAGATGTCTAATTCAGACTTTTCCGACAACTAACCTTTTTCGAAGGATCTCGATCCCGGCTCCGACGTACCTCCAGAAGTAGCTTCCAACTCCTCAAGCCACCGGCGCATAAGCGCCCGTCTGGCTTCCCATTCCCTTCGACATTTATCTCGTCAGCCTTATTTTGCCTTCCCCGGAGTACGACAAGTCCATTGCCACTGGAGGAAGCATCACTGCCGTCTTCCAGTCTTCAGACCCCCGGCTCCTCAAAGACCTCAGCATTGGGCAATTTCTGGTTGCTTTTGGCATCTTTCGGGACGTTTTCTGTTCAGTTTACCCCTAAAGAAGGATCTAATTAGATGCTTATCTCGCCATGATCGGCGATCTTCACCTTCAATAAGGAAGATCCGTTTTCTACTTTTACCATAAAAGTTTTTCAAGCAAAGCAGCGCTTCACTTAGCCCATCACAACGTTCGCCTGGATTGATCCGTGCTGGACACTGAGCTGCTTGTGATGGCTACTGGCGGCCATCAAGTCGCTACGTGCAACAGCTGCGGGGCGCAGGGCCACACCTCCCCTTTCTGCCCTTCAGTGCCTCTCTCCGGGCCTAGAGTCTTCCCCACGCTGTTTTCCGGGAATAATAGTCAAAGCCGTCAGGTGCAGCATAGGCAAGACGAGAAGAACTGTCATAACTTTAACGAAAACGTTTGCACCCACCGACATTGTACATTTCTCCACATCTGCAGTTTCTGCAAGGATGCTCATCCGAGGTCTGTATGCCCCAGGCGCAACCGCAGCTTTGCCACTACCTCGCGCCAGGAACCACGTGGCAGATAATCCTTCCAACTCACTCAGACACTCAATGAGGCTTCTTTTTTTTTTTCATTCACGGATGCTGCCCCATCCGTGGTTTTGGTGGGTTTCTTCATGGAGAAAGAGAAGTTCATGTAAGATGATAGAAGACAGTCTAATCACCCAACTCAGTACATCAGCATCTATGTCTCACCGTGGCTTAATTAAACTGCTAACTAAGCTAGTCCGATATCATGTTTCAGTATTTACCTAAGCAAACATTATTTTATGCTGCTCATATTGCACTTCATATATTTGGTTTCATGCTCATATGGCTTATGTTAAGCAGGGTATGATATTCATGCATCATTGTACTCAAGCTAACAGCTGCATTACATTGTCTACATCTCCCTCTTCGCCGGGCATCGGCTCGTGCCGGCTATCTAAGATCTCTCCAGTTTACCTATAGTAAGCATGCAAATAACTGGTGGTTGTGTCTTAAGAGCATTTCAGGGCTCGTTCAGGATAGGTGCAGCAAACCTGCCGCAATCAAGGTAATTATTCCTCTTCCCTACAACAACCGGACGGTGGTCCTCCTCTGCCTTCACGTCCTACATTCGCCCGGACATCAGCGCTGCGCAGCCATCCCAAGATCTCCCTAACCTGGTATTTATGCATTTTAGTGGTAGTGTTCATCTGTGTAATGTTTAACCCTGCATCACAGGTCATCGACCATCGTGTCGGCAATCTTTAGTGGTAGTGTTCACGTAAGCCCGGCACTGATTCCGGCCATCGACCTCCGGGTCAGCATCTTATGATGTACAGTAAGCCCGGCAGTGATTCCGGCCGTTCGTTTAGTGGTAGTGTTCACGTAAGCCCGGTGCTGATTCCGGCCGTCGACCTCCGGGTCAGCATCTTATGATGTACAGTAAGCCCTGCAGCAATTCCGGCCTTTGTTTAGTGGTAGTACGTAAGCCCGGCGCTGATTCCGGCCGTCAACTCTCAGGTCAAGCATCTTATGATGTACAGTAAGCCCGGCAGCGATTCCGGCCGTTGTTTAGTGGTAGTAAGTAAGCCCGGCACTGATTCCGGCCGTCGGCCCTCGGGTCAAGCATCTTACGATGTACAGTAAGCCCGGCAGTGATTCCGGCCGTTGTTTAGTTGTAGTGTTCTCGTAAGTCCGGCGCTGATTCCGGCCGTCGACCTTTGGGCCAGCATCTTATGATGTACAGTAAGCCCGGCAGTGATTCCGGCCGATTGTTTAATCCACATGTTAATCTCTCATTTCATCCATAGATCACCGCAGTCAGCCCACAAGGTAAGAAACTCAATACAGCTCAGTATGTCTTACTTCACTTCTTTGGGGGTTTCTTCGAAGCGGTTCTTCCCCTCCTGAATGATAATCCTGCAAACAGGGGCCTAATCGCCGAACACCATCCCACTCTCCTGTCTCAATTCTGGCAATCATTATTTCATTCATATGACGTGTCCCAGTAATAAATATGTATTTCATATATCAACGTCTCTCCTGATTGAAATGTTATAATAGTCAGATTGCTCAGAAGATGGGAGGAGATATTCTATTAATTTTCACGTTCACACAGTCAGAGATCTTTGCCGGCCGTCTTTCCTGCAACGGCAGTTTTTCTGTATTTCCTTTCTCCTGTAATATGAATTGATAGCTTTAAACTCTGCACACTGAGCTCTGATTGGTCAGCAGGCGATGCTTTCACTGAGTTGATCTCTTAGCCTGGAACCTAACCTGCTCCGGAGCAGGCTTGTCGTTCAGCATAAGTAGTCTACCGGCCGCTAAGAAGTGACCCAGCGTTGTAGGACCGGAAACCCAGAGTTAACCCTGAAGTTACCTCGCTAGGGGGTGGCTACTTGGGCTCAAGCCCCGGATGTTTTCTGAAAAGCCCCGGATGTTTCACTTAAAAAAAATAAGTGAAGTTTTTTTTTTTTAAATGTCTCGGGAGTAATGTGCAGTACCAGAGTCCACCAGAGAGGCAGCTGCTGCGCGACATTAACCTGCGTACTGCGTAGCCTTCCCTTCCCTGAAGAAGAAGTGATCCTTCCTAGAGCCTGACAAGTTTTAAGCTAATAGCCTATAAAGTTATGGATATTAGAAAGTTATTTTCATTGAAGCAGGTGCCACAAGCTGCAGCAGCAGCAGTATCAGCAGCTAATATGAACCACTAGCTTTTGTTCATAGTTGGTTGGCATATTACACTGAACAATCCATTGACTCAGTGCTAACTGGGCTAACGAAGTAGCTAGCGTTTCCATATATCAACTACAATGTCAGCAGATGGCCTTACATGTTTCTCATAGCAGGAGAATGTCTGCATTCACACACGAAATACTCACAGACAGTATACTCCGGTTGATTTACCGTACGGTCAGTACAGTTGGCGTTCCTAGCGTGTATGCTACCGAGCTACCATTCATAGCGTGTAGCTACCGAGCTAAAAAAGAAGGCTACCTAGAGCTAGAAATGAGTTTGCTAGGGAAAACATTGTTTTCATGCCAACTACAATGAATGACCGAACGTAGCAAACTACTACCCGTATAAGATTGCAATTGTAAACATGTTCTTGCAAGACTAGCTGTTGTAACGGTTCACAAACATTTCGGTTCTTAGGTCATGGTTCGGTACTTTTTCGATACAACAGAAAAAATGATCACAAAACATAAAATATATACATACATTTTTTAATTATTATTAAACTGTGAATAATGTATTCACTCAAATAAATACAAAATAAAATAAAGATTAAGGTGCAGCATTTCGATGAACTGAAATAATCTGTATTTGAACTTTACTGTAGGCCTACTAGTACTCACAAAATATAAATTATTTTTGGGTTTTTAATTATTATTAATGCGAGACACCCCAGGTGAATAGGGTACTTTTTTTAACTTAAAGGAATCAGCTAGAAACTTCTCCAGTTAACTACTTACAATAAGGCAAATAGTTTTTTGTATTACAGGTTTTCTGAAATAGCATGTTTAAATATGCAAATTAGCCATTATCTCATTAAATATGTGCATATTTGAACACATTTCAGGAATCGAAATCTGAACTTTGGATAAAGCCAGGTTCAAAATTCTTGTTTCATTTTGTAGTCATATTAGTATCTAAGGCTTTTACAGAAGGGATATTGGATATCTCTTTTTATCACTCCATAAATCAGAAAATACTGTCAACAGCCCTAAAATATCAATTTTCGCCACGTTTTTAGGTATACAATGTTGTATAATTCAGGCTATGAATGATATATGAACAAACCCTTCTGTAAAAGCCTTCATAATATTGATAGGAATATAACTGGAAGGCTTGGTGTATCTACGTGCTACTGAAGTTGAAATTTCGAACTCAGAGTAGGAGAAAAAACTCATTTTGAGAAAACGACCTTTAAAGATTGCAGTGAGGCGCTAGCTAAACCCTCATGTTCTTTGGATGACAGCTTGCGCATCGACGCACTCCGTGAAGGTATTTCATGTTTGGGGTCATTTCTTTTTTGTATAACCTTGCTTCGTGCAAGTGACAATTGTTGTCACCTTCTCTGTAAACGTTTTTTTCGCCGTTCTTTTGTCATTTTGAGATTTAAATTTCTAGTGGAAAGCTAACCAGGAAGTGTTTTAGCACACCACGTGACGCATCTGAACGAATCACGTTGTCAGAAATTGACACCAGCCAATGAGATTTTGTTTCAAGACCCCTTTGTACTTTCACGATTGGTTGCTGATACAAAGGAAACGACCATATTTGGATTCGATGAGATTGTGCAGGAGAGACTGTTAGAAATTAAAATCAATGTTTTGATGGCATAATTTAGTAAGAACATACCGTCATTTAAATGCTATTTTATTCTGGAAAAAAACGGAAGTTCCCAATACCAAGCTTTTATTCTGAAAATCCTTCATGACGACTTCCGGGACTACCGTCCATTAGTATCATTAAAGTGGCTATTGACGCCGTTAACATGTATTAAATATAAAGTTATGAAAGTGATAAGGAGGAGAAAAGGCATGTGGAAGTAAACAATGAATGTAAAATGTCGGAATCCTCCGTATAACGCAATATCAGACTCAGAAGAACGAGGGGGAAACCCCCTACGTCACTACAGCTCCCAGAGAGGAGGAGCAAACAGCCAGCAAGCGGGAAGGACAGAGGCTTGTGAGCACTTCTTGACGGCCGCCGTTGCAAGAGGGAGCTGCAGCTCTCCTCTCCTCACCTGAACAATATCCTGCTTGTAACGGCCTGTCCACACTACAGCTTCAAAAAAAGCTTGCCGGTGGGCGTGTCTGAAGCTCGACCAACAACCAATCACATGAATCTCCCGCCCCTAACACACAAGCAGCGGTTTGATTGGCTAGAGCTTGTACTGGCATATGATTTGATTGGCTGACGCTTCCACCGAAAGCTTCAGAAGCTTCAAAAGTTGAACATTGCTAAACTTTTGCAGCCTGAAACGCCAGGAAAGCTCCGCTCTGCTACCCACAATTCAGTTCGGCGAAAAGCGAGACAACGTGACGTCACCCCATTCAAAGTGAATGGGCAGACGCGTTGGAAACCGTTTTTGAAGCTGTCGAAGCTGTAGTGTGGACGGGCCGTAACACTCCCACACCTTTTTGCTTTAATTAAAGTACCCAATTAAATCTTCTCAGAGACTCCATTTAGTCTCATTTTTAAAGCTTGTCTCCTGGACGTGAGAATAACGATCACAGTTTACAAGACACAGCTTTCCAACGATATCTCTGATGATGACATGGTGCACACAGCGGTCGCGGTACTTTATGTTACGTTAGAATGCTAACTTTTGGTGAATTTAGGAGAAATCTACTGACGCAAATAGACAAACTATAGTAAAATAAACACTTAAATGTGTATTTTGTACGTTTTCCTTCCAAAAGCCTGAAAGAAAACATGTTATAGAATCAAAATAGCACAAAATCTCAAAATTGGCAGATCTGCTGGCACTAACAATGTCTCCTGCTGTTGAAAACACCCTCTCGCTAGGGACAGAGGTAGCAGATACAGCCAGACAGCGCTTTGCTAACATTGCAACATAAGGATATTTGGCGTTTGTAATAGCTTTGGCTCGGTCTGAACTTTTTGCGAGTGGTGGAGGGTTAAATGCTAGTGGGAGTTGGGTTTGCACTTCAGTATTTTTTATTTTGGTACCGGTGATATTCACGTTTGGGTGATGCCTTTTCAAATGAGTGTGCAAGTTTGATGTATTGCCAGCCGCGTAACCAATTTTAGTTGAACAATGCCGACAAACAACATTTGGTTCGGTCCACCTGTCTTTGTCCGTCATCCTTGTACGTAACTGTGAAACCAAAATGTTCCCAAACCGGAGACTTCAATGATGCTGGAAGGTTTTCGAGCTCAACTTTATCTGCGTTCGCCATTTCGACAGTTCCTCAAATTACTGACTAAATTTGAACGCATCCCTGTGACCAGCTCTCATAGTATGCCTCTCGTCCAATGAAATGACTTGGTCGCTCTATGACGCGTTGAACCCAATGTAAGCAAATTACTCTGAATGCTGCGACGCAGCACCTGAGATTACTTCCAAAAAGTTGTTCACGTTCTCAATTTTTTACATTTAACGTTATATTCGTTCGGTACACTTCGGTACACATGTGTACCGAACCAAAGGGCCCGTACCGAGTAATTTCGGTACGGGTACGTATACCGTTACACCCCTAGTAGGTTGGCATATTAGCTGGCACGCTAACTGTGTTGATTAGATAGATTAAATAGATACACACTCCTACCACAACTACTACTAACGAATCTAAAACAACTAAGTTTCTCTAATATATTTTGATTTGCATTTGATTTACTCCTGGCGTATCTGGCGGACAACACATGACGGGATGACCACTCTGATGCCTTGTCCTAAAAAGCCCAGGCAGCAGCTTACAAAGCAGGGATACGCAAGATGCCGAAAACGCCTATAAGGGGAGGAATGGATGATATACAGTGTATATATGTATATTTACACATGTTCATTTTGTACATTTCTAAAAATAAAGTTTGATGGAAATACTTAGAAGCCTTTCTTCCCTGAATTATTTGCTCCTATAACATATCATTCATATATAGCAAACCATGATTTAATTTTTCATCAAACAGTAGTAGGCTAGTTTATTACAGGTAAAAATAACTTCCTCTTCTATAACAACAGTTGTAGGTACAATTTGGTTAGTTAGCGTATAACATATACGGCTGTACCGAGGCCATTGTCAGACTGATGTTCCGCTCAGAACGAGCCGAAAAAAGCACTGATAGACGGAGCCTCTCTGGCGGTTGACTAATCAGAACAGACTGGCCGAGCTGACCAATCGGAGCACATTGGGCTCACAGGGAGGGGGGGGGCAAGAACTCAAACGAGGTGTTTAGGACAGAGAGTGAATACCGGTGAATACACATACTTTACAGAGATGCTGTATGAGAAACCAATGTGAATTTGGAAAATTGCACAGTATACTATCTATTTTAGTATACCTCAACAATGGAATTATGATCAGTGGAAATGGCCATGACATGGGACCTTTAAACAAAGCATTGCTTTAAGCAGTTACTGTTGTGATCAGAGTATACAATACAGATGTCTTTGCTGCTTGAAGTACACAGGGGTATACAGTACAAAGACAGAGGGATCCCAGGATACATGAAAGCTTAAGAAAATACATCATGTTGAAATTATGTCTAGTAGTGACTCAAAAAGTAATCAAAGTAATACTTATCAATCAATGAGAGGCGACATATGGAGTTAAAAACAAGTGTTTCCTTTTATAATGAACTCACATACTTAGATTTGACTTGTTTACATTTCAGACAAAGTACATTTCCACAGTCTCTGTCAATCCACGTTTTCAGTGCTTGCCATTGTTTGATTAAGAGGAGTTGTGCAACACACTCCGGCTGGATGGAGGAACCCTCCGCTTGGATTCGTTGGTTTTGAGAGCCTGCGTGGGCGGAGGAGAGGAGATAGGCCTGCCAGAGAAACGTACAGCACTCCTCCAACACTGCACGCCCGAGGGAGTAAAGGCAAAGAATTCCTTCTGGATTTCTCTTTCGTTGTCTTGCTCTCTCGCTGTCTTGTCAGCCCCCCCCCCCTCCCTGTCCCTCTCCTTCTCATTTGGTTGGGATAATTCATCATGGAATATCAAAGCCATTCAAAGCTCCAGTATATAATTGGTTTGCATGAAGTGCTACCATCTCTTTTGAACCCTCTTGACTTTCTGTCCCTAGCACAAGTATGATAAGGAGAAAAGAGCCCCCCTGCAGACACAGAGATCATGACGACTCCGAGAGGACATGGAAGCCAACACTCACTGAATTACAAGCTTTTCATTTGCTCTCATCCCTTCAATTGTTTTAGAAACATGAATTCACACGTCATCCTTTTGAACACAGCAGAGGAGATTCAATCTGAAAGGGGCTCTTCTGATCAGCCTATATTTTCAGAACTGTGAATAAAATATTGCACCTTACATTATGAATAATCCCCATCAACTCCAGAGAAAAACCCTCCTCACAGATCAATTATCTGCCCCCCCCCCCCCCCCCCACCTCTCTTAAAGTAAGAGAGAAAGTCCCCAAAAATGCATAAAAAGACAAAATCAGTATCTTATTGAACCCTTAGTTAATTGGATCGGCTCAACTGAGTTTGGAAACTTTTTGCAAAGGAGACCTTGCTACGACTGCAGTATAAAAAGTTTGTGTGTGTGTACTTTTAATCACAATAAAGACTCTTTAGAGTTTCTTGATCTTCGGCGATTGCAAAGCACCCCTGGCTCCGAACACCATCTGTGGCTTTGGCCAGACACTTCATGTTGCCTGGCACCCTCACACAGCTGACACACACAGCACCGCTGCAGACACACATCCAGTTGAGATCCGACAGTCATCTCCAGCCAGCAGCGGCCCCTTCCTTCCTCCCTCAGAGTGCAGAGGAGGGGGAGACTGAGCCTGCCTTCAGGTTTAACAGAGCTGTGGAGATGAGAGAGGCTCTCAATGTACCGTGGCATCTGCTCCTTCAGACAGCACCATCAGAGCATCCTCTCCTCTCATTCTGACAGACAGGTGCCCATCAGCGACCATTAGGACTGTACTCTGAACCAACTTGACCTGCCGTATTCACTTTTTATACAAATATTATTACTTTAATGTTCTTTAATTACCTTCTTCTTATTGGCAAGGACAAGATGGTGAAGACATGGTAAATATATAGTTAAGTTATAATTAGATACAAACATGAAGAGTTAAATAAAGAATAAAACATATTTAAAAAACAGAAAAGATGAGACAGTTATTGACTGCACCTGCCCTACAGCCTGAAGGACTGAAGGTAACTTATAAATGACAACCACAGGTTTTAATTGAAAATACTAGAATAGGTACTATTCTTTGACTCAGTTTAAACTAAAATGCCCAGACTTTCAGTCCACCAAAACTAAGAACAAGGTCAACTTTGACATAAATAAGTGCTGTCAATTTAATACAACATTAAGGTTATTAATGACATTGTATTGTACAAATCAGGAAATAACTGCAAATTAAAAAATAAGTATATCAGAATCAGAAGCTAAAGAATGGTCATATATCAGCATAAAGTGGTTTTTAGATTTGCATTGAAATTGAGAGGCTAATTTAAAAACAAATCAACTGTATTCACAAAGGTGCAATAAAGACTTTACAACAGTTTCAAGTCACAAGCAGCTCTGTGAAGCAGGCAGTTTGAGCTAAATACTAACATGCTCACAAGGACGACGATTTGTTTACCAAGTTCACGTCTTGGTTCTGCTTGCTTGGAAGGCTTGGAAGAAAAGCACCTTACCAACTGAAATACATTGCTAGACTGCTACTGAGTAAATGTTAAATAAATCTCTGTTGGATTTTGGTGGGCTACCTAGAGCGCACCTGAGCAAATTTGTTCTAGAGTATTTGACTAATTAAGATTTTGATCTTATGACTAACTGAAGGATCACCAGAGATATAACGGTTCATCTTGGAACACGACCATGCATGTCTTATACAACTACCTGGAAATACAGCTAACAGCTGTGGTGGAAATTCCACTCTTAATCACCTTCTGGTAAAAAAAAAACAAATATACAAGCTTAAACCAAAGTTGTATTATTTAACAAAGAGTTATAGCATTTAACAGAATCAATCTTATTTCCAGTTGGAAAGGGCAGAGTCCTGCTCTAGCAAATAGTACCAAGATCTGAACAAGTTACACAGAAAAGCAATGACTTTATACAGGAAAGAGACGCAGGAAGAGGATTCATCCAGCTAGGTAATTTACATTACAGTCTTAAGGTCCCCTATTATACTGTTTTTCATCAATATATAGGTCTCAGATATATACAGAACATGTCTCTGATTGGCTGAAACACCAAACAGATCATTGCAGCATCCCATAATCCCCTCTGTTTCAGCCCTATTTCAAAAGTGCTGATTCTCTGTCTGTTACTTAAAGTTACTTAAAAAACTTTTAGTTTTTGTATGCTTCTAGCCTTGTAGTTACTCCACAGGTGAGCCGTGTACAATGGTGTACAGAAAGCTTTAAAAATTGATACCTTGACATCTACAGAGCACTTGTGAAATTTCCGCATTAATATGTTTGCCTGGTGTTGGAGATTTGGAGGATGTTTAAAACCAACCTCGTCTCCGCGTGTCGTTTGATAAGCTGGGTAAATTCGTAAAAAAGGAAGGGATTAAGAAACACCAGAATGCAAGTGAAACAATAATCTTGTTTTAATGATACAAGGTAACAATACAAATACAAAGGAATCACGAAGCACTCTGCAGAGTACTCCGGGCTCAGGTTCTACCACGTGTGAGACAGGTCTCAGGAACGGCCGGTCAAAAACAAGAGCGCGAACCAAAGGAAAACACAGGCTTTCTTACTAAAACACAGGAGGAGGTGTGTGCGTGCTTTCCCCCAGAGGTCATCTTATTGGCAGAGACCAACACATGGCCTGTCACACCCAATCAGTGCGACACAGCAGAAGAAACCCGGAAACAAAAAGTCTCTTTCAGTTTGACGAAGACCAGATACCTTTTGGTGTCTGGTACGAACCTGCTCTCAACAACAAGTTTCCTTATCTTATTTCACATCTTGTAGCCAGCACACACACATCCCCTTTATGGCCCTTTGTCCCTGAGTCCATCTTCCCGCCTCAGGCTGCCACACACAAGTTAAAAGTATGTTTTAAGATATAGTTGTTATAGTTGGCTAACTATACGTAATACATGTAAATCACTTTCATATCAATAATAACGAGGAACACATTACCTGTGCTCTTAAGCAGTATTAGAGATGCTTTTCAAATAGTCAAACTTCACACAGGCCTAATATAGAGAACACACTCATTTGTCCTACCGCCTTTCCATTTGTTTGAGCAATCGTTCACATCTTTACTTCAAATAAAAGGTTTCACATTGTATATTTCCAGCTTCCTTTACACATACTGTTATTATTAATACAAAGTAACTAACCACACACATCTATTGAAAACAAGTAGATTTCCCTGATAATTGACATGCTGAAAAATGCTCTCTCGTCCCTATCATAAAAGCTGCTTCCATTTCATATAGAGTAATAAAACATGTTTAAGCTAATTTTTCCACAATGTTTGTAGCCATTTAGTACCCACACATGAAAGAATAAGAACAGAGGTATAGTTGAACAGTAATCATGCAGCACATATATTTACTGCAATGAAAACACACACATTTGCCCCAAGCATGTGTAACGCACACTCTTCTTTTATGAGGGAAACATTCCAGAGTTTTGGAGCTATCCCCAAATTAGGATGTCTCCTGCTCGCATCCCTCTCTAAACACAAAGACTTCACCTCAATATATTGGGGAGGGAAAATATACTTTGTCCCTTCAAATTTAACACACATGAATATATATAAGGTGACATTAAAATGAATATACCAGATTTAACTTTCCTGCCATAACACGTTACTTTAATACTTCAAATCATTCAAATAATCCTTCACTGGGCATACAGTTTGCAGCGTTGTCTATGGATTTCTTTGTCATCTGTGAGATCATCAGAAATATAATGACCAAGGTACTTCATCTCATTGCACACAAGAAGAATGTTGCTACTGAGAATAAAATGAGGAAATACAGCCTTTTTATCCTCTTTACTTTGCACAATCATGATGCTACTCTTCTTGGCGTTATACGTAATATTAAAATCAATGCCATACTGGGAAAAAGTCCTCAGAAGCTGTTGTAAACCAGCACTGCATGGGGAGAAGATGATTAAATCATCAGCATACTCATGCTCATTGACAACAGTAGCACCGATGACACAGACAGTTTTACACAAGTTCAGTTTCCTAGACAGATCATCCATGTACAGATTAAACAACAAAGGAGATACAATCCCACCTTGCTTGACCCCATCACCAACACACAAATTATCAGACACAGTATTGCTCCACTTCACCTGCATAGCCTGATGTGCATACCAAAAGGCTAAGATCCTTATTATGTACTTGGGTACCCCTCTCTGGCACATTTTTGTGACAGTTTACTTATTTAGGTTCTTTGGGGTGCCAGTCAGGTCTCTCTCCTGACGTTTCATATTTGGCTAGTCAGTCAGTTTTAGTAAGTCTGCACAAAGGTGTATAAATCTCACTGCAAACACCCAACATTGAATGACATTAGAAAATATAAGAAAGGACATAACTCAAAATTATAATCACAAATAGCAAGTGTATTTTTGAATACCCCACAAACAATCAAACAATTCGTCTTTCCACAGTTCAATTTTAAATCCAAAACGTTCCACTTCGGGTTTTCTTCAAAATAAATAAAACAGTCAATTTACCACGGGAGAATGTCAGTCATTTTTAGCAATCCAGTCGGTTTTGAAAATCCAGTCCTGGTTTTTAAGGTGGTTGGGAGATGACCGGCTCCTTTCAGTTTTGTAAACAATAATCCGGGAACGTGAAGCGACAGAAGGGTATGATGACGGTGGACGGTGGATCAGACAAACGGTGACACAGAGTTTAAACGACCTAACTGCTGAGGCAGGCAGAAAGTTTGATACAGCGTATTTCTGGTATATTCATTTTAATGTCACCTTATATATTCATGTGTGTTAAATTTGAAGGGACAAAGTACATGTTTTTCTCTTAAATATAGAAGAGTTTTTTTATATATTCCTGAAACAATGTCCCATTTTTAGTATAACCTGTGACTTCTGCCTTAAGTGAAAAGATTACCCAGTGATGAGTATTTTTCAGAAAGTCTTGTTGTAGTTAGAGGCTCTGAGTCTTTTTGGTAATCATCAATAGTCTTTGCAAATAACAGGGGAATTCCCAGAGACATTTTCCTCAGATAATGCAGTTAAAGTCTTGTTAAAGTTAATGATTTATTTCCTACAAGGCTCATACAGAGGCCTGGAGACCAGGGTCCTCTTTTTCTCATCAATAAATATATTCTTTCCAGTAAAACGGACTTCGAGGTGAAAGGAAGTTCGAATATGGCCTTAAGCTACAAGAACAATTAACTTCTGTTAGTTGACTAACTCTATGGATGTCATGAGACCAGGACTTAAGACATATGAATTGTAGCTTTTCATAAAGAAAGACATGGGAAATTCATGTGGTGCTGCAGGATAAAGATGTTTAAGGAAGAAGTGTGTGTCTATTGCAGTAAATATAGGTGATTATTGCTGAACTGTACCTGTGTTTGTATTTTATATTGATTTCTCTCTGTTTTATTCTTTCATGTTGTGAGGACTGAATTGCTACAAACATTGTGGAGTAGTTAGTTTCAACGTGTTTAATTACTCTGTAGGAGAAAGAGCAGTTTTGCTTGGCAGGAGACTAGAGAGCGGGGGGAGGGGACATTCTTCTCAAAGATCTCCAGCATGTCAAAATATCAGAGGAGTCTACATATCTTTAATATGTGTGTTTAAGTACTCTGTATCAATAATAGCAGTCTGTGTAACAAGAAGTTGGAAATATAATAAGTTAAATAATTGTATTTGGGTGTATTTATGATCTTTGTAAGCGAGGGAATATTCTTATTTCGAAAACAGCTCAAGTCTCTGGAATGCTGTAGGGGAATGTGTGTGCGGTAAACCTGCTGTGAAGTTCTACTATTTGAGAAACTTTATGTAGGACTGCTTTAGAGCAGAGATAATGTTTTCCTCGGTATTATTGATATGAAGGTAATTTACATGTATTACTTGTATTTAGCCAACTATAACAACTATATCTTAAACATATTTTAAACTTGTGTGTAGTAACCTGATGGGGGAAGGGGGCCACAGAGAGGGAACTCTATAGAAGAATGTGTGTGTGCTGGCTGCAAGATGTAAGATAAGATAAACAAAATTGTTATTCGGAGCAGGTTTGTGCCGGACACCGAATGTATCTGTTTTGCCTCAAATCTAAGAGACTCTTGTTTCTCTTGTTTGCTGATTGGCTGCGACGAGGCCATCGTATTTGACCTACCAATGAAAAACCCCCTTCTTGAATCTCTCTGCATAACTCCTCCCACGGGAACTCCAATATGTCTCTGTGAAGTCCTATTTTCTCTCTCTCTCTTCCCCCTGCTGTTAAGATGGTAAGTCCTCCCAGGGGGGGAACCAGAGCCGGAGTAATACTTTGTGATTGATGTTGTATTATTGTATTTTACCATTAAAACTGATTATCGTTTAAACCATTATTCTGGTGCTTTGAGTTTTCCTTCTTTTAAGACAATTCACAAAAGGACACGCGGAGCAGAAGGGGGGCCTCCGAGCCCCCGCCAGAGTGTGACCTCTGCCCCAACACTGCTGGTTTCTAAACAGATGAGCGTGTTGCTCCGACGATCCCTCTTGCTGCACACACACTTCCCCTTCCTGCTCCGTCTAACTAAATAGGGGGAAATGGAGGCGCCAACCAACAGCGAATCACTGGGCGTTACTGTGAGTGACTACCGGTGTTTATGTGACCGGTTGTTACAATGTTTTCAAATAATTTGAAATGATTCAGTCTATCAAATGCCTTGGAGGCATCAATAAAACACAGAAACATGGTGGAATTATGGCTTCTATATTTTTGCTATAATGTCTATTAAAGCAAAAATACACATATATGTGCCATGTTTTCTTTTAAAACCAAACTGGTTGTCAGCTGTGGTAATATACCTTTCCAGCCTGTCCAACAGAATTTTCTCCAACACTTTGGAGAGAATGCCATAGCAATGGGTCTGTAATTATCAATGCCATTAATCCTCGCAGCTTTATCCTTGATGACTGGCACAACATAACAGCTGTTGAACTATTTTCTGCATAAAAGTGGTGGACTGACAGACTGACTGACTGACTGACTGACCAACCTTGCCATCCCTAGAGCATGGAAGGACTGAAAACACCTTTATTCATAAAATGAAGAAGCACGGCAACACACAAACAAGCACCATCATTTACCTTAATTTGCAAATGAAGTTAGCAATTGGAATAAAAATGGTCCAATTTGTTACATAATAGTACTATAATGGGAAAGGTGACGCATGTTTGCCAGGTATATTGAAACCTACTTCCTTTAAGAAGTCAACTGGAGTGGAGTGCACCAGCTGGGCGTAAAAAAGTAGGGCTTAACTCTAACGTTGGGCTATAGCTACGTCCGACTTAGTGATTTGAATTTACACCGAGTGCACCAAGCCTGAGTAGTCTGGGGCGTAGCTGCGCCTGGTCTTAAGATTCGCGTCCACGTGAATACACGCGAAACAGTAATTGTTGCCAAGCAACACACGTCTATATAATTTAACACTCGAACTCCTCCATTCAGAGCAAGCTAAGAATTGAATAACGAATATGGATAACGGAAACCAAAAGAAGAGTAAAAACAATTTTACTGATAGAGAGATTAGGACTATGCAGAGCATAAAAACTCGCTAACTGCCAAATTTAACAATACCATGACAAACAAACACAAACTTGCAACCTGGAAGTCGATCACTGGTGCGATAAATGACTTGGGTGATGGAGGGATAGGCCTATGGACGGTTGAAGAGTGTAGAAAAAAGTGGAAGGACCTACTAGAGCCAAAAAAGATGCATCGGTTCTCAAAAACCCTCCGACCGGCGGAGGCCCTGCACCCAAAACCTCTCCATAAAGCGATATCATTATTGCTATTTTTGGAGAGGATTCCCCCACTTTCACCGGGTTGAATAGAGAACTGCAGTGACGCCTCCTAAAACCCGGAAGTAAACTTCTCCCGGTTCCTTTGTCAAAAACCAATGCAAATTCTCCATAGGATTTTGGAAAATAGCTCGAAATAAGGTCTGTGGTTGACACACATAAATCATAAATTTATGATTTATGAATCATAAATCTAGTCGCCAGAAGCAAAATGTTAACGTTATGCTTTAAACCAGGGGTTTTCAAAGTGTGGGCAGGTGAGCCTCCCCTCAGAGAACATAAGAACAGCCGCGCCCCCCCTCCCAATTATTATTGCTGTTATTATTATTATTATTATTATTATTGTTGTTGTTGCTATAATGCAGGGGTATTCAATTGCATTTCAAAGAGGTCCAGTAAGAGAACATTTAATTAAATGCTCTGTTTTCGCTGTCTACCTTCCGCCATTTGAAATTACTCCGACTGTTTCTCTCCTCTTGTCGTGTCTCTGTGTGTGTTTGAATCTATCGTGCTGACTGCACCGATTTGATTGGCCTAGTAGCGTCACCTCCTTAAAACATTAAACAATAACTTTTTAAAACCTTTTTATTTTTATGTTTTAAACATATTGTATAAAACTCCCCCACTACTTGGACTATTCCTTGCACCCCTCTAGAATAAGCCTGAATGGTCTCAACCATATTGCACCAGTAATGTGCACTTGTTATTATAACAAGATCGCAAGGACACTGGTAGCGATCGGAAAATTGAGTGTTGTTCAGTTTGTGTGTTGTGGAACATGCGTGTCCGTGCATGAAAATATACCACACACCCAATTACAATTGCATGTTCAATTCACTACCCTGGAAGTTAATACAGTTGTTAAAGTTGGAACAGCCTGTGGACAGCCGTTCTTCCTTGCATGTCAGTCGCCGACACCTTCTTACAGAGGACAGGCACATCTAGCTGCAGCACGACCCGTATATTTCCGCACGCCGTGTTCTCAAGATATATATTTTTTAACATTTTCAACATGGTGGATAAATCCTTATATGCTCCCGGTAACACACTGAACGTCAACTTTGCGTCCTTATTATACTCACCCCTACTTTAGTGGGAACAATGAGTCTGCGTCTTTGATGCACACAGGAATAAACGCAGATCATACTCTGGCTGCAGCCTTGACCGGTACTTGCTTTTGATCAAAGTCAATGCGGAAAACCTGCACTCACACAGGTAGGTGGAGGTGAAGGGAATGAGCACTTTTACAGCCTTTTTGGCGAGGTGGGGGAACTCGGTCCCCACAGACAGCCACAAGTGGGCAAGTGTCACTTTACTCGTCTTTTTCTCGTTCTTTTGTGTCTCACGCTGCGCCTCCCCTGAAGCTCTCTGGCGCCCCCCAGGGGAGGCGCGCCTCACACTTTGAAAACCGCTGCTATAAACGAACTACAAGCTATACAGCAGCAGGGTCGAGATTTCTGGATGTATAACACATGTAGAACAAAAAGCTGACTTTGACTTTCGCGCGCTTGCATATTTTAACAAAGCTTTTCATTTTAGCCACACTGAATTTAACTAGAAGTCATGGCTGTGTCAATTACCAGTCTGATATCATTTTACAAAAATGACAAGAAGAGTGTAGATAGAGGAGAGAACCACTACAAGTCAGGACACGTAAAACAGTGCAGCCTAGATGAAGGTGTGCTTACCGGTGTTGTCAGGGCTAGCATGAGGGACAAGGTTTATAGTGTCGGTGAGTAGTGATAGCAAGAGTACCGTTAACCTAGAGTTAATTTATTCACATTAGTGACATTAATTCCCATCAACAAATCCATTTTATGTGTCACATAAAATCTTTATTACAAATATTACACACCAGAAAACAGATATATCCATGAAATAAACATACAGTAGGCTATAAACAATTAAAGGGATAATTGGGAAGGCATTACAAATGTAAATATATTTTAAATAATAAAACAATCCCCCCACCACAGGTATCTACAGGAGAAGAGGGAATTCTCTCCAGAAAATGTGAATGCCCACATGGAGAATGGAAATGCAGTCATGCGGCTGCATTAGCCATCTTTGCCATTCACAATTTCAGCTGCACTAACACCCACTGTCAGTGGAAGAAGCCAAAGGCAGCTAAACGTACGCATTCAGTGGAGGAGCTATTTCCTCCAATCAATAACTAATTCAACCCGCTGACAAGAGAGCCCACCTCCAAAGATCGTGACTGGCTGAGGGACAGACTCGGAGGCCGGTTCTCAGGAATTTCTTGGCTTCTCTCCCCCGAGCCAGAAGAGGAACACTACAGCTTGGAAACACTTACTGTTCCTGAAATTATCAAATCTGTTGGGCATCAGGCAATTGTGGCAAGCATGGCATTGTCTGAGGAGCAACAGAGGGCAATTCAGGTGACTACCACTGGTCAGCAAACCAACCCAAACTGGCATTTGTTCAGGAAAGGAAGGTTGACTGCCAGCAACTTTGGAGCTGTCCTGAGGTCAAAGCGTGTGACTGCTTCCCTTATTGCCAGGGTGCTGGTGTTTTGTCTGTACAGTGGGGGACTTTGAATGAATGTGAGGGCGTCAGGGCATTCACCACTGCAACCCAGATGCAGGTCCATGAGTCAGATTTGTGGCTCTCCCTATCAGGATTTTTTGGGGCATCTCCAGATGGTCTGGTAGGGTCTTACGCTGTGCTGGAGGTAAAGTGTCCCTACGTAGCCAGGGAAATGACAATTAGTGAAGCATTGCAAATCAAGGGCTTCTGTGTCAGTAAGGAAGGAGAAACATTCAGCCTGCGTGAGGAACATCCTTACTGGCACCAAGTGCAAGGTCAGCTTCACCTCACTGCAAGAAAGAAGAAGACATTTTGAATCATTTTTAATTTACATTTACTCGCCTTTGCAATGTTGTGGTTGTTAGAGTGTTAGGTTTCCTGTCAGCTCGTCTGTTGGGAAGATATAAAATATTAGTTTCATGGAAGTCACACCGTCAAATATACTGTAAGAGCATTAAGACATACAATACATAGGTTAAAACAAAACATCTAAAGATATAACCTTGCACTTTGATAAGTCTCGTGAACATTTTCACTATTTTGACATTTTTATAGATGAAAATTGAACTAAAGAAATAAATGGTGGATTAATCCATATTGAAAATAGGTGTCAGCTGCTACACTAATTATAATAGTTATATTTCTTAATTAATTAAGATAAGATATTACTGTATTGATCCCAATTTGGGAAATGTTTATGTTGCAGCAGCATAACAAGAAAAACTAAATATAAGTTATTATATATACAAAAGTATGTGAGGGATGGAATATTAAATTGAATATAAATGTAAAATGTACATGTGATTTTACATCCAAGAGAAGCTATGGAGCAGAGAGTTCTCTGCCAGCCAGAGGTGATTTGTAATTATTTCAATATGTCAAACTGATTTCCCTGACTACAATCTTTAGTTACATGGTGAAACTTTATGCTGCTTGTACTAATTAGACTTATCATATTAGCCACACAGGTTTTAAAAAGATGTATTCATTATCTTTACTTATGTTGCGGTCTTTTCAGCAGCGCCATCTCTAAAACGGCGATACAGTCACTACCCATCATTTAAATTTCACCGTGACATGGACAAAAGTGTAACGTCAGCTTGACTCATGGCACGAATCCAGACTCTCCTTTGGAAAGCATTGGCCGGGAAACGATAGAACGAGCACGTTTCAGACCTGTGGCTGCAACCCGGAGGAAAGCGACAAACCATTGCGTAGCTAACTATTAAAGCTAGCTTTAGCTAACGATAGCTAATGAAACAAACTGCTGAGTAAAATTGGAAAACACTGGTAATTAATTATTCTATAATTTGTAAAACAATTTAAAAAAAACTGATTCTAATGGTCAGATATAGATATACACAGTGCTTGAATTGGGCCGGTACTCACCGGTACGCAGTACCGGCACTTCTGATTTTTACCCATGTGGTACCGGCACTTCTTACTGAGTACCGGCAAGGTGCCGGTACTCAGTAAAATGCCGGTACTCAGCCGCCGGCAATATACGTATATATTGTAAACGCAACGCAGCGCAAATGTGGGTCTGACTCTGCCTCACAGAGGGTGACTGGCTGTCTACATGACGTGGCCTGCCGACATTGACACTTTCACACAGATCATACTAATGCCCTCCATTGGTCTCTGTGTGTCATTCAAGCTCGGGAGGGTGTGTGTTGGTGTATGTGTGGCGCGAGCGAGCGAGAAAGCGCGCGCACCGGTTACGTGTATTGTTGTTAGCATCTGGTGCTAGCTAGCTGCGCTAACGGATATAAGGAGCTGTTTCAACAACAAGGTGGAGGGAAAGTCCTTTGCTGTCAGACTGAGAGGCTGATAACTACAGCTCTGGTGAGGTAAATTACTCTCTGAGTCTTTAGATAGTTAACTTAGTTTAAGTTATCTCAGTGGGTCTCAAACGGTTCGGTCACCATTTATGTAAACACATATTTCCATTTGAGGGGGTAGTGATTCGTAAAATATGCATGAATAATACAAACAAAATGTAGGTGAAAAAAGGTAAGATAAACTTGTTGAGAGCTAAAACTAGTCTTTGCTGTTGCCTCAAAGAGGAGCAGGGGGGAGAGGAGGGAGACAGGAGAGGCCGATTCAGGAGCCCAGACACACTCACAACTATAAATGAACCAAAAACAAATAAATAAACAAGTTTCAATGTTTTTTCATATTGGATATTGTATGTTATTGGTTATGGCCATGTACTTATGATTTTATGATTATTTAAATGTATACATTTTTGTTTCATATGGGTTTAGTTTCTTTATTTCCCCCTCAAAATGCACCAGATTGATGCATTTAAGTCCAACATTTAAAAAAAAATCTCACCGGGGGAGCATGCCCCCGGACCCCCCAATAGGATTTGAGGCCCGGCCCCATTGTTCCCAAATAGATTTGCAATTTTTTTTAAATAGTAACCCATCTCCATATGTTTCTTTTTGGGTAGTAGATTTAAACTAGAGGGCTATCACTTTGTGCAGCAACGCTATTGACAAATAAATCCAGCAAAATGGCACAAAAAACTGGTAGTGGCCTCAGGGACGAGGAGTCATTTAACCAGCCAGTAGGAGTCAAGCTTTACTTTCTTTTATATCCATAAAGAAAAAGTAAATCTGTTTACAGTTGTTTCATTATGGATGTTGAGAGGTATCCATATATCTCTTCATTTTGTTCTCAAAGTGCACCAGATTGATGCATCTAACTTCAATATTTAAAAAAAATATGTTCCCGGGGGAGCATGCCCCCGGACCCCCCTAGACTAGAGGGTGTCAGGTCCACTCCCCACTTATAAAAATAGCACTTTACCACTGCACCCCCTCTAATCTCAGATGCACTCTGAGTCATTTTGTTTAAGTACAGTGAGCCTTTCTAAAATATACAGTAAAGAGACAAACCCACCAGCATTATAGGATATACTATGACTTTGTGCCAAATACTTGTTGCTGATTTAGAGTACTGGCACCTTTTTTATTCCAATTCAAGCACTGGATATACAGATACTAAAGATACTACAGATAGGCAGGTACTTGCTTTCAAGCAGAACACGGGGGAAAACAACCTTAGCGGGAGTGTTTACGTGTTCGGCGTAATGACGTACAACGGCCTCGACAATTTCTGTAGTCCTATTCAGCCACTGTTGGAGCACCACCCAATCGAGTGGTGGGAAGGTTCACCTCTGCTCCGCACGTCCCTTGATGACTGATGAGCTGGTCAAATTGTAACAGAAGGAATTCAAAGCACCAGAATAAAAGTTAAACAACAATCTGTTTTAATGGTAAAAAACAACAATACAATTCAAAGGGGTACCCCTGCTCTGGTCCTCCTGCTGGTAGATCTTACTATCTTGGCAGCATGAGAAAAAAGAGACCGGACCAAGGACACAACAGGGATGCATGCAATTCCAACGGGAGGAGTTGTGTCGGGTGCTCCTCCCAGAGGGGTCATCTATTGGGAGATACAAAAACGATGGCCTGTCGTAGCGAATCAGCGCGAGCCAGCCGAGGCGACCCGGAAACAAGAGTCTCTTAAGTTTGAGGCAAAACAAACACATCTGGTGTTTGTTGTATCGCATTCTTGCAGTCTGCACACACACACATTTTTGCATATACTTCTCTCCGGCCCCCTCCCCCATCAGTTTAATACACATACAGTTTCACATACTTTTGGCATTTTTAAGATATGTTTAAGATATAGTTATTTATAGTTGGCTAATACAAGTAATACATGTGAGTTACCTTAGTATCACACACATATTTTAGACATGTAGCCTTCCAGATACTGGGATCCAGATGATCCAGATGCTGTGTCTAAATAAGGATGTCTCCTCTCCCACATCTGTAGTCTACTGTCATGCAAACTGCTCCTATTTCATACAGAGTAATTAAGCACACATATACTGTATGTTTAAGCCAACTACTCCACAATGTTGTGGCAATTTAGAACTCACAACATGAAAGAATAAAACAGAGAAATCAATAAAACATAAACACAGGTATAGTTGAGCAGTAATCATACAGTACATATAGCCACTGCAATGAACACACACACATCTTCCCTAAGCATATTTAAACGTCATCGTCCCATGACCTCCATAGGATTAGTTAACTAACAAAGGTTAACTGTTCTTATACCCTAAGGCCTTCTCTGAACTTCCTCCAACCTCGAAGTCCGCTCACAATAACATGAATACATCTATTGATAAATCAGAAGGACCATTGTCTCTCTAACTGTGTGTGACCCAATCGTCTCATGGCCTGTCCTAATATCTGGAAACTGTAATCAAAGTATAGTTATATTGAGAAGGTCCAAGAATTGACAAAACATTTCCTCCTTTTATTAATTTAAGCTTCCAGATCATACAAAAAACGCTTAAAGATAACCTAATGAGTTCCGCCCTTGAAAGCCCAAAATGACTTTCTGAAAAATACTACAATGGGTAATAATTTCACTCAAGGCAGAAATCACAGGTTGTACTGTACCTTACCTACTCGCAAATAGCCAAAAAAAACACCTTTTGATTATAACACAAAAGTGGAAGAAAATACCATTTACGCTAATCTACTTCTACTTAAAATGGGACATCATTTTAGGAATATCAAAAAACCTCTCTATAATTAAGAGGAAAAAATTGACTCGTCCATTCAACTTTAACACACATCCTATATATAAGGTGACATTAAAATGAATATACCAGAAATACGCTGTATTCAACTTTCTGCTATAACACGTTACTTTAATACTTCACCACTCGGTAACAACGATCGTTTTTCAGACACATAAACTCTTCAAAAATCACCAGTGGGGTCACTGCTGATGTATTTAATGTCGTAGAACAAAACGTGATTCATCTCTTAAATTTGTGTCAACCACAGACCTTATTTCGAGCTATTTTCCAAAACCCTTTGGAAAAAATGCATTGCTTTTTGACGAAGGAACCAGAAGTGCTAAAAATGCTAACTTACTTCCAGGTTTTAGGACGCATCACTGCGGTTCTATAGTATGGGATCGACAGCTCAGAGCCGTCAACCTCAACATTTTAAGAGGTTTACGCAGATGTGTCAGCGGAAAGTCATTAATAGAGTAACATCACCCTACATTATCTATATAAACATTACCCCTGTGAGACATCTCGGCTAGCAAGATAACAATTAGCAATCGCGGCAGTTGATAGCAACTGACAGTAACTTGCAATTTGACAGACTCAGAGGACCGCAGAGAAGAGGGAAGTCCCTCACCCACAGCGTCAGCGATGACTCAAGGGGAATCCCAAATGGCCACACCCCGAAAGAGAAAGAGGGATCTGTCAGAGCTACAGCTGGAACTGACGGAGAAAGAAATCGTTCGTGTGGAGGTGGCGACCATAAAATTGAGAGCTGAACACGAGAAAATGTAGCTGGAGCAGGAGAAATTGAGACTCCAAATTATAATTCTTAAGAGTTAGCTAATAATCACTGAAGAAGACAATGTGTTCACCATTCTTTAATCATGTTGTACTTGTTTTTTTATCTCAATTTAATGTTAATAGTTCTCCAAAATATTGTTATTTAATGTTCTTGTGTGTGTTCTTTGAATAAAATAGGCCTAATGAAAATATGTGGTCACAATGGGAGCTTATTGAAATGCAATTGCAAAAAAACAGCGTTCATATTACCAATATGTCTATAGTGTGGTGACACGTTATTGGACATAATTTACCTTCAGGCTTGTGTTGCAACATGGACCCATTAGAGTGGGGCACCGGAAATTAGATTAATTCAGGCTAGCATGACATGCAGTAGCAGCAAGTGTATTCCAGTCTTGTGATTCAATGTATAATATAAAGTGTGGAGTTCCATACACACCGCCTCCGACTCCCATTCATCAGCTCTACAATAGGTTGTTTATTATATGATTGCGTGTAATTCGTCCACCGATATCTTCACGGATGTGTTAACTGTGTTCGTTATTCTCGGGTCCAGGCATTGGCGGCGCCAGGGTATGGCTGGGGTAGGCTATAGCCATACCAAGAAATGGCTTCCCTAGCCCGACCACGAAAAACGATGCTAAAGTAAGCATGTTGAGAACACGGATTGCGAAAATCTGCCGGTCGTGTCCACAACACACAAACTCATCCTGAAGTGCACGTTACTGACGCAATATGGTTGAGACCATTCGGGCTTATGCTAGAGGGGTGTAAGGAATAGTCTAAGTAGTGGGGGAGTTTTATACACTAAAGGTGTGGAAATTCTCTCGCGTTATAATATCAGCGCGGCCGCGGTCAGATCAAAATCCCTCCGAATGCATTTTTGAATAGACCTACAGCCAATCAGAGCAACGAAACGTTGGGTCTGCTGCGTCATGCATTACTGATACGTCACGTTCACAGTGAAAAGTCCCCAAACTCGCGCCGAGTAAATTGCAGACAGACAGTAGAACTTCTAGGATTAATTGTATATTTCGGATGGATAGATTTGTTCTTAAACGCCCTCGCATTGAAGTACAATAAGTCGAACAGGCCCTTTAATGTGACCCTACAAGGATGCCTTTACGGATTTACACAGACTCATAGCATTTCCCTGACTCTGCCTGTGACCTCTGCTGGCTGCGAACGCAGCTTCTCCTGTCTCCGTCGCATCAAGAATGATCCAAGAAACAGCAGTGGTGATGCACGGAACAGCAACCTGGGCCTGCTGGCTATCAATAAGCAGAGGAGTAAGGCACTGGATGTCCAGCATGTCATTGACATTTTCGCTTCCAACCACAACAACCGGCGGATCGCGCTGCTTTGAGAACGTCAATAGTGAGTTTCAGATATTGTGCCTGCGGGTGTGATTGTGAACATTCCCCCTTTCCTGAACAAGGGTAAGTTCACAGAGAGTGAAGTGAGAGCTACCAGGGAAATAGCCAAGAACAGGATCCATGTGGAGAGGGCAAATACCAGAATAAAGGAGTTCAGGATTCTGGACCTGATCCCTTGCCACCTCAGGAACACTGCAAATGTGCTGGTACAGCTTTGCTGTGCCTTGGTGAACCTGCAAAATCCCCTGATAAAGGAATTAGCCAGCACCCTCACCGTTGACTAAGCCAGGGGTTCCCAAACCTTTCAGCCTGCGATCCCCGGGGGGAGCATCCAGCTGGCCCGCTGCATCCGCGGAGAGGGCTTAAACTGCTGAGACCAGCCCAAAGTCACACAACAGCTCTTTTAAGAGCCACCTACACCTTTTTTAAAGAGTTACAATCCTAAGTTATTATAATGATTACACTAGTTCATATTTTACTCAGTTTACTGAACTGTGATGCATGAAACCAGAAGGGGAATTGTTGAGGTTTACTGAAGTTACAAAGACATTAATAGATATGAGTATAACAGGTCAGTGTAAAAACAAGCTTCTGTCAGTCATGAATCATTCAAACTATTTATATAACCATGTAATACAGTTATGTAGTAGGTCAGTAAAAGTAATTCTTTATTTATATGTCTTAAATATCATTTATTTTAGAGGGGCCTGAGACTTAACATGTTCATTGCCCAAAACTGCACTGTAGTTATTGTGCATGTGACAATAAGGCCTTAATATTAGGGCTGCACGATATCAGGAACACATAACACGATAACACTTAGGATATTTGAACAAAAACGTATACATGCAGCATTATTACTTTTCCAACAACATGGGATTTATTGTTTATTAGTTAAATATCGTGTGTGTGTGTGTGTGTGTGTGTGTGTGTGTGTGTGTGTGTGGGTGTGTGTGTGTGTGTGTGTGTGTGTGTGTGTGTGTGTGTGTGTTTGTGTTTATTTACATGTCCTCCTCCCTACTGGCCAACACAGGGAGCATATGCTGAGTGTAGAAGTTCTCCAGGAGGAGGAGATTTCCATGCCATACAGGGTCTTTGGGAATGGGGATGATGATCGCCTCCTTCGTGGTCCACACAACAAAGTAGCAGAGACTCCGGTCTGTGATGTGCAGCTGCCCTTGGACCTGATGCCAGTATGGGTGATTCTTCTTGAGAATGTATGACCCACCCTCCTCACAAAGACAGAAGGATGGTAACTGGACTGCCTCCGCGATGGTCATGTTCCTCTGGCTGTGTGGACACTTCACCTCCAGCAGGGCAGATGTTTGCACAAGTCCATCAGGTGATGCTCCCAAAACACCCGATTCACTCACAAATAGACCAGAGTCGATCACTGTCACCCGATAGGCCTGCAAAAAAGCCTTCACCCCTTCGGCCTCGTTTACAACTCCCCAGTTGACAGCCATGACTCCGTCTAAATTGTACCCCCCAAGCACCCTCTTCATGAGGGACGCGCATGGAGTGGATGAAAGTCCCGACCTCAGCACAGCACCAAAATTGCTGGCTGTCAACCTGCCCTGCCTTTGTAACTGCCACTGAGAATTTGTCCGCTGTCCTACGGTGGCTGTCTGGATGGCAGCTTGCTGGTCTCTGCTCAGTCGCATTGAGGCAAGAATTGCCTCAAGCCCCCGACCCCCATGCTCCTTCACCAGCTCCGGCACGGTGAAAATGGCCTGATGTTGAGGCTGCAGCCCTGGCTCAGGTGACAAAAGCCATGCCATGCCACACTGTGTGCCCCTCAGTGCAGACCTGAACCAGTCTACATCCTCAGTAGCGATGTCTCTGGCCAGTGGGTTGTATGTCTCCTCTTGCTGTTGGTAGAGTTGAGACACCGGCTGGACTACTTTTGAAGTGCCAGGCTTCCTCCACTGGCACTCAACTTCTGTGGAGCTGATCTGCCACATGGCAAATATTGCCAATGCTGCAGCGTGGCTGCATTTGTACATCCCCCGTGCACAATCACAGACAGCGCTCTGCATCGCGCCATCGTCTCCCATGTAGATCTGTACAAATAAAGTAAGTACCATGTTTGTTAACATGCTATAATAGATTGAATGAGCAATACAAGGATGGTCCAGATCTGGGGGTGGGAGGGTTTATTTTTCCATAGTTTTGTCCACGTGTCTGATTGTTGTTATTGTTTGTTTTTCTGTATTTTTTGTAATTTGTGTTGTATTGGTTGTGATTGTACATTGTATTTTTTAAATGTGTATTGCATTTTTGAAAAACATTTGATCAACAAAAAATAAGGATTTGGTCAGGATCTAGACTCAGTGTGTAGTTTATTAATTAATCAATGCTCTCTACATTAGGAAAACACATACCAGTTTACCAGAGGGAGTCACACACAGCTGTGCCTAGATAACCAAACAAATTGACAAGATAACCAAAATCCTTGAATCTACACACAGCAAATAAACTCAAATGACACAACGAGATGTAAAAGCCGGTCCCGCATGCTGGCTCTTACAGAACCGACTAACTCCCCTTTCGTGTATGTACAGCTCTCAACGTATCCAGACTTGTAGTGATTTTCACCTCGTTTTATACTTTTATTCTCATTCTGAAAGAATGAGGTGAAATGTACCAACGTGACGGCCATCTTTGTGTTGGTGACGCGTATTATGCGGGACCAGAGACATGTAATTCACCGAGCGGCTTAACACAAAAAAATGTTACTTCACAGTTTTATGACACATTTTTATTTTTTTGACTTGCAAAATGTTCTTTTAAATTGACAAACATCATATGTGTAGTTCGTGGCACAATTCAAACGGGATCAAAAGATACGTTTTCTCTCTCCATTGAATTCAATGTATAATTTTCCGCTTCCGGGGTCCCATGGAGGCTCCCGGAAGGGGAGGGACTTCGCCTCTCTATAGCCACTTTAATGATACTACTGGATGGTAGTCCCGGATGTCGTCATGAAGGATTGAGAACTTCCGTTTTTTTCCAGAATAAAATAGCATTTAAACTGACGGTATGTTCTAACTAAATTATGCCATAAAACATTGATTTTAATTTCTAACAGATGCCAGCAGGGGCCACTGGGTTCTCATCCGCCTCCAGTGTCAATTCTCCTTGCATCGGAAGGGGGATTCTCTTTTTCACACAGATGTTTTGCAGCACCGCAGTGGCAGCAATGATCACGCAGGCGCGCCCAGGGTGCATTCGCATTTCACAGTGGAGGCAGTGAAACCTACAAAAAAAAGCAAAACACTATTTAGCCTATATCTACCTTAATAGGCTGGTCTTTTATATATTATAAAAATGACTTACTAACCTACGTTTGAGCACTCCAATGCAGCGCTCTTTTGTGTATGCTTCTCGTTATATACGGCGGCGCTCTTGTGCAGTTCTCTCTGCGATGACAGGTGTCATTAGCCAGCGCTTCAGAGGGTATCCACTGTCTCCGAGAAGAAGACCATTAATTCTCCCTGCCTCAAATTCTCGTTGAAGGGCGCTCTCTCTCAGGATGCAAGCATCATGGGTGTACCCATGCCATCTTGCAACAAGGTCGACAATGCCCGAGTTGCACAAAATTTGAAAATGTATAGAATGGTAACCCTTTCTATTAACATACAAATACTCATGTTCAGAGGGGGCCTGAATGTGAACATGAGTACCGTCGATGCATCCGACAATACCAGGTATACCTGATTTTAACAAAAAATCTTGCCTGGATTTCGCTGCTTCTTCTTGTGTGGGTAGGTGAATATAGTTCCTAAGGCGGTGCTGGAGGGCCAATGAAACTTGTCTAATAGCCCGGAATGCAGTTGTGCGATGAACATTAATCATGTCTCCCACAGTATTTTGAAAGGCCCGGTTCGCGTAGAATCTGAGCGCAATCAGCACCTGCAAGGTTGGGGAAAGCGCAGCGTTTCGGTCTGATCCGTGCTGGAGATGAGGGGAGATCTCCTCGATTAAATCAAAAAGGGCTTGTCTGCCGAAACGAAACCTCTCTATTAGTTCACTGTCTGAATAGATGTCCAGCGGGTTTGTTCGATCACAGACGACTCTTTCTCGTCTTAATTGTGGGACGGGTGGCGCGTGTGATAATCAGATCAAGGGGGTGTTGGGGAACTCCAGTTCGAAACCCGCTCCCGCCCCACTGCGTCAGGCCGTTGTGTCCTTGGGCAAGACACTTCACCAGAATTTGCTCCTGTGGGTATTGTCCACAGCACATGTATAATATCAATGTGTACTTGTAAAAGTGCCTCAATGACTTTGAGGTGTGAAGATGGGCGGTGTGGCGCAGTGCATTGATCAAGGGGGTGAAACCCGCCGCCGCTGCGTCTGTAAAGCCGTTGTGTCCTTGGGCAAGACACTTCACCTGAACTTGCTCCTGTGGGTATTGTCCACAGTAGATGACCATTACATGTATGTATGATCTGTATATGTAATGTGTATTTGTAAAGCGCTTTGAGTCATTGATAAAGCGCTATAATAAATATAAGCATTATTATTATTATTATTATTATTATTATTATTATTATTAATGCCCTTTCATTGTTAAACCTGTAAACAAGACGCCCTGCCATCGTTAATATCCTTCTTGCCTGTTTTAGGTTACTATGGATACTAGTCTGTCTTTCCGATTTACGCCTGCTCCATACCTGCGTAAAAGTTACACCCGGGCGCAACGCATACAGGGCTTAAGTCTAAGTGGTGCACTAGTCATAACTTTAGTTTGCTCTTAACCTTCGGTTCTACGTTGGACGTAGAGATCCACTCGTGGGCCACTACAAGTATACAAGTGTTTATATATGATAATGTGATTGGTAATAGTTGTTTGGTTCCGGGATCACAGCACACTGCATGCTGTGGACCGCATATCCAAAAACATGGAGAGAAGCTGCGGTTTGTTTGCTTTTCTGTGTTGGTTCATTATTGTGACTCCTGGGACACATCCTGTTGAGCCAGGCGTTGGCAATTCGGAGACAGTAAACCATGAGCGGCTCTTCCAGTGACTCATTTTGCTTTCTGTGTTCAGCCGAGCTGCCACTGTGTGTTGGTTTTTGTGAGAAAGAGGGGTGTGCTGTCATGCTTACAGGTGCTTCCCATGCAGCGCTCCATATGAGAGCCGGCGTGCCGCGGAAATCAGGCTCATTAATGTTTCACAGCGGCAGCTGGCTGTCCACACTCAGCTGATGAACAAACAGGCTGCTGGGAGCATCAGAGAGGCTCCCCACAGCCTCATATTCTGAAGAAATAGTGTACAAAGGGTTAGTGTTGGGGTGTGATTTACTGTTAATTAGCTTGTTATATCAATCTTGGACCTAGTCATAGTAACTAGGTATGTTATTGAATTACAGTTTCCATAGAATCGTGTCTTTGCTAATTATTACGTTAAGTGAGCTGATGCCAAGCTCAGAGGAAATGCAAAGAGGCTGCATTTAGATATAATACAGTTAAGTGTTAGTTAATGTAAAGAAATGTATGTGCGTTCATGTGCAGATGTATATATGGTTTGTTAATTGGATAATTCATATCCTGCAAGACTCCTAAAGAAGTCATGAGATGATGACCTTTCGACATCTGGAACATGTCCAAGTTTAGGAGAACTGACTATGTGTGTGCGTTAAACATATTTAGGGAACATGTTCGTGTGTCATTTAGGAAACGTATATCTGCCCCTGTGTTTCTTGTATTCGTGGGAGCATTGCTGTATGATTGCTTGAGCGCAGGTAATGTTTCCCCATTGTTGTTTGGTGGTGCGCAACTAAATAATAATGATTAATCTCAACTATTTCTGTGTTTGTGTTTCATTGATTCCTCTCTGTTTCATTATTTCCTGTTGTGAGTGCTGCATTGCCACAACAAGCTGCTGTCATGTTGTACAGTATATCTAGTATATTGTTCAGGGTTTCACTGAAATGCATATTCCTCCTGACAACAGTGCTCAATTAAATTCTGTCTCTTGGACAATCCATGACATGATATATGTACGTGCTTTAAGCTAAATTACATGAATACATGAAGCAAACTGTCTTTAAAACGTTAAAGTATTAAAATAAATGGATATTCTAAGTTATTTATGTAAGACACAAAGGCATTAAGACAAGATATAAAAGTGCAACAAGTTGAAGTTATAAGCAAGATGAACATCTGGACAAAACATAAGTTGTTACGTTTCGGTGGGTTAACATATGGTAGCTTCTATGTGTCATAAGAAATATGAGACTAAATGAGACGACTAAACGTGGTCATGTCAACACCAGTCAGCAGTTAGCTTAGCCATAGGGATATGTAGTCATGTGACCGTGCTGTAGTTCCTTTATAGACAAACATTAGCTTTCCTTAAGAAAGAATAAAGTGGTTTTAATATGTGGAGATTATCCTGCTGAACTAAACATGTAAGTATCATAAAAGTGTGTTTGCCACGGAGATTATTTTCAGCAATATACCAAAAGTGATCACTGTATTGTCAGGTGAAAACTTCTGATGAAACTCTGAATCATGTACATGTGTGAGCATGTCTGACGCACCAGTGTGTCTCCTTAGAGCCCCCACCCCCCACAGCATAAACCAGTGCTGCCTCCAAATAGAGTTGTAGAAACACGAGAATCCAGGGCTTAAAGAACAAAAGAAGAGGCCAAGTTCGAGAGAGTCAGCGAGATTAGAGCCGTCAATCCCGGCATCGAGGCCTCCTTATGGGATCAACCATAAAGTTGTAATCGAGGCGAAATAACTTTTTCTAGTCTGCTGCCACACTCCGCCGCCCTATACTCTCCCCCCGACCAGCAGCATCAGGCCTGAGTTGAGATTTAGGCAGGGTGAGCGGGTGGGTAAGTGCGGCATTGGAGCACTTTCCCTGAACTCTTCCTGGCTTTGTTTCTTCTCCTTTCATCTGGGGTCACTGTCAGTGGAGGTTTATCTTGTTAAAAGCCCTGAGATGAAACGGGACTATTGCTGCTGAACACTAAAGGCCTGGCACACACCTCACAGTTTTTCTTTGTGCTAAATATGACTCATTTAGTCTGGAGGGGGGGAGTAAGCTGACCACATATACCTGATTAATTAATTTGTGGCTGGAAAAATCCACAACGCGTGAAATTGCAAGGAATAAAATGGATTGTGCAAAGAGTTAAATAAGAAACGCTGCCATACAAAGGGAAACTATTATGATTGTGCAGCTTGCGATATACTGTAGAGCAGCAAGTCACACTGGGAGGAAATGTGTCCGCCGTGCCTTCCTGAACACAGAGGCATACCTCCAGACATGTTGTATCAGGCAGATAAAGACACTGTCAGTAAACAAAGACGCTGACTAAACAGACAAAAGACACATTTGTTGGCTTCTGATTGCCACCAAACATCTGACAGTTATTAAAATGACTTGCTTTCATGAAAAGCTTGTGACTTCTCCCTGCAGTGTTATTTGGTTAATGCCAATCTCCTTGCACCATTGTGGTTACGCTGGTCTTCTGAGAGCTGATCCATCCCGGCTGCACCGATAGAGCAGCTGAGCAGTGGTAGACACAATGTGAGAGCAGAGGACTGGAACCAGGCTGTATCTGCTGCTCAGGTAGAGCACTCGGTTGGCTCTCTCAGCCTCCATTGCTCTGCTCTGTTGTAGTTGTCATTCTCTTCTGCTTTTACACTTTTCAACCAATTATTAGCTTCCCAATAGAATGAGAAATGTGTGTCAGCGGGCAGACAATGAAAAGGCAGCTGTGAAGAAAACTGATTTCTACAGACATTATGCAGACACGTCCTCTTTAATCTGGCTGGAGCACAATGCTAAACTGCTTGATCCCCTGAAAGCAAAGCTGCAACAGTGTGCTGATATAAATCAGTGGTAAAAAATGACCATTAATGTTGTGACATTTTCAGCTCTTTGTTTAACAAAGGATTGTTTCGCAATTTCATACAACATGTTCAGTAAATGTTTATTGGCCAAACTTTGAAACTCCATGCTTCACAGACTTTTTTTCTATTTCTTTCACACCAGTAATAGGGTCAAACGATTATGTTTCTTTAAATAGAAGTATCACTGGCTGTTCCATTGCTCTCTGTGTGAGTTGCTGTTGTCAGGGAATGGAGAAGTGGAAAGCTCTCTCATGAGCGGGCGGCCGACCTTGGCTGACCCTGTTTCTGTTTATCTTTTTACATAAGACAAGATAAGACTTGTGCCAGTTACAAAATATACAATAAACACTGCAGCATAATAATAATAATAGTAACAATTATAATAATACAACTTTACACGAACAGTGCAGTTAAAAAATAACTACAAGAAACATAGAAGGTAAAATAATGAATGTAAACTGTACAGTGAGGATTGTACACGAGTGCTTTAGACCAGTGGTTCCCAAAGTGTGGGAGGCGCAGACAGTGGGGGGGGGGGGGGGGGGGGGGGGGGGGGCGCGAGAGACCAGGAGGAAAAATGGTTATTACAAAAGAAAAAGATTACAAAAAAAAAAAAAAATCATAATTTGTAAAATTATTGATTCGAAAATAATATGATACAGTACTATTACGTCTGGGTCTCTGTGTTTCATTAAAGCTCTGCTCTGTGTGTGTGTGGAATGAGCCATTTTGTGTGCGTGCACGAGCGAGAGAGAGCGCACCGGTACCGGAGATCGTAGTTGTTAGCTTCTGGTGCTAGCGAGCTATGCTAACGGATATAAAGAGATTTTTCAACAACAAAGTGGAGGAGAGTCCTCTCCTGTCAGACTGAGAGGCTCAGTGAACTAAATGACTTTCTGAGTGTTTAGATAGTTAACTTTAGTCTAAGTTATCTCAGTGGATCTCAAACGTTTTGGTCACCATTAATGTATACAATTATTTCCGAGGCACAAGTTTATATGATCATTATAGTTATAAAAAAATAAAAGAATAAATGAAAAACAGGTATGAAATACTATTAAAAGGGTGATTTGTAAAATATCCATAGAGAAAAAGTAAATCTGTTTACAGTTCTGTTTCATATGGGTATTGAGAGATGTATCCATAGATCTCTTTTTTTTGCTCTCAAAGTGCACCAGATTGATGCTTTTAACTTCAATATTTAAAAATAAATCTTCCCGGGGGAGCTTGCCCCCAGACTCCCATATGTGAGGTCCACACACCACCTATAAAAATAGCACTTTACCCGTGCTTACACCTACAGTTGCAAGAAAAAGTATGTGAACCCTTTGGAATTACCTGGATTTCTGCATAAATTTGTCATAAAATGTGTTCTGATCTGCACGTTTGAAGTTTGCGAAAGAGCACCTGGATGTTCCACAGCACAGTAGTACTGGCAAAATATTCTGTGGACAGATGAAACCAAAGTTGAGTTGTTTGGAAGGAATACACAACGCTATGTGTGTTCTGAAAAAAAGGCACAGCACACCAACATCAAAACCTCATCCCAACTGTGAAGTATGGTGGAGGGAGCATCATGGTTTGGGGCTGCTTTGCTGCCTCAGGGCCTGGACAGATTGCTATCATCGACGGAAAAATGAATTCTCAAGTTTATCAAGACATTTTGCTGGAGAACTTAAGGCCATCTGTCCACCAATTGAAGCTCAACAGAAGATGGGTGATGCAACAGGACAACGACCCAAAGCACAGAAGTAAATCAACAACAGAATGGCTTCAACAGAAGAAAATACGCCTTCTGGAGTGGCCCAGTCAGAGTCCTGACCTCAACCCAATTGAGATGCTGTGGCCTGACCTCAAGAGAGCGATTCACACCAGACATCCCAAGAATATTGCTGAACTGAAACAGTTTTGTAAAGAGGAATGGTCCAAAATTCCTCCTGACCGACAGTGCAGGTCTGATATGCAACTATAGGAAACGTTTGGTTGAGGTTATTGCTGCCAAAGGAGGGTCAACCAGTTATTAAATCCAAGGGTTCACATTTTCCACCCTGCACTGTGAATGTTTACTTGCTGTGTTCAATAAAAACATATAATTGTTTGTGTGGTTTTAGCTTAAGCAGACTGTGTTTGTCTATTGTTGTGACTTAGATGAAGATCAGAAAACATTTTATGACCAATTTATGCAGAAATCCAGGAAGTTCCAAAGGGTTCACATACTTTTTCTTGCAACTGTATATGCCTCGAGCCTTCATTGTAACTGTGACAATGTGTATTTGCGTGGGGATTGTTGCAGTTGACATTTCCACTGTAGCGCCTGGTACATTAATGAGAAACCCTAAATGTTTGAGCACCCTCTAAAGTCAGGCTACCCCGCACCACCCCAAAATAAATATCTGGTGCCGCCACTGAGCCTGACTATTTGTGTTGGGGGGGCCCGACTTATTTTTTTCTCCAAAGGGGGGGCCCTGACAGAAAAGGTTTGGGAACCCAGCTGATTTTGTTATTAGTTTAGATCTTACACTGTTCACCTGTGTCTTGCACAATTTAAAGACTGTTTACTCAAAATGAGTTTTTTTCATAACCATATTAAGACTGAGTGGATCTGTTCTTTTATCATGTATAGCCTAATTTATAAAATGTTATTTTCTAAAAGCATGGAATAACTTTAGTCTTTTTTCTCTTTAGCTTTGTTCATTTATTTTTGTCAGTTCAAGTTATTTATCCTGAATAATGAAACGATACAAAGAAATATCAAAAGTTCCCTTCGTCATCCAAATAAAACCTGGCTTTATCCAATGGAATATTCATTTTGTATTCAATATAGCACATATTAATAACATATTGCCTAATTTTCATTTCTTGTATTACACATTTAAGAAAATGTATAATACGAAAGAAAATTGTCGATAAACTGGGGTTCCATAAGGATCCACTGTGTACCATGACTACACATCTCAGACAGTAATACAATGTTATTAAAACCAAGAGGAATGATATACCTGTTACCCAGGGCGCTCTCAGAACTCACACTTAATATTATTGCTTTCTAATAACCTAATAAAGTGATATGATATTTGTTGGCATCATTATAGCCAACATTTCAGTGTTTTCAGCGTGGACAGGATGACTCCTGCTTCCTTTACCTCCTCCATAAGCAATCTAACCTGCTAACCCTGGGGGGGGGGGGGGGGGGTTCAGGGCTCAGGGGAACAGGAGCGATCCATCTTAGTGCTAATTAGATAGGCGTGAATTAATTGGCGTGAGATGAGCGGACGTGACGTCAGCTGGTCTGTGTACGTGCTCAGAGATCTATTCTCATCAAATATCCCATAACTGAATATAACGATAGCCCCCCTGAGGGCCATCTAAACAACACTAATGGCCACAACTGTGATGCATTACTGCAGCAACCTACTGTATGATGGCACTAATGTATATCCTCAGGGGGTGGGGGGTGTTCAGCACGTATCAAGCACGTACAAGTGCATATGGTCTGAATAAAATGTCTTCTTTGTGCTTGGCAATCATCAGTCCACCGAACATGCCAATCACATGCTAAGAGTAATAGAATGAGGCCTCATATTTATTCCATATGTTTACTGTCCTCCTCCACACCAGGGATTACAGATCCTTTAAAAATGGGGTGCCCACACTTTTTCAGCTTGGGAGCTACTTTTAAAATGACCAAGCCCAAAAGATCTACCTACAGGGCCGCCCCTGCCCAATCTGTGTCGCGAGCGTGCGCGGGGTGTGCTAAGCGGCGGATAAACGGTGGCACTAATTGCGACGCATAAGCACATAATAGTGCGCCGCATTTGCGCTTCAGATGAGGAGATGAGGCCCTCTCATAACTGCAGGAACCCGCATGGCACAATATAACTCAGACTGGCTTACCTGTACGTCAATCAAGTGGCAAATGCCATAGGAAGGATGGATGATATTTTTTTTTCCTTCTTTTTTTTTCAATGCCATGTGATCTACCCACACTACCTTTGCGATCGACCGGTTGATCACGATCGACGTATTGGGCACCCCTGCTTTAAAGGATGGAGTTGTTTCTACTTCCTGTTCTGAATATTGTGGTCCTTTTTCTTATGACAAATGTACAGACATTCTAACTTCCCCAGAAGTTAACGAAAGTCTTCATCGTCGTCTCATATCCCCACATACACAGTTGGCTTCACTGATGTATTCTGGGAAATCCAATGGTAAAAACTGCCCAACACCCAAGAATTGGAACAGACTCAAATCAGAAGGCTACACTTTAAATAATAAATGACAGCAAACACTCACACAGTTATGACTCTGATTTAGAAAACCCTATAGAAGAATAGTTCCATTTTTGTTGGACCCACATGGATGATGGATGATGTATTATATTAAAAATGCATTACCAAACCTGTCATATAATATAATCATTATATGTATTTTCAAATACATAATAAAGCAGACATTTATATCACATTTATTTATACTACTGAAATCCAAAGTGTTAGGACGAGGCCTTTTAAGATATCAGGGAATAGTCTGAGAGATGTCTTAAAGGCAGATTGTTTTAAAGTGTGTAAGGTATAAGCTTAAAACAACCATTGGGTAAAGCGGTGAAAATATTCAAAATATACAGTTCTTTAGACTGATACATTTAAGATCTAAATGGCAGCTAGGACACTTAAATACACAATTCCATAGATGCATAAAACAATACAATTATGTTTAAATAACATCAAATGATCACAACAGTGCAGTTCCCCTCTGCTCTTCTTCTTTTCTCATGTATTTTCTTTTTTAAGGACCACCACCACTTTAGTGCTTTGGTCATTTGGTTAGGGTCTCCCTTCACATGGCCTTCAGACTGGTATTATTTAGCGAGAAGAGAGACTTTTGTTCCATTCTTAAGGCTCTACTCCACAATTTTCACATAATTACTGCTACTATCACAAAAAAGTGAACGTATCACACACTTTGATCCGTTATGACAGGTAATGCAACAGATGTTTATAAAAATGCTGACATTTCATTCCCTCACTGTGAGATGGATGGAATAAAGACGTTTCTATAAGCTGCAGAGTGTTCTCCATTCTGGTCACGCCTGGATGGGATGGAGTTCTTCAGCTGAGACGTAGCAAAGTTTCAGACCGGCGTTCCCAGGCTGGGCTTAAAGGATTCTAACACAGCGAAGTGAGAAGGCTACTGTGAGTCAACACTTCTCACAGCTGCAGCCTTTATCATACGACAGACACATACACAGTACTACAGCTATTTCTTTATCTGATGGCTTGATGAACGCATCAGAGGAATCGAATCGAAATGTCATGCAGCGGGAAAACAAATAACATGAGATTAGATATGTCCTTAGTTTTTGAACATTTGCTACATAATCTGCTGTGGCCTGGGAAGTTTTGGAAGACTATATAACCTGATTTACATTTACATCTTTAATCCTTTCCCCAACATGTAATTCTGACCTTTTGTGATGTAAAACCGATTCAACCAAATCAATTAAAGGATCATTATTTTCCCAGAGAATCAAAGAGCTCCATTCCCCTGGTGGACTGTGTAATTACAAAACCCTCATTAGATTATGAAACTATGCAACATATGGTGAGAGGAGGAGAGGCCTTTGAAGTGCTCTTGTAATGACTGCAGTAAAAGAAGAAGAGCGAGGATTGCCTGCCTTTACTTCCTTTGATTCTGTGGAGAGAAATCAAAGCGAGGGTTTCTGTATTTCCAGCCCCCCAATCCCCAGACCCTCCCCTGACTCCTCTGAAGTGACTCAGATACCGGCCGGGAGTCTGGCACTGACCCTGCATACGTCAAAGTGTTTTGCCACGCAGAGGCCAGCGGTGTCAGCGCCTTTTGAGAATGTTTGTCGTGTTTTCAAAGGACGCCTTCAGCAGAGAAGAAGGAGGCTGGATGTTTGAAGGAAGCGCTCGCTCCTCCTGAAACATGCACCGCTTCGGGCAGCGCTCGTCTTCTGTTCTCTCTGCATCGCATTTCACACGCTTTGGAAAAGCAAACAGAGCCATTCAGCGTGACTGTGTTTGACAGACAGGCAGCAGTGTTCAGAGCAGGGTACGATACTGAAGACAGACCCAAAGCAGAGAGTCTGTGGAGCATCTGCTGCGCTCACTGATTACACTGATGTCTTTGTTCCGGAGACATTTCTTCTCCTTTAATTTCCCTGAAGAAAAGCATTTAGAAATGTGCAATGCAACAAAAAGCATGGGAACTCCTCACCAGTGGTGGGCTTCCTGAGCTGTGGGTTGAGATGCAGATTGACTCTTAGGCTGTCTGCTGGTTGGTCCCTTTATGGCACCAATATGAACATTTTTAATAAGCCTGTTTCCCAGAGCAAGGGAGGCTAATATCTCACCAGGGTCCTCGTCGGCTGAAACATTTAAGAAGCTCTCATCTACAGCACAATTATATGTAATGAACAATGTATTCATTTATGGGAGGGTTTGTTTGTATATGGACAGGATTCATTAGCAGGCTGTGAAGACATGTATAACAGTGGTAAACCAAACGTTATTAGGCAGGTTCTGAATTCAAGAGGAGAATCTTTTTCTGTGATATCTGAGCAGATTTGTGGGCAATGCTGTCTTTGGAAATCAACTCATTAAAGCTACATCCTGTATGTGTGTTCAGATATGAGTTATGATTCTGAGTAGCAAACATTTTGACGCTCAATTTGGCTCAACGTGATGGTGCTGTTGTCTCAAATCCAACCATAGATTGTTGCCAAATGCAACAACGTGTTTCTGTGATGAAGCATCCAATGAAGCATTGCGGAACACTTTCAGAAGAACCAAGTTGTAAGAACTGCTCTCAAAGGATAATAACACAAGTGATCATTCAGAGGATTGTTTCATTTGTTAGCGGCAGAATGATTGGACAGGTCAACAGATGGTGCTCTTGTTGCGTAGAGCAGGCTGCGATATCATTTGAAATCATTTAACAAGAAATAACAAAGCAGGGATACATCTGTGAGTTTCAGAATAATGACACAGATAATTTCACCGGCTGATTGACAACAAAATGCTTCACTACTCTGCATGACTCCAGGAGTCACTACAGGGTGTATACAGAATCACTGGAAACCAACTCTGGCTGGTGATTTAATAACTTTATCACCACTTCTGAGGAGACGAGTACCCTTGATGTTACTGGGGAATGGAAGTCACTTCAAATACAGCTGATAGATTTGAACTGAACTCACAATTATCCACCAGGCATCTAACATGTTTTCAGCAGGGTCTAAAACTGTAGTTTGGTTAAACACACTGACATCACCATTCACAAGCAGGCTTACACATCTTTATCCCAGCCTTATCCCAGCCCCCAAGCAGCCCCTGAGGACCAACACTGTGTGTGAATGTTAGTAACCATGATCAGGTGCGCCTTGTATGGCAGCCCATGATGTGTGTAAATGGGTGAATGCTGACTGACGTTTTTAAAAGTGTTTGAGGTGTTGTAATCTCTGGAAAAGCTCTATAAAAATGAAGTCAATGTACATGTATATTTTACAGATGTTGGAGGATTGGATGGGATCAGTTGATCAAATGCAAGAGACACAATCAGCAAAAAATCTCTATTTACTTTCATTTTTTTCTCTCAATAGTTTTTCCTCTACTTGTTGATTTAGATTACTAACTAATCAACTAATCAAATATCATGGTTTGGGTAAAACAAATACAGTATGTTTCCGTATTACGCGTCATCCTCACCTAACTTTAAATGATTCCTTTATAAGTTTTAGTTTCACACTGGACGTACATACTAGCCTCCTTGGTGAAAGTCCCATTGTTGTATGTATCTATCCCTCCCACTTATTACATACACACACTTTTCCCACTTACTTACTTACATAGCACATGTCCCGATTTCCAGAGCACTTGTGTATGGTCGAATATTAGCGTGGATTGGTTTCCATTGTCGATAATTAAAACTTGATGTATGTCATACAGATCCTAAAGGGTGCCCTGTGCGCCCTTATCAGACTCCAAGGGGATATTTTACTCTGGACCACAAATGTGTACCTTAAGGTGACACTACAGGAAAATGTCTCCAAATGTAGATGTTATCCTATTTGGACCAACAGTGCTCCATTTTCTGACAATATATCCAAAAGTTGTTGGTGCGAAGCGATGGAAAGGCCGACAGACCGGCATTGTATTACCACAAAATACAAACTATAGTCATTGTTTTTATACACAAGCGTTAGTTACACAACCATACTTTATTACTGATGTCATCACTTACACAGACAGAGGAAGTGTCAGCGGTACCTACTGAAAAATCATACTTGAGTAACTAGTGGAAAACAGTTTGTTGTCATCACACACTCTGGACCAGATGCTTTGTGTTTCATTTGAGATGCTGTCAGCTAACCGTTCACCTGCAGAGCCGATACAGAACCCAACCTGGCAGGAGCGAGGGAAACAGCAACGGAACCATTTTCCAAACAGAAGTTAACCATGACTGGATCCAACTTCCTGTCTGTTAAGAGCTGCTGGGTTTGATCAGGTTATACCTTCTTACAGCACTGGTTCCATTAGGCTGTGCTCATAATGTGTATTAGCTTCAGATTCAATTCCAGGATGTCCCACTCTGTGCCATGGACAACAGTATGAAACCATGATAAATGTGTTGGTGTATTTCTTTGAAAATCCCCCTGTATATCTGCTGCCAAGCCACATATTTTCCTCTGTATGTGAAACTTTGAAACTACACGTTGTTATACAAGGAAGCCATTATTTGACTGATAAAATATAATGATATTTTGTGTTGAATATTTGCGATGCTTACTACAAACTGACCTGCTGTTCATCCTGGTCAACTTGTGATACAGCTCCCCCATTGGACTCTAGAAATACCATATCGGGAGAGTTCCCATTGTATCCTCTAAAAGCAGTAAAATGTCAGAGGATGAATCCTGTTGTCCATCAGGCTGATCATCTGGAGTCCTTCAAAAAGAAGTGTTGAATGATCAGTCCTCGACGTCCGTAGAGAAGAAGTTTTCCAAAGATGATTTGCAGTCCAGAAGAGAGGAAGTCTCTATTTACAGAACGGTCCTTTGCATGACTTCTCTTTTGATCGTCCGACTGGGAGCAGAGCTGTCGGCTCACCTGTCAAACAAAGAAACAGTGTCAAAAATAGTCATACAACTGTCATTTGTAGTGTGTTTGAATGGTACTTGTACATAAATGCCAGCTTGTCTACACATATTACAACACAATGGACCACTGTGAGGCTGACGCCATGGCTGAGGGTGAAAGAGAAGCACCTACGGTAAAAATAACCTTACGACTGAAAATCCAACAAAGAAGAGTTGTGACTCCAGCCCACGTTGATTGATGTCAAACATGTTGGGAAAACTGTTGCAAAATCAAATGCATTATTCATCGCTGAAGCCTATCTTTCATTCTTGCAGTTTATTTTTTATATTTTCCACTGTGAGAGAACTTCATTAAATTCAGGGAGGAAATAATAAAACTCTGTAAACCCTGCTGGTGGGAGGATGAATCAGACTTCATGCTCACAGATTTCCTTTGAGGCTTAGTAATACTTTATCATGGGGCGGTTCTACAGGTATAGGCCATGGGCTCACTCAAATCAGAATGGTTTATCCCATTGGGAGCATGAATGTAACCTGATGCTCCAAATGGTTTGTTAACACAGAATAATCCCAGAAGCTTTCATTGCAGGTGATTGGATGGACATCTGTCAATCAAATGCTCCAGTGACAAAAGCCTTCAGTGCTCTGTTTGCTCTTTTTTTTAATAAAGTCATACACTTTCAGAGAAATAACTGAGATATTTCAACATTTACTCTTACTTCTTTAGGAGCAGACATTGTTCTTTTGAACAAACAATCATCTCTTTGAGTCGTAACACACATAAACCACAGCCATATGTTGTAATTGCCAAAAGACCTCACGTGACGAGGATCGGTCCGGTTCGGACACAAACGCAAAACTTGGCCCGATAAAAGGATTCAGCTGCAATGCAAGGTAAACTAATGAATGTGCCTTGCATTGACAATCTTCCTAGAACATATCTTGTTTGTGAAGTTATTCTGAAAGATATCACCATTCCTTCATGGGTTCTTGGGAAAAGCATCATCTTAACTGGCGGTTTGGTTAAAAATAAATCAAGACTGACAACACCAGCGCCTTCAGCTCTTCCACACCATCCACCTTGTCACACAGAGCGTCCTCCCGACAGGACGAAGGACATGTTCCAAAGTCAGGTTGTGGAAATCCCCCAGTATCTAATAAAATACTTATATTGTCTTCACGATGAGCACATCGATCCACCTGTTAGAGTCAGGATCCAGAATGAAGGAAGCTGGTGAGTTGGGTTTGTGCTCCAAACTAAGGGTTTTCTCTCTTGGTTTGAGGCTGTCAGATACTCTGAAGACCTCCACTCTCCTTGAGATTAAATTGCCTGTCATGAAGACCAGCGGTGAGTGGCAGCTCCTCTGCTCTTCCAAAAGCACATTCAGGAGAAGACTCAGAGGAACATAACATCACAGCCTTTATAACAACGTCCAATCGATTCCCAGCGTCCGTCAGCTGCCACCTCTGTTTGACGGACGCTGGGAAGCCTTCCCCGAACTTGTACGGCTCCATTATGGAAGCTGAACTTTTGATAGGAAACTGACAGTTCTGACAGCCTGGTTGGATTGATTCACAAATGGATCATTTGACACAGAACAGGCCGCATCAGCAGCGCCACTCTGCACTGTCACGCATCACCCCCCATTATGCAGAAAAGCAAAACAATCCAAAAGCCATCAGGCCATCACTCGACAGAATAGCCTGCATAACCATATTAAAGCCTGGGTAAAGAGTTTCCATACATCTAAGATGTTGAAGCGCTCTCTGAACAGCCTGTCATACATTCTTCCCTTAACAGTCATTTACATTCTCAGCTGTCGCCATGATTAATGTGCTACTAATTTGAGAATAACTCCTCGCTGAAAGACAAAGAGCGGAGACGCTTCCTGTCAGAAGAGAACATGTCTTCAGAGATGGATCTACACTGTGTCTCACTTTGGGATGGGGGGGCTTCATTAACAGTATTTGAGTGACTGTGTGACACAATGCTAAAAATACAGAGAGGAAAACCAAGTCTTCTGTGGGTGTTGCGTTTGTTTAATTGGTGGCTGACAAGTGCTAATTTAACTGGAAAAAGATGTATTTCCATTTAGTGCCTGGAGTAAGGTTGTCTGACAGACTTCACACAGCAGGTGCACATCTCGCGCTTGTGCATTTCAGCGTGTAATTGGCACACTGCAGACTCCTTCTCTGCAATATGTTTGTGTTGTAACAACGGAAGCTGGGGTTTTTATTGTATGGCAAGTCTAAAGCTGAAATATCCAATATTTGTTATTGAGAAACTACTTGGGTTATCCGTAAAACAGAAAGGAAGGCTTGAGCTGCAGATTTAACTTTCTCAGCATCACTTAAACTGACTGCTTGTGAAGGAAATGTGAAGTTGTCACTGCGTTCATTTGAATGGTAGCACGCAGGGCCGTATCCAGGATATCCTAAATACCGAGGTCCAAACATGTTAGGGGGGTTTGGGGGATACCCCCCGAGATTTTTGGTATTTTCATGATCTAGTTAGGTGCTTTTTAAGTCCTGTGGGGGGGTCACGCATTGGATAATATATTGATTTCAAACCATGTCAGTGGGCTGACAATGTCAGCATAAATTATTTTTGAAAGTGTAATGCATAAGAATCAGTTGATTGTTACTATTAATGATCTGGACATGCAGAAGAGGCTAAAATGATCACAAAACATTGTCAACATTTATTTTCCATGTCTCTCTCCTTTCCATAACCTGCTCCCTCTCTTCCATCTTCTTGAGTCTCTCTGTCTTCTTCCTGTTCATTACTCTCTCTGTCCTCTACTCTTTCTCTTTGTTCAATCTCTCCCTCGTTGTTCACTTTTTGCTCCTTCTCAATTGTCGCTCCTGCCAGTGAATTAAAAGCAATTCAGCCATTTAGTTAATTTCACTTCTTTGTTTGCATTATTTAAAAAAATTTTTAAATCTGTTTTCTTTGATTCTCAAAAGAGAGCAAAGATGTAAGCAAATTGTGTTTTATACAATTGTATGTTATGACATCATAACTGCAATAGATGTATGTTGTTTAAAAATGATGCCTATTGTCTATAGTGTAAATGAAGACTAAGTTATAGATAGATAGAGATAGATAGATAGATGGATAGATATATAGAGAGAAAGAGATAGATGGATAGATAGATAGATGGATGGATATGGTTATTAAGCCTACATTATTTTGTGTGACTGTACCTGCAGTTCCTCCCTGACTTCCATCACTTTCTCTCTCTCTCTTTCTCTCTGCCTGTCCTGTATCTCTCTTACCAACGCTGAGCTTCGACTGACGAAGTCTTTTCATTATGTCTGAGTCAGTATAAAAAGAAAACAATACAATGTTATATCTTCAATGTTTACTCAAATTGAAATGAAAGAAAATCATTACAATGTTTGTTAAAAGGTAATCCTTCTGACATTGGATGAATGTAATTAAATTTAGCATTCTAGCTAATTTATTCACGCAATTTAAACCAAAGTTTAGCCTCTGGAGCTCTCCTCCCTGGAGAACAGAAGCACAAGCAGTCCGCTGCTGGACTCAGATCTCTAGATGCTTCATCACTCCTCCGCTTCTCCGGTACAAGTCTGAGCTGCGGTGGTTTGTTGATCCACGTTGTCTTATTCTGTTTGCTTTAATCAAGGCTATGTAGTTATGCAGCGCCCCCATCGGCAGTAAATGGAAGTTCTACAAAATACCCCATTTAGTGCAACTATTTCACAAGTTTTGTTATATACACAGCTCGGAAAAAATATGGTGGATACGGCCATGGTAGCACGGCAATTTGCCTCAGGGTGAACACAGGATAGTAGGAGGAGACGTCGTTCAATAATAATATGACACACTCACCTGATACTACGACGCTGCACTGGTCCAGGTGACAATAAGGGATAACACTTTTTAAAAGATTGGCAGAAGTGACAAAGATCTTCTACTCCTGAAAACATGCCAGATGAAAAGTGTAAATCACAGCCGTATGTTATGGTTCCGCCCTGTCGTGATCACCAACCCTGCTATCTTTCCTGGGGGACTGTTTTTCATTTCCCTCTCCCAGTTTCCTCCTGGGGTGACAATTCTCCCCATCTATGAATATTTGTCACACCTTCTTCTGTAACACAACCTGTTTCCTGTTCCTCTGTGCAGTGAGTGTTCCCACCACGACTCGTGCTTCCTCCTCAGTGGGAGGCAGAAAGGGAAATGGAAAGTACTTAATGGATGGAAATACTCCTATACTCAATAGACACTTTCAGACACCATGGAAAGAAGAATTCCCATTTTAACTTCAATTTTCCATTGAGAGGCCAGTAAGTGCACAGAGTCTAAGATATAGAATAAATGGAAACTGATGAATATACGTTTATGCCAGAGATTCACTGAAGTTCGTTCCAGAGGGAAGAATTATTCTGTCTTTTAGAAATATTCATAGTTTTTTAGGTCCCATTGTCTACATTGATCTCTTATTGGAAAAGGTCCCACCACAGAAGAGGCAATCAGAAACTCATTATCCTGTTTTATTTGACTTTCCATACCTAGTCAATATGTCACAAGTGATGAAGATAAAACGCTTATGGCAAATCTGCTGTCAGACATTACTCGAAATGTGTAAAACCTGAGGCTCCCTTTACCATTGATGAGATCATCAAATACATCTATATTGAAAAAATTTACATGCTGCCTCTCCAAGAAAAATGAACACATACGTACATTTTGAATGTGGACTGAATGTGTTCATTGGAACAAGACTGTATTTGAAACATGCCAGTAACACGTTTTTTGAAAAGGCAACATAGTTCTGTTGCATAAAAACAACGGCTGCTGTGATATTACAGCCAATGGTAAAGGATCATGATTGTAGTTCTTCTCGATGGTTCGTTTTTTCGTTTGTCTTCCTCGACATTTCCTTTACAATTTTTAATTACGTCTCACTTATTATTTTATTTCCATCCATTTAAGTGATCAAATTGGGTCTTTCATTTGTGCATGAAAGGAATGTATTAAAGATTCAGAGATTGTTGTCTTAATGATATCGGGTTTTTTTAAGTCCAAAAGATGGTAACCTCTCACTACCATGTACAAGTAGAGCTGATTGTGCTAGCGGCTAGCCTTTCAAACTGAGAGATGAATGGAGTTGTGAGTTCAGCATAGGAACGTTACTTACGGAGTGAAATGACCCGGAAGAACATCAGTGGCAGTGGCAGCCATGATAAGAGCTGTTCAGATTCTCTAGATCAGGGGTGTCAAACTCAATTTAGTTGTGGGCCAAATCAGTGTTATGGTTGCCCTCCAAGGGGCCGTTGAAACTTTAACACGATATAAATATGCATATATCAAATGTATGATATTACATACATTCAGTGGTGAACCGTCAGGGCCTTCAGGGTATTCGGAACACTCAGATAAAACAAACAAAAAATCGATTTAATTATATAAATAAAATGTATATAAAATGAATAAATGAGAATGGTAGCTGTGTTGTTGATCTGTAATATTACAGTGTTACGTTGATTTGTTTGTCCTTCTCGGACCATGCTCTACGCATTTCAGTGGTTTTGTGTTCGAAAAAAAAATACAACTAATCAGATCTTTTTCTGGGTCTCTGGGTAGAATATCCTTTAACAAGGTATTCTATATCCTTGATAGAATGCCCTGGCCGTTGCACTGAATGAGAGCGTACCTTTGGACTGACAGTTTGATCAACCAATCATATAATGATTTGTAGCCAATGGGCGTATTCTTTCAGAGTTTCCCTCGGTTCCAGGGTACTCTATAGGAGGCCCGCTACTGCTCGAGACAGAGGATCTAGATAATGCGACGTAGCAATTAATTTGTCGGTTTATTGTTTTTAACTTTGAAATTACCTTAACGCCAGTACTTTAAACATAAATCCATGTGTATCTCGAAATTTGCCATAGCGATACCTGGTTTTGACAGAGCGGGAGATTTTCTGTTGAGGAAGCTGCTGCCTTTTGGTTCTTTGACTTTTGGTGGCTGAGGTCAGTGTACTTTGCTCCATGTTTGGTGTCACTGTGCCGCTGTAACTTGTGTTTCTTGGGCTTTGTCACTGACCAAGTTTCTTTTTCAACCTAATGAAGAATATATCTCGGTCCACGTTCATAAAGCATAGAACAACACCATCAGAGCACGGTGCAAAGTCTCTAGATGTCTTCCAGTAGTCCTCTTTACAGAGAACTGTAGTCTCCTCCCAGCAGATGCACATTAAGAACATCCTCTGGTGCGTCATTAATACGTCTGATAGTGTCAGTGCAGTCAGATTCTCTTGAAGCCCGGTCGTCTTTTCCTAAGTCCTTTTGAATTCTCCTATCCACTATTCCTTAACCCTGTGACGTTTCACTCAGAGGTCAAGGCATAGTGGATAGGGAAAGACGATATGAGCAGATTATTAGACAATTCGACCTCAACCACTCTCTCCCTGCTGCGTCCTGTCCAGTGAGAGCTTTGTTTACTCTCTGAACCCTCCCTGTTTTTCCTGTGTGTGTAAATGAATGTATGATACATAGCAGAGGTCAGTGTAGCTAAAGGTTCCATCTTTATGTTGGGCTGTTATTCCTAAATCTCTGCAGAGGTGAAGAAGAAAGCCCGACCCCCTGCAGAAATTTTCTAGAAATGTGTTCCTCCAGCTGAGTTCAAAGGTGTGAGAGGAATCTGAGGGTGAAGCTGAGGCTTCGAACATGTTGTTGTTGTCTTAGGATCACCTGTCTGTCTCCTCACTATTAGTGGTGTAGTCACACTACCGGGACACGGGTTAATAATGTGCCTCTTCTGTTTTAATGAAAATCTGACACTACACAGTAATTGATATGCATCCATTCTTTTAGTACGATGAAGAAATAATGAGACATTAATAATCCCAGTTGGGAATCTCTCTGAGTTTTTCATTTGGAAGATACGACCACAGCAAATGAAGATATAAATATATATTTAGAAGGTTTATTACCTGGACTCCGCTGTGAAGCATCTGACATTACCACAGCTGCTCGTTGTCTCCGGAAATCTTCCACGGCGTTAAAGAAGACAACAAAAGAAAATATTTTTAATTTTCATACTTTCACCGAAATTCCAATTACAGATATTAGACAGACCTTTCTCAGAAACATGGCCACTAAAAAAAACAAGAAAACATTTATATATAAATATATGGTATCCAATGTTGAGGTCCCGACCAGTCCCTGGATCAATAGCCCCCGGCTCCAGGCTCCCGGCTCCAGGCAGGTGTGGTGCGGCAGTTTAAATAATTAAGTACATGGAGTGAGGCAGAAGTCTACGGGTCGTCATAACACACTGAAGGATACGGCATCACGTTACAACGTTAAAAGCAGGTAATTGGAGTGAGTAATTGGCCAGGTTGGGTGCCCAAAGTGGCCTGAAAGTGCTAAGGAGACATGGCAGCCCATTGATTACAGGCCCCGGGGGTCCCAACACCGACTGCGAACATTAGCTGTTTTTAGGTGAAGGCAGTGCCAGACGACAACCGGTTGACTTTGAAGAGTCGATGTGTGAGCAGCCTCCAGATCTGAGAGGAGCCACGAGAAATACCTCCATCCTGTCCGGCAGGCCAGCAGCTAACAGGTGGTGTAGAAGCCTACGCCAACTTTCTATATTACCTAAGTACAGGTCGCTAACACGACCAGTGGTGGGGTTGTTACTTAAAAAAAGTAATGAATTACACACCCTAGTTACTTTTGAAAGAAAGAAATGCCTTACTTTACTAATAAATAAGTCACTGCTGAAAGTAATAAGTTGCAATCATTTTGGATAACTCTTAAACATCACCGGAGATGCACCATAAATCAATGAAAAATAACAATATAAAGTGAAACCTCATTTACCCCTGATCAGCACCAATCCTTAATCTAATCAGGACAGTACTGAACACATGTTTTATGTAGCTCCGATTCCATCAGAAGTGTGGTCCAGGTATCTTCAAAGGTGTTCCAGTTGGATGGAGGCTGCCCCCCCGATTCCACCGCGGAAACGGTCAGCATTATCCCGATACTGATCATGACATATCTAGTAAGGCATTTTTCAGCATTTGTAGACTAAAGATACTCTTACACTTTTACGGTAAGTACATCTTGATTTGAGCTTGTTTTTAGATTAACATCCCAGTTTGAAAACCAAACCTGCGTTAGCTAGTGACTTAGCATTTACTATGCTCAGTGGCGGCGCCGGAGTATTTGTGTTGGGTAATCTATGGTAGGGCTAACCCATACAGTGGTGGGGCTCAAGTCAGTATTTGCAATGTAATTACATACACGCTCCCCTTGACAGTGAAACGCCACGCGTGAGGTTTAGATTATTTCCCTGTCTCAATCCAAATTAAACTACAGTATATGAAATAAAAAGGCACATTTGTCTTGTAGTAAATAAAAAGGGCGACCTGGAGCCAATCCTGCAATTTCCCCACAGGTGAAAGAGTTGACATGCTGAAAACCCAACCCCTGCAGGGGGGTCAGGGGGGATTGTCCCCCAGGAGATTTTTTGAAGTACCAACATAAAATACACATTCTGGTACTCTCTTGAGGAGAAAAAAAAAAATCTATTTCGACACATTTAAAAAAAAAAATGAATGCCATTTTAGTTTTTTGTTACTTTGTTCTGAAAGCTGAACCTGCTGCTCCTCACAGAGAGAAGAGAGAAGCGTCTGTGTGAATTACTTTACATTGTGGATAAGGGTGGATAGCCCCCATTGTTCTGTGTGTCAAAATGAAAGACAGCCCACACACCTATCAATCATCAAACCGTGGGGTCTTATAGTTGTACCGATGTACATAGAGATGTACTACAGCAAAGGTATTCTCCTTCGGGACTTCCTGCAACAACACCACGCCGTTATCGTGATTCTGATTGGCCAGAAGACATTATTAAAGATGTTCTATTGAGAAGACGATCACTACGTGACAAAAGTTTTCAAAACCGTTTCTAGTCTTCGGTATTTCCAGACAAGTGGCTACTGAAATCAATCTTACTAACTGCTGTCTGTGCAATTTACTCCGCACGAGTTGGCGGACTTTATTTTGCTTACTTTAACATCATTGTTCATGGTGGGGCTAAGGTGGGGCTAAGCCATTTCTTGGTATGGCTGTAGCCTACCCCAGCCATACCCTGGCGCCACCACTGACTATGCTAATAGTCCCTGGCCCCATCTGGCCAAAATACAAATACGATGGCAACTCCAAACTGAATGCTAAGTTTATAACAGTATTCTTTCTGCAACCTATTGGTCGAGGTCAGATTGTTAGATGAAAGTGTTTGTTAATTCAACTTACCTTGGTGGTTTTTATCTTGTTCCCTGTAGCACAGCTCCAGCCCTTCAGATCAGGAAGGACTTTGCATTCCTCCCCGTCAAGGCACGGATGCATCTGACACCACCACTTCTGCTCCACTATGGAGGCTGGTGGGGGGGACACGCCAAAGAGAACATATTCAGAACCTCTTTATTCAGGTGGCCTGCCCACTGCCTTTCAAAGACTCGGGTCACCTTTATGGGAATCTATTCATTGGGCAAGTTAACCCAAACATTTACAAATGAGCAAAACCAAAATGATGTTTCATCTGGATCAACAAGAGTTATATAAAAGTGCTGACAGCTGTAACAAATAATACGTTAATTATGTAATAATAAATAAGATAAAACATGTCCTATAGTTCTAAATTACACAAACATGCAGACCAGACACCTTTATGACAGAGTAAGCTAGCGTGATATCACGGAGGTGGTTGCAGTTACATGGGTGTAGGATTACTGCAGTTGCAAACTATAGAGTTCTACCCCTAGATGTTTGCTATAGGAATACAGCTTTTATTGTTATTCTTTATATTTTTTAATGAAGATGACTTTTTTGCCCTAACTGTTTTGCTGCAACTTTATTGAAACCCAGAGTCTGAATGAAGCGTGCTCCATGCGTCAGCAGCCTGAGATAAAGCAACCCTCAAATAGCTGTTTCTCTACACGTCACATTCTGACAGCTGTCAGGTAAATGATGTAAGGTTTGCTTTGTGACTGGCAACACTTGGTAAATCTATTTTGAGTATTCGAACACTTCAGTGAGATCCTTGTCAAACATATCTACGTGTTCACCGGGTGAAAAAGAACGAGCCGAGGGGAAGCTGCCTCCATAACGAGTGCATTAGGCTTCTGCTACTCCATTGTACCAGACACTATTTCAATTTGCCACATTACAGAGGTCATTATCTACACTGCACATGCCACTCTAGCAGCATTAGTGTTCTCTGCTAATGAAGAGGACTGCTATCATAATCCACAGAGCACCTGAGCCTCACACAGTGATCGGCTCAGAATGGATACTTTATGACATGAGGTTATAGCAGCAGTGAGCATCAGGTCAACTGCAAGCAGGTGGTGGTTTTATAACAACAGCTATTTAAAAGCCACAAAGGTTTCTCATAACATTGTATGGGAGTATTGATAAGCAAACATACATTAAGTGCATGGGATACGTTTCATTTAACAGTTAATGATGCTGTAAAAACACGAGGGCCGCTCAAACTGACAACATCTGGGAGCAGAAAATAGATCTGTTGATTTCATTTTCTTTATTGTCGCTGTTAGAAACAACGGTTTGCGTTGAACCTTGAGCTATGTTTGTTTACGATCAGTAGTGTGTTTGCATCTTATATTAAAGCTAGCATTGTTTAATTGCAATCATTTGCAAGAATTAGTATCACATCAGTGCACTGAAAAATAGTACAGAAGATAGAGAGTTCTCTTGCCTGTTATGCTTTTTGGGGTGTTCCCCCTCCTGTAGTATGTTCTATAGGTGTTGTAGGTGCTTGTAAATGGTCTGCAAAGGATCACATCCCTGTGTTCCCTCCAGAGGGAGTTTCTCTCCCTGTAACGACGAGACGCCGTTACTAGAGCTCACGTGGACATGTGGCTATAATCATTGTACTGTGTGGGGTATATTGACGACAACTTCCCTGTTCCCCATGTATGTTTTTGCTGATTGTGTGCACCTGGTGCCCTGTGTTGTCTCCTCCCCCCTCACCTGTGTCTAATTGCTCCCCCCCACCTGTGTCTTGTTTTGCTAATTAGTGTATAGGTATTTAGGCTCTGTTTTCCCTGTCTGTGGGAGAGGCTGGTAGGTGTGTGTGAGATCTTTGTGGCTGCAGGATGTGTTCACGGAGAACAGCAGGATTGAGGCTGTGAACTTTGTGCACATTATTTTAATAAATGCCCACGTCGGGTTATATTTTTGGACGTTCTGCCTCTGCCTCCTTGCTTGGTCGGGCCGCTCAACGGTCAGTCTCACACTCCCACACACGTCTTTCAATTTATGTGCATCTTTATTAGTTAATCGAATCAGAATCTCTTCATAGTTTCCGCCATGGTCGGTCACATGACCGTTGGGTAAGTCAGGCAGCCAGGGGGCAGTTATTAGTGACAGACCAGAATTACTGTGGCATATTACGTTATTACTGACATTGTTGTTCAAACTAAACACATTTTGTTAACTATGGATTTGGATGGATTTTTTTCTCTCTATACAATATACATTTACAGTCTTAAAAAAAAGCCAACCAGGCCTACTAAGTAAGTGCAGGGACATACCACACACATATAAGGAAATTGGTATTTTATAATCTTCAGGATCTTTTCTTTTCTTCTTTTCTTCACACTGTTAAATCTACATTTATATTTAATTCAATATGCCATTCCTTGCACACTTGTAAATAAATAATATCCTACTCTTCATATTGTTTATTTGTCAGATACAACATCACAAATCCATCCACTACCTGTAAACTACTTCAACTACAAACACGTAGATGGACATTTGAAGTTGATCTGTAGTTTAGTCATACAATAATCTTTTAAAGATTTCTTTACTTTTATCGCTTTTTCCAAAGTCACCATAAACAACTAAATGTGTTTAAGTCAAAAAGTATTATCTTCTGCTGTACCTTCCTAAATTACACATTGAAATCCATTGAAGTTCAGCTGTCTGGAGGTCCATTTGTCTTCCTTTAAGAGGACTTTGTCTCACACAGCGCGCGGCTATAGGTAATCCCTGGTTGTAGAAGAAAGAATAATTAAAAGGTTAAGTGCTGAACATTTGCTTCTGAGATCATCCATGGAGCTTTAAACCGAGGCCAGTGGCTCACAGCGCTAATTTGCAGAAAATGTCAATACTAAAATGTCAAGGAATAGGTCAAACACGATTGGGTCCGGAGTTTAACCTGAAATCAGGCTTCTCAGACGAAAGAGAAGCAGGAACTTGAGCAGAGTCCGGGCTCCCTCATTAGCATGCTCAGAATCTCTGGGGGCCATTAACAGGCAGCGGGCGCTACATACCGTTCACAGGTGATTATAGGATGGTGAGGCCCTGCAGCAGACACTATTCACTGGGAGCGTTCATTCTGATATAACAACATTACGCCGGTCTAATTTAATTGGATTAGACAGGATAATAATGACCAATGGAAGGCCAGCTCTGTTCTGGGGAGTCCTCTGGACACTGTGGAGGTGGTGGGAGACAGGAGAATGGCAGCCAAGCTGTCCTCCCTGCTGGACAATGTGTCCCACCTCCTCCAGGACACCCTGCCCTCACTGTGCAGCACCTTCAGCGACAGGATGCTGCACCCCCACTGTCTCACGGAGAGATACCGCAGGTCCTTCCTTCCTGCAGCGGTCAGACTATACAACCAGCACAGCCCCTAGGGCCTAGTTGACCCCCCCCCCCACACACACACACACACACACACACACACACACACACACACACACACACACACACACACACACACACACACACACACACACACACACACACACACACACCATAACACATTAATAACTGTGTAATTTATACCTGGCTAAATCCTAAGAACTGTTACAAGGTGTGTATTTTGTATTTTGTAAATTGTGTAACTTGTGTAACCAACCACCTATGGGCGATATGTGCTATATGGGCAATATGTGCAATATATAAATGCCGTTAATAACTGTGTAATATATACCTGGCTGCTAAATCCTAAGAACTGTTACAGGATGTGTATTTTTTTAAATGATGTAACTTTTAATTTTTTTATTATATTTTTTATTATATCATAACTTAGTACTTTTTTTTAATGCATGTCACATATTTAACATATGTAAAATTAAGTTGTCTGTGGCTCTTTGTCCTGCTGTAACTACGCACATTTCCCGTCCGTGGGACTAATAAAGGTATTCTGATCTGATCTGATCTGAATCAAATGGAAGCACTGCTGCTACCAAAAATTAAAGATACACTTAAGAAACACCTTTATTTTCAAATTCCCCATTTACGTGTCCACCATTTCCACCACCTTCCTAAACATTCAAACAGATATTAAACAAATGTGGCAATTTATAATGAACTGCAGGGGGTATATTTCTTTTAGTTGTTTTTATTTTCTTATTTATTGTTTTAATATATGGAAAAACCCACGTAATCAGATTGTCCCAATCATATTTGAGTTGCTCTTTGCGAGTTGATTTGAATGTAACTGACTGTGCATTTAATCTGCATCTGCATTTAATTGAATAAAAATCATTGCAGACTTATCATATCAGAAAATGTTGTTTTGTTGTCCAAAGAATCAATAAAATGTTGTAACATGATGAAATGTCAAATTAAGACCCCTAACCATTTCACAGAATAAAAAAGATAGACCACCCCAATACTGCTGTTATTACTATGACATTATTGCAGCAGCTCATACTATCTACCTACAGTCTTCAAAGTTATATATGAGGAACCTTAAAGAGAAGACTGATAAACTACAAGCTTGACTTTGAAAAAACGTACTAAAGAATTATTGTCATTATGTGGGAGACATCCCCCCCCCGAAACACATACAGTACTTGAGACTGATGTCATTTCCCCAGCTATCCTCATTTCTTCTCTTCGCTCATATTTCACGGTGTGCACATACAAACGTGCATGTTTCGGCACTGTTGGTTGCCGATTGTATTAAAAAGAAAATTGGAAAAACATTTATCAAATCTGAAAAAGTGTGTACATTTGTATCTTCAAAAGCAACAGCGGTAATTCAAGTTTCAAAGTCTCAAAAATGCTACAACTACTGTCACAAACTGGATGAATGTGAAGTACTTTGTTAAAGGAGGATGAAAGCGTAATTAAGGAGCACTATTGGAGCGACTTTGATGGTTATTGGACTCAGGATTCATTCATTTAGACTCCCGCTGTATGAAGAAATTAAAGGACGGGGCAAGTGGAAACAATTCACAAAGGGATTAAACTGTTTAAAACACATGCTCAAAGTAAGCCTGATTTTGCCGATGTGTTTATGTGGATTCAAAAGTTGTAAATAATCTACAAAATGGAGGAGACCGATCTGATCGGAGCAACTGACAAATAATCCAACTGAAACCGGCATGGACAATGACTATGTTTTAAAAATGTGCTTATCCAGAAAAGCCTGGTTTGGACACTTTACGGGCAGAAGAAACATTTCTATTAAAGAAAGAATTATACATTTCTGTCTTTTTATGCCTTTAATAACTACTAACTTCAATCTTTTTAAAACCAATTAATCAATAATTTTTTTATATTTTATTCTAATGTAGAGACAAGGCTTTTAGCGACAATCATGTATTGCGTCACAATTGTATGTAAAATTAAAAAAATAAACCCCTGTGATCTTTGGCACGCCCCCAGGTTGGGAACCACTGCCCGAGAGCATGCACAGCTGTATCACCTATTTTACTCTAAATTGGACAGTCATTTACAAAATAGACCTTTCGCCTCTGTGGGACAAATAAAGGATTTCTGATTCTGATCCATATTAAAGAAGACCATTAAGGTTGAGAAGTATGGTCGTTTCTTCATAGATGTGTATACAATTGGACAGAGGAGCTACAAGAAATAATTTAAGCATAGGAACTTCTGCTTTGACACTTTTCAGTACTGGAGTTTGTCATGTGGTTGGGCTGGCAGTGTATACAAATTGGACTGTTCCACTTGGATTAAAACCTCTGAAGCTATTTTGTACATCTAGGAGCAATACATTGGTGGCCTTCCTCGCTCTTTGCCTGTCCTGTGGCCCCTCACTTTGTGGTTGAACCAACATCCCCTGTGATTGACTGTATCAGAATACTGAAGATGGCCCCGCCCTAGCCGAAGTTCTAACAGACCTTGATCATCTCAAAATGTTATAATTTGTCTGGTTTGTTGTACTATTGTTTATAAGAGCCGAAATCCATTTTGTGTATCAGCTTAACATGGTTGACTGCTTTGATCCAATTCAAGCAAAGAACATTAGAAATCTGGACTGCAAGTTGAATAATTGTTTGGGATAATTGCTCACCTTAACGCTGGGCTTGAATTATGAAATGTGATTCATATCATATCATTTGCTTGGTGACTATTGTTTATGAAAAAATCCCATGAAATTTGACGACAGTGTCCTGGAGCATGACCTTTTGTCTGGGACACACACATGCTCTGCCCAGGAGATAATAACTGAAATGTGTGTAGAGAACATTCTGCTTCATGACTGAAGGCATGTGCATTTCCTTTAATACACTGTAATGATAATCTACTTATTGCTAAAACACCTATGGATGATCCCAGTAAAGGTGTCCAGTCTGTCTATTCCCCCCCCCCCCCGTGTTATGTCTGTTGTTACTTCCTGTCTCTGTGTTTCCCTCATGTGGATTACTGATTCTGTTCACCTTGTGTTGTCCCCCCCTCCCCAGCTGTGTCTTGTCCTTGTGATTAGTCCTGCATGTGTTTGAGTTCTGGTTCTCTGTTAGCTGTTGTCAGTTGCTTGTAAGTTGTTAGAGGAATTGTTCTGGATTATCCTATGGAGGGTTTTGTTACTTTAGTTTGGCCTTGCCTTGTCCTGCTCTACTGATTAAAGGTATTTTCGGTTGAACCTTAGTCAGTCTGCATTAGGGTCCACCCTGCTCTGCTCTAAACCCTGACAGAAGTGTACCCTGATGACTGGTTAGAACCTGATCACGGCCCATGATGCATTGCTCTGCAGCGTACCGTCGACACAGGAGGGGGCTGCTCGGGTGGTCCCGGCCACCTGCCCGGGGAAGCAGGAGCACTTCACAGTTTGGGAGCGCTCCTCGATCTTGTTCTTGTTACAGCAGCGGTGCAGCGCCACCACCTCGCAGGTGCCGGTCCGGACCTGGTGCGCTGCTGGAGGAACACAGAGGAGAAGTCAGGGAGCATTCATTGGTTATTGTCTTCATTTACACACTGGTGGTTCTGGACTGAGTCCCAGAAGCCTCTCACTGGGGTCTCCATTGTCCGCCCTGCCTCCGCTCCTCTGTCTCAATAATGCACAGATGACCAGGGAGACACACCACACTTCACTTTTAAAATGAACTCTTTATCACAGCACTCAGCCTTCTGTGTCTTCTGAAAGGTGTTTCAAATGAGGACAATTTGGCATTATCTTAATTTGAATATATTTCTGAACAGAACAGTTTGTTAAAATGTGAGAGTAAAATGTTTCTCTCGAAGGAGTATTCTAGAAGGAATATTGGATATGTCTATGAACACTCCATAAATGAGAAAACATATATAAGTTATCTTTTAGGAATAACATGTTCCATAATTAGGCTATGAAGGATATATGGAGAAACCTCTCAGTAAACAAACGTTAGAATATAGATAGAAATACAATTTTGCATGTTTGACATTATTGCTACTGAAGTTGAGATTTGACTACAGGTGAACAGGGTCAAACTAATATTGGATAACACAGTGAAACTCCTCAAGTTGATTACTTTCAGTCTAGTTTTTTAAATAATTATGTTTCAATAGGCAAATCATGCATTATTTAATGCTTACCTTTAAGAGAATATACATACAAAAATATACAAATGTAGCTATTTTCTGTACAATATTTAAAAGAACATGTTATGGAAGCAAAATGGCCCAAACTCCATGAAAAAACAATGTTTATTTTATTTTTGAGGGAGAATGCTAAATGCATTCATACGCCTGTGTGTCCCATCTATACTATGACTGATGACATCAGTTCATCACGGCTGTTTTTTTTAATGGACACACTTTCTCACAGAAGACATAATAAAACAGTTTTCAAAGGGGGAGTAGTGTCTTTTGGGAGCCCCTCAGAAATGTCCTCTCTAAAAGTTTAAGTCCAAATCCAAGAATGGATATGGCTTTACCCACATCATTAAGAACTGTATTTTCACCCTGCTCAGTTTTGCTCACATTTGATGAATGCAAAGATACCTTTGAATAAATAATAAAGTATGACGTATGATATGGTAATAATTGGAACTGATACTGTTCTAGTTTTCCACAACAGCCTTTAAAATATCCAGGTATGTGAAGGGGAAAGTGCAGCGCTGCAGTATTTGGAGCCAATTTCCAGATCACGCTCCATTGTCTGAATTATTTAGAGCCTGAGCTACTCCTTTCACTTTGAATTGCATGTGACATTTTCTTGAGGTGTCCTTCTGCTGAGAGACTCACTGCTGCAGCAAACAGTAAATGTGAAATGATTGCGTGAAACTGGTCCAGACTGTGTACTTTTGCGAACCGCCGCTCCGCTAAACCAGTTAATTATGTTCTCACTTCAGCGTGTTACATCGGTGGACAGCAGTGCTTTCCAGCTGCTGAAACATCAATACTGAGACAACAGTCAGCCGCTCTGCTGAGGCTGAAAAAAACACGCAAAGATGTTCTGCAACTGGTGAGCTTCACTATATCCCTTAGAATCACCTACTGCAACCTTTTCAATTAAGAACGGAGGCAACACGGCACTTTCAATAAATTAAAGGGGCCCTATTCTGCTCATTTTCAGGTTCGTATCAGTATAGTGTCTCTACTTTAAAGAGTCCTCTCCTGCTGATGTTCAGGTGTTTATCAGTATGTAGTGTCTCTACTTTAAAGAGTCCTCTCCTGCTGATGTTCTGGTGTATATCAGTATGTAGTGTCTCTACTTTAAAGAGTCCTCTCCTGCTGATGTTCAGGTGTATATCAGTATGCAGTGTCTCTACTTTAAAGAGTCCTCTCCTGCTGATTTTCAGGGGCCGTATTCACAAAGGATCTTAGGGCTAAAAGTAGCTCCTAATTGGCGAATTTAGGAGAAACTCCTAAACATAATGGGCGTGTCAGTCTTAAATTTAGGACTCCTAATTGTATTCACTAAGAGCAATTCACAAAGTATTTTAGGGCTAAAAGTAGCACCTAAGTTTAGGAGAGCTTAAAAGTCCTCGAGAGGACTCCTAACTCAGTAAGACCTATTCACAAAGAATCTGAAAATGGCTGCGAGACGAAATGTTTTGGAGACAATGGAAGACTGTGAATTGATCAAGAGATATAGGCTAAATCGTGAGGGTATCAAACTTGTTGTGGAATTAGTGCGGGATGCAATAACATCCCCGACTAACAGGAATAACCCTATTAGTCCGGAAATAAAATGTTTGGCAACACTACGATATTTAGCAACAGGGAAAATGCCACTTTGCAATGCCGACGATTTAGGAATATCGCAACCATCAGTCAGCCGTGCCATAAACCAAACCATCAGCGCGCTCTCTAGACCACATATCATCCAACAGTTTATCCGGTTTCCTTTGGACAATCAACAACTACACAGGATCAAAGCCAACTTCATGGCAATTGCAGGTATGCCCGGTGTGGTCGGTGCTATTGACGGGACGCACATAAAAATAATTGCGCCATCAAAAGATGAGGACGTGTTCGTCAATAGAAAGAAAGTACATTCCATCAACACGCAGATTGTTTTCATTCATCATGATAGGGGGACTTGAACGGCGGTATGGGCTGTTATTGAAAGTGTTTAAGAGCTGGAAATATGCTCATTGGATAATAGTTTGCAGGATGCTTTTAATTGCCTCCTTGATTTAATGCAATTTATGTATTTTTATTGTTTGCTCTCTCTCTTTAACATGCATATACAACATCATTATCGTGGTCTGCACAAACTTGTCATCATGCGTTTATTCTGCTAACTGCACTGTCCATAACTATTTGATAGGAATACATTTCTAGCCTAGGCTCTTTCCTTGTTTTTCGGTGATTTAGTGGGCTCGTTTGTGGGATGTTGCGGATGAGTTTCACCGAGACCGCCTGCTCTGAACAACCAATCACCGTACTGACCGCTTCTAAACTCATGCACGAGAATCGACGTAATCCATAGCAACGGCGCGTCACTCTTAGTTCAGTCTTAGTGATTTATCCTTAGTATGAGTAGGTCTCAGCGGCTTTGTGAATAACTTTTAAGAAAAAACTCCAACGTAAAACGTTTTAGCGCGAGTTAGGAGCACTCCTAGCGGTAAGATAAAATGCTTTGTGAATACGGCCCCAGGTGTATATCAGTATGTAGTGTCTCTACTTTAAAAAGTCCTCTCTTGCTGATGTTCAGTGTATGGGAGAGAAACTCCCTCTGGAAGGATCACAGGGATTTTATTTTATATAACACACTAAGGGACAGGGAATACCCCAAAAAGCAGAATAGGGCCTCTTTAAGTCGGAGTGTTATATACTTGCACCATATGCTCCTTCCCTCCAATTGCATTGCATTGACCCAATGGCTGCCCTTACACATTTAGATAACAGCAGGCGCAAAAGGACTAATGCGACAATTCACATTGCTCTAATCGCTCGAGTTTGACCGCGGCTGTCAGCTGTGTTTACTCGCGTCATTCAAACAAGACACACTGGCGAGGAGGCGGGGCTTATCTCCATGATGTAGATACTATGGTAGGTACTGCCAACAATAAAATGAACATATTTTACAATGATTTAATTGTAATACATGTTTTCAAATATTGCCGAAGTAACTACTGATATCAGTTTGTAAAAACCATGAATTCATGATCTGGAGAATGTACAGATGGTAGGTAAACACTTTTACAATGCGTGTTTTCTGAATGGAGATCTGATCGATCAGGCTAGGCTAACATGTAGCTGCTCCATCCACAGGCACAATGCGAGACAAAAATGAAGCAGTGAGTCTGTGGCAGAGATGGAGTACTCGAGTCCTGGACTTGGACTCGAGTGCCGATTTTCGGGACTCGTGACTCGACTCGGACTCGCGCACTGATTGACGCGACTCGAACTTGGACTCGTGAATTCTCGTGCACGGTGACTTGGACTCGGACTCGAACACAGATAATGATGACTTGGACTCGGACTCGACTCGGACACTCCTTGGGTGACTCGGACTTGGACTCGGACTCGAACACAGGTAATGATGACTCGGACTTGGACTCGAGCAAGTTTTCTCTGGATTCTGATGTCCTCTGTCCTGGCGTGTGCACCTAAGAGGCGAGTTCAGTAGTGGGCCCCGCTATTCCAGTCTGAAGATGTCTAGAGACACACCCCGCATCATGCTGTATGCTTTTGCACATTCTGCTTCCACATTGGAAAAGAGCAGCGCAAAATGCTCGTTATGTGGAAACAATATTGAAGAGAAGGCTCCGTAATACATTACTCTAAGGATCGAGTTCAGACATATAGGCTGTCTTGAACACTATCATCAGAGTGATCTAATCAATAAATAAAGATTCAGCCGATAACACGAAAGCACATGGCTACTTAAGATGCAGAATGACGTCCTTTTGCATGCTATGTAGCCATGTGCTTTCTGGGGCTAAATATTTATTAGTAAACCGATTTAACTGGTAAAAGTTCCTTTAAAATAAGAGCCCCGTTATTACTATCAAAATAAAAGTGCAAAACGAAAACTTTACCATAGGAAAATATTGGCATACAAATATAATCACTTCTCTAAAAGGTAACTCATTTTAAATATAGTTTATGTATCTATAATAATAATAATAATAATAATATTAGTAATAAGCTTTATATTTGTATAGTGTGGTGATTGACATTATTCACCCACGGATCTATGGGTTGGGGTATTGTTCCGCACGGACATTTTAGTGAGCCGGACTTCCTGTTTCCGCCGTTCTTCGCTTCCCGTCCATGAAGTTGTTTACATGTGTGTTCCGATGCTAAATAAAAGTCTAGCTTGTAGCTTCGATACCCCGCCTCCTACTCCCATCTCTCGGCACCACAATAGCACCTATTACAAGAATTGTAGCCAAACTCGCTTCACAGCAGTTCAATAGACAGATTAGTATAACATGACATGATAAAAGCAATGTAGAGGAGCAGCTACATTTTAACACATATATCCACGAAGATTAATACATGAAGACTTGTGACTCGGACTTGACTTGGACTCTTCTTAGGTGACTCAGACTTGGACTCTGACTCGAACACAGGTAATGATGACTCGGACTCGACTCGGACACTCCTTGGGTGACTTCGGACTCGGACTCGAACAAAGGTAATGATGACTCGGACTCGACTCGGACTCTCCTTGGGTGACTCGGACTTGGACTCGGACTCGAAGAGTGGTGACTCGAGAGTGACTTGGACTCGTGAATTCGTGACTTGACTACAACACTGGTCTGTGGTTTCTACATTTATAACTTTTCTCCAGTCTCTGAACAGATATGAGGAGATGTTAGCTCTGTGAGCTAACTGCAGCTGTTTTGTTTTTCTGATTCAACGTCAGTGACGGCAGGCTGAGATCCTCACCGCTGATTGGCTACGGGGAGCGAGCGTAGCGCAAATTTGAAGCTCTCCCCAACACGCAAGTCACGTCATTTCCTTTACATGTAATCGCGACGCGCAAAAAAGTTGCATCGTGTCCGGTGTAAACGCACCATAAGACTCATGAATTTAAAAGGCAAATAGAGCAAATCAGAACAGAATAATTTTGGTTTTGAGTGTGCACTCAATGTTGATACCTGTGTGCTCTATCTATCCCTCTGATGTGCATCCTCATATATACAACATAAAGCAGGTAGTTTCCCAAAAGCAGCTGAATTCTTACTCATGGACAAAACAAGAAACCATATGAGAGACAACAGGCTGAGCTGCTTCAGATGTAACCCATGTTGCTGGTCTTTCTCTGAAGGAGAGCTTCACACTGAGAGGCTGGGGTTTTTCTGACTGGATTTGGAGTACTACATGCATTCCCACCCAGCGGCCCCTGCCCGCAGATACAGAGGAAAGCATTTCACTCAGGAATCAGTCTGTCCTGCACACCAGCTTTAAACCTGCTGCGCTGTGACTGAGAGGATGTCATTTAATAAAAAACATATAAAGAAATTAGTAAATGAGACATCAGTTGAGAGCATCCCATGTGGACAGTATTCCCTGGATCCCCTCCACACAGACTTGCTGTAGATCAACTCATTGTTTTGTAAAGGTGGACAGGTCCCATCTTCCTATTTTGATGACTCATCATCAGATTGTTTGAAGAGTATTTCCCTGTGGTGTGTGAGTTTCAGAAACTCACATCCGGTGTGTCATAGCACTAAGAAAAGTAACCAAAACACCTGACAACTCCCGGGTCTCCATCCACAGCCCAGCCTCACACTGAACAATAATCACATGACCCTGTGACTAAGCATACATTGCTCTCATGTAAGTGGACACATGGGCTTTATGAAGGACGTGATAAAAGAACAATCTTAATTTGTAAGTACCCATCTCTTTCTTGGACGTTATTCAGCTCCTCTCTTAATTTAAAAAAATGTATACCAGCTGTTGTATGATATTGGCATGGCATGTGCAGCTTGTGAAAGGCTCACATTCTGCTCGTTGATGCTTTTAGTAACACCAGAACTGACGCTGTGGAAATTCCCAGGTTTATTTTTGGTTAGGTTTATTTACCAGTACCTTGATTTTACCACTGCAGTTTTGAATTGTTTGGTGCATCTGGAATCGACTTCTCTTGTTATTCAGTCAATTAAAGTTCAAGAGACTGTTGCTGCCTCACGGCCAAGGGTCCACATTAACCAGTTAAGCCCCGAGCCTGTTTTTCAGGTCTCAGGCTCGAAAATGACATTCCCAGAACAAATGACCATATCTTCCCTTCTAAAAGGGTTAAATTAATAATCCTTTTTCTCAAAGCAATGATAAACCTGTGAGTTGGATGAAGGAAAGTCAGAATCAGTACAAAATTGTTTTATTTTAAAGTAAATTCAGATTGAACATAGTAAAGAAATGTAAATGATTGTGTCTTAAACATTAAAACCACCCTTGAATGATGGGGTAGAAGACTTAAAGCTATATAATATATAATAAGTAAGATTGATGCAAAACAAGTGACATTTCACCTTTTTAGAGAGGTTTAGCAACAAAAAAAAACACTTATGGGGTGATTTGGGTGGATTTGCCATATCTCTGGCCCCCCTCGGTCGATTTTGATGATTGACATCTCTTTTCAACCGTTAGAGCCAATAGAAGTCCCTAAAATCCATCTAAACATTAACCATTGGTGAATGAGTGATGTGTAGCCAGAATGCCCAAAACCGGAAGCTGTCATGCACTCTGGTAGCAGCTAATATGAAAACTCAGTTATTGACAAAAATATGAATATGGATTATCAGTAATCATTTCAGACACATTGGATTAACCTATGGATTAACCTTCAGCAGCGTTTTTATCGTTTTAATACCATTGAACACAACTTTTGATCAGAAACAGCAAAAGGCAAGACATATTGGCCGTGTTTGCTCCATAAAGCTACGTTGTGTGATGTCTGTGTTTGCTTCCCCTGACGCGAGTTCTGATAACTCAGTGATGATACTTATACTTCTTGTTTGTGCAGATCCGATAAGTAATGAGGGTATTTTAACGTGAGTTCTGTGCTAAGTGCGTTAGCATTTTTCTGCTCAGGGCTAATTCAGAGCCTTTGTTATTAAGCAAGTGGGATTTATCTTTTATTACTATACTGTAGCATGTCGTTTTTTTCCCAATGTCACGGATATAATCATATTCTGCATTGAATAAGATACATTGAATCATTTAAAAAAAATTGTATTTAGTTTCTATTTAACAAAATAAATGTGGTTTAATCCATGTGAGTTTACAACTACTAAAATAAGTTGGTTTTTCTATCACATCCGACGGGAGGAAATGCAGCCCGGCTCTCACTACCGATTTTTTATCATCATTTAATCATCATCTTTACGATCATTTAATGTAGTAGGCTATTATGTTCGCTGAATTGACATGAAAGCACTAACAAATATGAATATGCTGTAGTCAACTTCATTAAAAAGTTATTAACTTGCCTAAACTCAGTAATTCACTAAAGTAGGCTTCAAAACAAAACTCTCCCCTCCCCCCTCTGTTAACTAAGGCCCCGCCACACGAGGACACATACGGCTAAACGCATAGGATTAACGCAAACGCAAAAAAGCTTCCGTCCACACGCAATGTTCACCGGATAGTGTCTGTCCACACGAGACAGCTCCGTTTAGCTCCAACCGCTGGAGAAGCTGCAGTACATATGCAGGAGCCTGTAAGTGCCGCTGTAACTTCCTCTACAAAAAAAGGCGAAGAAGCATGGTTGTCATGGTTGCCCTTCTGTTTATTCTCCGCGGTGGGGGTCGGGGGAACTGGGCAGAGTTTTTCGCCAGTCAACGTGTGTTAAAGTTTAAATCTTCCGGACAAAATTATAAAAGTGCCAGTCGAAGGTCTTCTTTGTTATTTATTGAGCTTTAAAACAAATGAATAACGAATCTATATAATATAATAATATAATACATGGAGCCTCTCTTTTTCCTCCCTCTCTTCGGACAGCGTCAGTGTCTGTCTCATGCAGCAGCTGATCCAGTAATGAGTGACCCGGCCGACAGTAAAAATAAACATATTTATAACTAGTTTAGGTAGTTTGAGAGGTAATTAAAATAGCTAAGGCCGATGATCTGATTGAAGTGTGTGTTTTGCTCCGTTCACCGCTGCATCACAGCGTGAGGAGCTGCAGGTGAGCAGAGCTGCGTGTCTCCGTCCTGTCAGATTAGACTTCACTCGCGTTTATGTCCATATCGAGAGAAAGATAAATAATCGGAATTCAGTGTGCAGTTTACTTTGACGCGGGGGTGAGCAGCAGAGGTGGGGAAAGGCGGGGCTATTGCGTCATCATTATCAGAAAATGATCGTATAGGGCGCACACACGGAGCCGTTGGACCGCCCAGAGCATTGCGTATGCCGTTCTATCCACCTTGAGACCCGTTATCGTTTCCGCAGTTGTTTACTGTCATATTCGGTCGTCCTCGTGTGGCCGAACGGTCTATATGACACTAAACAGTAATGCAAATGACCGTTTTCGTCCTCGTGGAAGCAAGTAGTATGTTGGGGACTCTCTTTGTTTCAAATAATGGGCCATCAGAATGTGACAACTCTCCCATCCCCCTTCTTCTCCATTGCCGGTATAGGTCTTGATAAATGGTATAAAACAATTAAAACATTGCAAGCTGAGGCTGTGAAATTGTCTGTAATATTATTGCCATAACGATCACACATTGAGTTTATTCACAAATGTTGTGCAATGAAAAAATCTGACAGCCCCCCTTAAGCTGATCAACACATGCAGTGCAGCATTGTCGGTCTGAAAGGGTCTCTGGAATATCAAACAAAGTTTTAAAAACAGTGACGGGGTCCAAACTCAGAGGTGGAAGAAGTATTCCGATTATTTACCTTAGGGCTGTCAGTCGATTAAAATATTTAATCGCGATTAATCGCATGATTGCCCATAGTTAATCGCGATTAATCGCAAATTAATCGCACATTTTTTATCTGTTCTAAATGTACCTTAGAGGAATATTTTTCAAGTCTTTAATACTCGTATCAACATATGAGTGGACAAATATGCTTTGTGTAAATGTTTATTATCATTTGAACAATGAAAAATATTCTCATGAATATTAAACACAACAACCTCTGAACATTACAAGCTTCGCCTCAATTCAATCTGGAACCTCTCTCATACAATAGTGTGTGTGTGTGTGTGTGTGTGTGTGTGTGTGTGTGTGTGTGTGTGTGTGTGTGTGTGTGTGTGTGTGTGTGTGTGTGTGTGTGTGTGTGTGTGTGTGTGTGTGTGTGTGTGTGTGTGTGTGTGTGTGTGTGTGTGTGTGTGTGTGTGTGTGTGTGTGTGTGATCGTTGGAACTATGTGCAACTCAAGGCATACTGTATGCTCGAACGGGAGCTGCCTGGACACTGCAATCATGTTGCGCGCACTATCCGTGCTGAGCGTGCTGACTTTTCGTACAATGTCCCACTGTCTGGCTACCTGCATAAAATCAAGTGCTCGGCGCAGTTGTCGGCGAAATGTCACTCCTCTGTTTTCATTTAAACAGCTCCTTATATCCATTAGCGCAGCTAGCTACTACCAGATGCTAACAACAACAACAACAACAATACACGAAAGGTCTCTCTCTCGCGCCACACATACACACACCCTCCTGGTCCTCCCGATGGCCAGTCAGTGCCTGCCGGTGATCGTGGAAGTGTGGTCTGCCGGAAGCAGACGGCAGGAGCGGGGCTGTCAGCATCAGCTTGTAGATGGTATTTTAAACTCGATGCTCCCTGAAACTACGGGGCGGCCGAGGACAAAAAATAAACATGCGTTAATCGCGTTAAAATAATTAGTGGCGTTAATTTTTTTCTGTATTAACGCGTTATTAACGTGTTAACTTGACAGCCCTAGTAAAAATACGTGTTAGAGGCAAATGTCCTGCATTCAAAATGGTCAATTGGCCAAGTGAAAAGTATTATCATCTGAAAGTAAAATGAATCATTATGTTATTAGTATTAAATACATATAAGTATTTTTACAACTTGTATTTAGAAATACTCCGTTGTAATTATTGATGCATAAATGTGTTCATCCATTCAATGTGGCATCTGCTATAATGGGGTTAATTACTTAATAATACAACTGAATATAATACGTGATTGTTTGTAACCTTTATTTATCCAGATTGGCCCCGTTGAGATCATAGATCTCTTTTTCAAGGGAGACCTGCAGAATGATAATGTATGAGTTGATTTACTTCCATCTACTGTAGCCTACTGTGTAAAAACATCACAACAATATTCCAAACAATATACTGCATATTAAAGCAAACTATTGTAAAGGTAAAAGTATGAGCATAAAAAAGAAATAAGTGTAAACATTTACATTATTATTATTATTATGATGATTTAATATATAAAGACTATATATTATTTTATTAAAATTAAGATAATAAGATTAGATATACTTTATTTGATCTAAAATATTGATGTTTTTTCATTATAGTAGCCTGTGAAAACCATAACAAATAAGTGATTAAATGCTACAGTATTCAGCAAACACAACTACAGAGCTGCAAACATTGCAAACAAACTAAGTTCTACAACACCCAGTTGTCTTTGTGTATTTGTGAATGAAGCGCCATCTCATGGTTAAATCCTGAAATTGAACAAATGGGGAAATCTGGCAACGCCCTCTCAGGAAATAGTGGGAGGGCTTTAAAATCCCAGCCACTGGGATCCGCTGGGCTTTTGGTTGGAATCTGCTGGGTGGAGTCCTATCTAGAGTGCTACATCTGTAGATGTGACTGGAAAATACTATACTATCACTGATGATCACCTCTCAGCTGTCCTTCAGATATCCACCTCAGACACTAGAGGCTTCTCAATTCTTAAATTTCCCCTCCTCGACTCCCCCCCTCGACTCCTATCCTCAAGACTTAGTCCCGCCCACAGGAGATGCGAGCGGAGGGCCGAGGAGGGGAACCGAGGAGAGAGGAGGGGAAGCAGCAGGCGGTTAGAGAAATGAGAACTCCTCTCCTCTGAGCGGTCTTTTTAAAGAGACGTCCATTAATGATGACAGGAGGCACAGCAGCCCTCTGTCTGATGGACAGAACTGTGTTCATGATGACTTATATATTTACTTTGATTCATTGACAGTGGGGTATAATGAGACAATAACAGGCTACAGATGCAGGGACACACACACACACGTATATATATATTTATATAAATATATACAATTTCAGAATTAGACAAGTATGAGAGCACTTTCATAATAACGTAACACAATCAGAGACTGGATATATCCCCCCCCCCCCCCCCCCCTTCTCTCTGGTCGCTGAAATGGGGAATTGAGATTACGGGCCAAAAGTTGTATTTACAAGAATTAAAAGTAAGCATAGGACAACAAACCAACTGAGACCCGTCTGTCCGCCGAACCTACGCACTGTACAACACACACACCTACACACTGACTGTTCCACACAAATATCTACACACTGTACCACACACACCTACAGCTCCTAAAGCATAATCAGGCTACAGCCATTGTGTATTTTATTATGTGAAACACTAAATGGTCTTAGAAAAATATCGACTCTTTGTTTGTAGATATCTACTAAACTACAGCATACAAATACTGAGAGTAATGTAGGCCTGTTATAATGAGTGATATATTTTACACACTGCTCTGCTTTCTGCACGGACCTCACAGCTGTGTACCAGTAACAGCTCATACAAATATGTAATGTACTGCATTCTACAATGGGAGAAAATGTATATTGAGCAGACTTACAGATGTAGCGCTTCATTTCAGACGCCTACCCGTGCGGGTCCGTGATCTGCACGGGGTGGGCCCCTGCTGAAAAGGAAAACCCCCCCGCAGGACTTGATACGCCCCCTTGATAAATAAATGTAATTTTAATGTAACCAGCTGCAATGGATCATGGATCCACCAGGGGGAGCCGTGAAAAGCTGCCACACTGGAACTCATGTGAAATAAACAGCTGATAGATCTACAGGTATCTGATATAGCGGATATTTGTTAAGATCCATATCTCACGGATAGGATCATATTCTGTGCTAAATAAGAGACATGTAATCATTTACAAAACATCACCATGTTTTTATTTAACAAAATAATGGTGTTTAATTCTCAAACAAACGATTTTCAATCATCATCCTCACGATCATTTAATGTATCATATGTTCGCGAATTGAAATTAATGCACTAATCCATGTAGTTTAATCCACGTGAGTTTACAACAACAAAAATAATCAGTTTCTTTTTATATCACATCTGACTGGAGGAAAATGCAGCACGGCTCTCACTACCGATAATTCTAATCCCACGGGCAAACAATAATATGTACAGTGTTAATAGTTTACTGTATTATTAGTGTCTAATATTACTGCTATAACAATCACACATTGAGTTGTTAAAATCAGACCGTTGTTTTTTTTTAAACAGTCTGAATGAAACGGCAGCTCTCAGGTGATCAGGTGTGTGTTTACCAGTGTTTACAAACTAACGCACACAACTACCTTTTGCGGTAACTAATAACGTTACTAGTTAACTATTCCCATTCAGTAACTGTATCAGTTACTGTGATTTAAATGGGTGCGTTACTGCGTTACATTATGTGATCCAACTGAACCGAATCTCCCTGCGGATGTAATTTACAGGCGAATACAGCGATGCCCTCTCACATTACCATGGAAAAGTTAAAGTGACCAGAGAGGAGTGATGATTGGTTCATGCGGGGTAAAATTTCAGGGTAAGCCGATCAGAGACAGAGTTGGGCGGGTCTTGCCTTATGGGGAAAATACACAGACACACAAATACTTGCTAACACACACACATACACGGCAACGCCCACCACCAGCACACACACTATGGCAGATGCAAGTATCAGCGAGAGCAGCAGGGCATTTACAACTTGGAGATATAACCACTATTTTCAATTTGTGGGGATAAAGGACGCAAAAAATATTACGGTCAAATGTAAACTGTGTCCAGGACAGAAAGCATTTTCCACATCGAATAACAGCAATGCCAATCTCCTGAAGCACCTAAGTAATGTGCATGGGGCTATAAAACTAGTCGCCAAAGACCCCACCGTCTCAACCACCGGCAGTGACCCAGATGGAGCAACACCATCTAAACAGCCAAAAAACGATTTTTTTTAAATCGCCACATGTCACCCAGAGTCAACTAAACAGATTGATTGCTGAAAATAGTTTGTTTGTCTTCAGTGTCCGTCTGGCAGTTTATTATTTATCTAATTGTTACTGCCAAAAGAGTGTAGTTCTTGTTTAATTGTTACACTGCCAACATAGTGTAGTTGTTGTTAATGTGTATACTGTGGTGATTGACATTATTCACCCACGGATCTATGGGTTGGGGCAGCGCCGTATAGACTGAGAGTTACGTCATCTCCGTTCACTCCAATGGACCACTTTTTTACAGCAATGGCGGATCGTGGAGCCTCTCAATCGTTCCCCGGAAGTTAGCGCCAAGGCTAGCAGAGCTGTAGAGTTGCAGCATAATAGACCGTTCGTGACGGACTTTTAAAGGTAAGAAGAAGTTTAAAGATTTATATTGCGGATATTATCAGTACATCTAGACTTGCCACCCGTTCCTTGAAATACGTATTTGTTACGTAATTGGGAATTAAATGTTGCGTTCCGCATTGAACCAATACGGAACGCAGTTTGTCCCGTATTTTCACAATCTGTCCCATGCACGTCTGTCACAGACACACGTGAACACTGAACTAACAATAATGAACAAAATAAAGGACAGGAAATATTAAAAACAGCAAAATATGTTGGCGGGAGGTGCGCAAGACCTTCCGCGGACTCTCCTCTCTGCTCTGCCTCTGTGCCAAATCCTGTCTGTCTGCCTGTCAGCCCGGCCCGGCCCCTTTGCGCTGCCTGTCGTCGTTACGCTCGCTACGTTACGTCATTACGCCGCTCTGTCGCGGCGTGATTTTTAAAAACAAATACAATAAAACAAGATGTCTTCAGATACGCCACCTCGTCCTCAAAAGAGGAAACACCGACAACAGAAATACAGACGAGAATGGGAAGAGGCAAACCAGTGGCTTGATAGGGTCCCTGAAGATGACTACAAGGCAAATTGCAAAGCATGTCGCAGAACATTTTCAGTGTCGCACGGTGGGCTGTCTGATGTCAAACAGCACGCAGCCGGGGATCTCCACTCAAGAAATATCAGAACACAAAGGAGCCAAGCACCAGTGTCAAGGTTCTTCATAGCTGAAACATCTCCTGAGATTGATTCGGTATGATTTTAAAGTCTATTAAATAAACGTGTATTTAATATTATCAATATAGAATGAAATGTAACCATAAAGAACATCTCTGATTCAGAATCAGAACTCTTATGTTGTTATGCTAATGCTGCTCATTTGAAATTATTCCTAATAGATTAACAGCAAATAAATACTGTGAATAAATAGGCCTACTGTGAATAAATACGATTGATTGATTGATTGATAAATAAAATAAATAGTGACAACAATATGAAAGTAATAATCTGACATCATCCCATTCCCCCCTCTAGATTACTGCAGCTGAGGTGACACAGGTATACCACACAGTAAAACATAACCTCAGCTACAACAGTGCTGACTGTGGACACAAGCTCAATCAAAAGACTCTATCTGATTCCAAAATGGTGAAGAAGATGACTTTGGGGAGAACAAAGCAAGAGGCACTGGTGAAAGACGTCCTGGCCCCGAAGGCAGTGGGTGATGTTCTCAAGATCTTAACATCTCCACCCCTCCCATTCTCCATACAGACCGATGCTTCCAATAAAGGGAACAGGAAGATGTTTCCCCTTGCTGTCCAGTACTTCACTCCAGAGTCTGGTGTCACCAACAAAATGCTGGACTTCATAGAGAATCCAGATGAGTCAGCTGCTGGGATTGTAGCTCTCCTGGAACAATCCCTTGAGAAATGTGGCTTGTCAATGGATCAAGTGACTGCATTCAGTGCTGACAACACAAATGTCAATTATGGTATTCACAACTCTGTTTTCACCAACCTGAAGAGAAAACAAAACGATCTGCTGCGAGGAAACTGCCATGCCCACATAGTGCACAACACAGTGAAGCACGCCCTTGACAAGCTTACTGTAGATGTGGAGAATGTTGTGCTGAAGGTCTATGGCCACTTCTCCATTTCAGCAAAAAGAAGAGAGTCACTCAAAGAATTTTGTGAGTTTTGTGACGTTGAATTCCAAGAGATCCTACGACATGTGACAACCAGGTGGCTCTCCCTCAATCCAGCCATCCATCGGCTGATGCAGACCTGGACTGCACTGAAGTCGTACTTCATCAGTCTAGGAGACGAGTGTCCCAAGCAAGTGCAAGCTTTGTTAAAGCTCAACAGAGACTCAACTGTGGAAGATGAAGACATTGTGGAGATTTACCTTCTTTTCTGCAACAATATACTCTCCCTCTTTGAGGAAGTAGTAAAGAGCCTGGAGAGCAATAGAACCACCTGTGTTGAGTTGTATTCCATCATGGATGAATTCAGGCAAAAGCTCATACAGAGACGAGACGACCAGTTCTGGGTACCTAACAAGGCAAAAGCTGCAGCGCCTCCTCCCTCATGACGCACACATGGCAAGGGCCGAATTCACTGCATTCCTCAATACAGCCATTTCATATGTTGAGAAATGGTTCGACTTCTCCGAAGAGAACTGGTTCTTCTCACTGCAGCCTCTCTTACTCCAACATGGCAACCTGACCTTTAATCAAATTGAGAAGGTGGCTACCAAACTCAACCTCATCAATAAATTGAAGATGAATGAGCTTTACGATGAGTGCACCACAGCCAATACAATCCTGAGGAGGCTCAGAGAAGAATATTCTGATGCATGGAAGTCCAAGGGTGTGGCTGCGAGGTGGATGGCTGTGTTTAAAGAAGTGGATGTGCCCAACATGCTCTCCATCATGAGACACATCCTGAGCATCCACTGGATACGTGGAAAGGATCTTCTCCAGAATGACCAACAAGTGGAGTGACTGCAGGAGCAGGTGCTCAGTGGAGCTCATCAGGAGTGAGCTCCTCATTACTCTGAACTTTGAGCAGACCTGTCCAGAGTTCCACACTACAGCTCTGAAAGACAAGGAGCTGCTCAGTGCTGCAAGAAGTAACAAGAAGTACTCCTGGAAGAAGAAGTGAGGAAGAGAGGGGACTGTTTAAACCTGTTCTAACAAAAAAAAGGACATAAAGGAGTTGAGGGAAGCTATGCACTTTATTTTTTATCTGTTTATTAGTTTTATGTTATGCACTTTCTTTAGGCGTATCTTGACTCCACTGGTGGATCCCAGTTATGAAGCAGAGGGTATGCGGCCAGGTTCAGACTTGGCTCAGGGAGTGATGTTATCAATCTTTTCATTTGTCATTTTGTTCAATCAGATAATCATAACAGGTTCACAAAAGTGTTTCATTTTAAGATGATTCGTAAAAGAGTCCTCAGGCAGGCTTTGTTACAGCTGTTACAGCACTTTATATGCATATAATACAGACTAGCATATGCTCAAGTTCAGCCTAGGTCAGTCTAATCACCCGTAACAAGTTTACAAGTGTGTTTCATTTCATTGTTTTCTGCCTTAAGTTTAATTGTTCCCAAATGTTACACTTAAAGCACATTCTATTGTAGCTTATTTAATTTAGGTGCTGTTCTGTTTCAGTTAACGTGCCCTATGCAGGCAGGCTTTGTTTAATTTACTATGGCTATGCTCAGGTTCAAATGTTACACTTAAAGCACATTCTATTGTAGCTTATTTAATTTAGGTGCTGTTCTCAGGTTCAGGCTAGTTCAGCCTATGCACAGTATGTATTTAAACATACAAGTTTACAAGTTCATTGCTAATAAAGCACTTTAAACTAAGTATGACTACAGTAAATGCTTTCTTGACTACCCCTTCCTTACTGACCACCAAGTGACCCCAGGGCCCAGAGGCTATTATGGTATGTGAAATCATGTCAATTATTTAAATCAAAGCATTTTGGTTCATATAAAAAATAGATATATTTCTATGCATTTCAGGAGTTTCGGACACCCGCGCGGCGTGAGGGGTGTTCCTTATTTCTATTTCTGAAAGGTGGCAACCCTAAGTACATCTGATTCAAATTAACATGTGTATTAAAGGATGTCAGTGGATTATCCCTAAATTAGTAGATTAAGGGAACGTTTACAGATAACAGATAAAGCTAGGATTCCGGATCAAGTTAGCAACACACGTTGAACAGCCTTTTAATTGTAAATTCCGTTCTCTTAATGTCATTTCGTCCAACGTTGTTGAATTAGAGAAGAGGGGCTTCTAAAAGGGATTGTATGCGGGGGTGGAGGGAGTTAAATATTAGATCAATATAATTTTGGTGCGTGTAAGAGTGAGTGTTTTTAGCAGAGCCATATTGTGTCCTTGTGATTATGTTGATTATTACCTGTCTGTATAATGTTGCAGCTCAGCTGATTTTGGATTGATGGCAAAGGGAGAGGGACTTAAGTGAGAGTGAAAACACAAGGTAAGTTTAATACTACTGTTTTATATAAGTAAGCATACTAAACATGTATTCTATCACTGTATTATATAAGTAATCTTGTTAGTAACCTACTGTATGGCAGGTGGAGGGGCAGTGATGTTACAGGTGGAGGAGCAAAACTGCAAGACTGCAAACTCATAAGACAGAGAAATCAAAGTTTGTTCTCCAGAGAAGAGGTTGATTTCACTTCATTTATTTCATATTTTCTAAAGATGTGGAAATGGCAACAAAAAAAACTTGAGAGCTGCAACCAAGACAACTGTAACAACATGAGTAGAGAGCCACCAAGGTTTTTCAAGTCCATCTCTTACTCCATTTTGCCAACCCAAATGTCCAGGTACATGACGGGACACCTTGCTTCTTTTTGTTGTTTGCGCTCCTCTGGCTGGGTGCTGGCAGGTGGAGGGCAGTGATGTTGGCAGGTGGAGGGCAGTGATGCTGGCAGGTGTAGGGCAGTGATGTTGGCAGGTGGAGGGGCAGTGATGTTACGGGTGGAGGGGCAGTGGTGTTAGCTGTTACACACCAGGCTCAAACTTAACACATTGCATCCTTCTTTGCAGTGTCCTTATTCCTGGAAGGGGAATCTGAAATTCCTGCAGAGTTTTGTAACCCGTTGGTCCGCACGCAAAGCGAATTTTTAAAGCCTTCTTAATTGTCTCATTGCTCCATTTCACCCCCTTTGTGGTGAGTCTGCCTAATGCCTTAAGTTGGTCTTTTTAAAACGTTTTCTTATATTTCTTGTCCCTAATTTTCATTGTTTTCTTGAGAGCTGCATTTTCCTTCCTGATTTTTCTTAGTGCAGACTTTGCTTTTTTGGTGATTCCTTCTTGGCTCTTTGATTTTCTCTTTAATTTTTTTAATAGATCTGTTTGACTGGCTGCTGGTTCCCTCGTATGCTGACTGGCTGCTGGTTCCCTCGTATGCTGACTGGCTGCTGGTTCCCTCGTATGCTGACTGGCTGCTGGTTCCCTCGTATCCTGACTGGCTGCTGGTTCCCTCGTATGCTGACTGGCTGCTGGTTCCCTCGTATGCTGACTGGCTGCTGGTTCCCTCGTATGCTGACTGGCTGCTGATGGCTGAGTGGGTGGTGTCCACCCTCCCTGTCTCTCCTCACTAGCCATGTCCTCTCTTTCTTCACCCTCACTTTCCTTTCTCTCAGTCTCCTCATCCCTTCTTCCCTCAATCTTTGAGACTAATGTAAGTAGAAGACATGGCACTGTAGATTTTCGAACATTTAAAATATTATACCACTTAAAAATAAGAAATATGACTTTTGTTACTAAGAGTTCATACTTATTATACCTGTGTCACCTTTCACATTATAGCTGTGATCATGAGCTATGGGCTTTGTAGATACAGGTCCCGGGGTGAATCGTGGTGCAGGGGCCCTTCTCTTTTTGACCACAGGGCAATGCACGAAGATGGTGGGTATAGCCTCTGCTCTCAGCCTAGTCTTGCCCTTTTTTGTCTTGACAAACTGGTCTGCATCAAAATGTGCCTGCGGAGTGACTTGAGGTTACTTCACACACAGAACAACTCAGTTTTGACTGCCCACATACATATTCCCTAGTGGTTGAATACACAGTATTAGGAAACACTTTATACTTACTGGACATGTTATACTCATTACATACTGTATATAAAATATGACCAAGAATGTGAGACAACTTTATAGAAATTCATATCACATCTGTTACTGATACCATTTGTCATACTTTGTTAAACTCACAAATAATAAAGTTCCATAACTTCAGTTGGGAACAAAGACCACACCTTATCTCCCCAAGGCAATTTCCCATCCAATAGGTGTGTATAACCCTTTCTTCTGTCTGTTACTCCCTCTTTCAGCACAAGAACAAGAGGGGGATTCAATGGAGCCTGAATACCTGCATTGAGACCCTCACCCTGCACCCTGAGTCTCAACTCTGTGTTTTTCAAGCCTTTCCCTGTTTTTTTGTATTAAACAAAACATTAAGCTTTCCCAATGGTGTGGTTTTCGTTTTGTGAAAAAGTGCAAATGCAGTGTTTGTATATAATAACCTCACATATTTTTTTGCTGTTGGTCGTGAAATTGCTCCTGCTGACTTGAGCCAGCCATTTTTTCCTCCGCTCTGTGTCAGTGGGGAAGCCGTACATTCGTACTCCTTTCTCTGAGCAATTTGGGCATCCCCAGGCAGCACAGCAAACCATGGTGGCGACTAGGAGGCAGCACAGCAAACCAGGACAACACGGAGGAAAAGGCACAGACAAACTGCATGATATGCTATTCAATGTTTATTGAATTCCATGTATTTGCAATGGATGTTCCTAAAACAACACATTTAACATCATCATCATCATGCTGCTGCTGCTGCTGCTGCTGCTAGTCCTTTGATAGTCACCTGTCGGTCTCCTGTCCTTTCTGAAAGCCATAAAGATGACATTAGTCATTTCGATAACTTGTGTCCTCAATTACCATGGGATTACTGAAACTACCATGAATTTAAGAAACTGGTAGAAATTAATCTAATCTGAATTTTTAAGCATTCCTTTAGATCCCCTCCCTCTAAATATATCAATAAACATTAGAAAGTGATGCTCCTGACTACTATACAAGTTTAAGAAGATAACATTGGTTTTAAAGAATTCAAAGCTATAAACAGCAACAGGCTCTTTAACCAAGGCACTGTTAGCCTAACATGTAAACTAGTTGTTCACACTAATCCTAATATTATCACTTAATATTAGCAAATTCTATTTTATTTTTTAAAACATATTGATGTAAATACATACACATATCGATTTGTTTGATAAATATTGCAAATCAAAACCTTTATTCACTAATAATTACCAAAAATCGTAGTTCTATCTCCTGTTATCAATGCATTCACATTGCCCGCCATGAACTTCCGGGGAACGATCCTCGTCTACATGAACCACGTGACGATAACCGCTTTTGGACTTCCGTTGTCGTAACTCTTCTATCTATACAGCGCTGGGTTGGGGTATTGTTCAGCACGGACATTTTAGTGAACCGGACTTCCTGTTTCCGCCGGTCTTCGCTTCCCGGGCATGAAGTTGTTTACAATGGTTTTCAGATACTAAATAAAAGTCTAGCTTGTACCTTTGATACCCCGCCTCCGACTCCCATCTCTCTGCACCACAACACTGCCAAAAGAGTGTAGTTGTTTTTATTTCATATTGCACTACTTAGAACTTGATTGTTGAGGCCACAATAAAGATGCCTGAAACTCATGTGAAATAAACAGCTGATAGATCTACTGGTATCTGATATAGCGGATATTTGTTAAGATCCATATGTCACGGATAGGATCATATTCTGTGCTAAATAAGAGACATGTAATCATTTACTAAACATCACCATGTTTTTATTTCACAAAATAATGTTGTTTAATTCACGTAGGTGTAAATACAAAACCATCGCTATGTTTTTAGATCAGGAAATGCAGCCCGGCTCAAACAAACAATTTTCAATCATCATCCTCACGATCATTTAATGTATCATATGTTCGCGAGTTGAAATGAATGCACTAAATGTAATCCACGTGAGTTTACAACAACAAAAATAATCGCTTTGTTTTTATATCACATCCGACCGGAGGAAAATGCAGCACGGCTCTCACTACCGATAATCCTAATCCCACGGGCAAACAATAATATGTACAGTGTTAATAGTTTACTGTATTATTAGTGTCTAATATTACTGGGGATTTCAGAATGGTACTGGATTTTGATTGATTGTATCGGCTTCATATCGCAACATATTCCCGAAGTATGAAGTTCAAAAATGTCCCACATTAGGGCAATTCACCCTACATTTAATCATTCAAACAAAATCATATCTCGTTTCTTTTTAACTAAATAAATGTGGTTTAATCCACATAATTTACTGTGTTAATTGTTTACTGTAGTATTGTGCACATTACTTTTTGCTGCTTGTTGCACCCCTGGTTAGAAGCTAAACTGCATTTTGTTGTCTCAGTACCTGTAATATGTGCAATAACAATAAAGTTGAATCTAATCTTGAGCAGGAACAAATGTATTTACTTAGTACATGTCTGACATTAACGATTAAACTCATTTGTGCATTTTTTAAACCGAGTCAAGCCGACTCCGGAGGTGGCGGCACATTAAAGTGTGCACCTGATTGTTTAACTTGAAGGTGCCTGATGACATTTAATCATTCAAACAAAATCATATTTTGTTTATTTTTAACGAAATAAATGTGGTTTAATCCACATAATTTACTGTGTTAATTGTTTACTGTAGGCTAGTATTGTTTAACTTGAAGGTGCCTGATGTGAACATTTCCAGCCCAACCATTTACACCTTCCTTTTTTCCCGTCCAAAGTTTGAATTGGAGAAAGGTAATGGTTATCGATGGTGCTTTTATAGCCTATTGTATAATAACTGTGTGATTTATATTGCTTTTCAAATGCATATGGCCACCCATTTAAACTGCTCTTCCCGTCAAGAATATGAATAGAACTTAGTTAGATCACTTTACATTTCTGCGAATGAATTTTTAATCACACACGTCTCCCTACGTCTCCCCACGTCTCCCCTTCCCGAAAATAATAAATAAATGAAAAGAAGAAACAATTTTCAAGTTCAGTTTTCACCGTTTTATTTAAAATAACTGAAATAACAGACACCATACTGTAGGCCTATCTGCTGCGGAAACCAGGACGAGCTATTTCGGGATCTGTTTTTCGGGGGCTCCTCAGTCTCTCATTTACCCAGCTCCTGATCTTATGCCACTGGTCAATGTTCAGATTTGGGAACCAATTGGAGACATAGGGCTCAATCTTTTTCAACCTCTTGACGGGAAAAAAGGAAGGTGTAAATGGTTGAATGATGAATAAACAGGGAGGAGGGGTACAGTATGAATACACTAGATATACACAGCCGCCCAGCTTATGAGCAGTATGAACACCAATGAGCGCCCAGCTCGAGATACCAGCGAGTCGAGAGAGAGAATGATATCTGCATTTTCTCTTTCGGTTTGATTACACATGCTGGGGATGGTGTTTACAAACATTGACCAGACCGTTCACCAGCCCCAACCCCATGTTGCCTATATGCTGTGTTGCGAACTCTTTGTTTAAAACGAATTGGCCATCGGAATGTGTTGAGGAATTCTCCCAAGGGGAATGGTCACATTGCACAGCTCTCCCCCCCACTCCTGTGATCTCCCAACCCCCAGTCTATAGATTTGTGTTCGCATATTTCTATGCCGTAATTCATACTGGTCCTCTCACGCACATACATTCTCCTTACAGTATACATACATATATGAGTCCGTGTTACGGACCATTTGTTTTTCTTTATTAAAAAAGTAAAAGGAAGAGCGTCTGAGAGGCGTTTTTGCCCTTTTGCTTTTTACCTTACTAAATGGTCTAATTGTCAGTGGAGCGAGGGGGGAGGGGGGCCGCGAAACTCGCGGAAGTGATTTCAAAACAAAAAGCACTCGTTTGCTTGGAACTGAAATGAATGTTATTAATGGCTGTAAATATAATAAGCCTGTGTCTAAAATTGACAACAGGCTTATTATATTTACAGCCCTTAATAACATTCATTTTCTGGTCTCAATGTGTGTCTTGGCCGTTTTCTTCCATCCATCTCCATCTTCTCCCGCATATCCGTGGTCGGGTCGCGGAGGTAGCAGTTCCAGCAGAGAGCCCCAAACTTTCTTTTCCCTGGCCACATCAACCAGCTCTGACTGAGGGATCCCAAGGCGCTCCCAGGCCAGCGAAGATATATAATCCCTCCATCTGGTTCTAGGTCTACCCCTTGGTCTCTTCCCAGCTGGACGTGCCTGGAACACCTCCCTAGGGAGGCGCCCAGGTGGCATCCTAACTAGGTGCCCGAACCACCTCAACTGGCTCCTTTCGACGCGAAGGAGGAGCGGTTCAACTCCGAGTCCCTCCCGGATGACCGAACTTCTCACCTTATCCCTAAGGGAGACACCAGCCACCCTGCGGAGAAAACCCATCTCGGCCGCTTGTACCCGCGATCTCGTTCTTTCGGTCATGACCCATCCTTCATGACCATAGGTGAGGGTAGGAACAAAAATGGCGCGGTAGACAGAGAGCTTTGCCTTCTGGCTCAGCTCCCTTTTCGTCACAACGGTGCTGTAAAGAGACTGCAGTACCGCTCCCACTGCTCCGATTCTCCGACCCATCTCACGCTCCATTGTTCCCTCACTCGAGAACAAGACCCCGAGATACTTGAACTCCTTCACTTGGGGTAAGGACTCATTCCCTACTTGGAGTGGGCATTCCATCGGTTTCCTGCTGAGAACCATGGCCTCAGATTTGGAGGTGCTGATCCTCCTTCCAGCCGCTTCACACTCGGTTGCGAACCGATCCAGTGAGTGCTGAAGGTCGCAGACCGATGAAGCCATCAGAACCACATCATCTGCAAAAAGCAGTGGTGCAATCCTTAGTCCACCGAACTGCAGACCCCCTCCCCCACGACTACGCCTCGAAATCCGAACCATGTATATTACAAACAGGATTGGTGACAAAGCGCAGCCCTGGCGGAGGCCAACCCTCACCTGAAATGGGTCCGACTTACTGCCGAGGACCGTCAACCCAATATGGGGTCCCACTTTCCACATATTACACAGTAACACAAGTATTCACTTGCTGTGTACTTATACTTATGGGGGGGGGGGCGTCCGTCAACCCAATATGGGGTCCCACTTTCCACATATTACACAGTAACACGAGTATTCACTTGCTGTGTACTTGTACTTATGTGGGGGGGTGCCTGTCAACCCAATATGGGGTCCCACTTTCCACATAATAAACAGTAACACGAGTTTTCACTTGCTGTGTACTTATACTTATGGGGGGGGGGGGGGGGGGGGTGTCCGTCAACCCAATATGGGGTCCCACTTTCCACATACAGATGTAGCACTGAATTTCGGACTCCAGCTTACAGCTTCCTGCCTACGGCCTGCCAAAGACCAGTATAGAGGAATGTTAAGCCCTCCCACTATTTTCCAAGAGGGCGTTGCCAGATTTTCAATTTCAGGTTTTAACCAGGAGATGGCGCTTCATTCACAAATACAGAAAGACAAGTTTCATGAACTTTCAGTTGTGTTTTGAAGAGCATTTGAACACATCAATATTTTAGATCAACTAAAGTATATCTAATCTTGTAATTCAATAATATATAGTCTTTATATATTAAATAATCATAATTATAATGTAAATGTTTACATTACACTTCTTTATTTGTTATGCTCATACTTTAACCTTTACAATCGTTTGCTTTAATATGCAGTATATTTTTGTGTTTGCTTCCTCCTGCTCCCTTTCGGACGCATACTGTATGATTTATTATTATTATTAATATGAAGATATTATTAAGATAAGATAAGATGTTACTTTATTGATTGAACATTTTAGTTTAGAATGTGCTGTCCCACGGTAATTCAGAAGGCTCACAGGTCACATTCCGACCATTATTTAAAACAATAGGTGCTTTCACACCGTCTACAGTTTGATTTGTATAGAGGGAGCTCTGTCAGTTTTCGAATTACCCATTTGCTTTCGGGGAGCCCTATTTTTCAGAGCACATCCTGCTACTAAATATGTCACACCCACGCTCTGTTGACTGGCGCAGCAGCGCGGATGCGATCAATTGCTATAAAAACACTCTTCTACTAATACAGACGGTGTCACTATGCCGGCGGATGTGGCCGTTGTTGAAGCCTCTTCAGGCTCCGCATCGGCAGGCCTCTCCCTCGGTGTGGAGCTGTCAAACTCGACCCTAACGCCGCTTACAGCCGGTCAACTAAAAGTTGTTTTCCGTTCACGTTGTCATTTTTAGACTCCTTTGCTTCTTTGCTTGTGAATCCAAAAGCTGTGACGCTTGGCTGTTTTCGTTTTGCCATATTTTTTTATTACACAGCCAGAGTTAAAAATATATCAATATGAACATTTCAAATACCGCGCCGGCATCACCGCCATAACCATAGCAACGTAAGTAAGAATGCAGCGCCGCCACGTACAGATGGCAACACCCAGACATATTCACAAATATAAAACAAATATTCAGAAACTGTAATGAACAATAACTATTATTTATTTCAAGAACTGTTATTTACAGAAACTCAACATTTCTAATCTGTGTGACACAAATATGCACTATTGTTTTGGGCTCCCCCTATTTATCTCAAAGTCAGCCATCAAGGGAGCTCCCTCCCTCTTCGGGGGAGCCAAGCTCCCCCTAGCTCCCCCCCATTTCGAACAGTGTCTGTGGCTGAATGGCTAGCGATTAGGTGCGGCGCATTTATCATAGGTGATCAGAGCTAACTGCCTGCCGTCAGATTTCATTCAAAAAACAGATCTGATTTTAAGACTATTTCTGCGCTCATAAAGAATGATAAGAATAAGAATAATGCGTATTGAACTGGTTTCATCAATGAGTGAGTTTATTTAACACTAGAACCGCCAATCGGGTCAATTTGTGTGATGTGTGTTGTGTGTGTGCAATGTAACTTTTTTTCAATAAAATATTAAAGTCTCCCAGTCCGTGACTTTTCCTGAAAGTGTGTTATGTAGCACCCTATGTTGTTAAAAATTAAATTCTAATAGCGGGATTTGACGGGTTTATGTAGGCCTATACAAAAACCTCTGGCGGTTCTAGTGTTAAGGTAATTAGGTACAGTAGAAGCCCCTTTTTATCAGAAACGAATTTAGCAGTTGAACATAAAAGTCAACTAACTGAGGGTCACTTGCAATGACAGTGTTGTGTATAACTGTAAGCTTGTCACTCAGAGTAACCTACCGTTAATTTAGCTGCTGGAGAAGAAAGATCAAGGGGGGAGGGGGGGAGAGAGCTGTGGTTGATGGGCCATTAGTTGTGTAAATACACAGCTGAGAGCTGCCGTTTCATTCAGACTGTTTAAAAAACTGTAACAATGGACTATTTTTCTTAGCGGATGCATGTCAATTTAAATCAATACATACAACTATTTTTTAAATCAATACATACAACTATTTTTTAAATCAATAAAAACATTTTCTAAATCCATAAAAGCATTTCAATTAATATTGGGAGTCATGTCGTTACTTTGTTGAGAATATGGCCGTGTAATAAGCGGGATAATTTGCAGCGACTTGTTCCTTATGGGGAAAATAACACCCGTCATGTGTGTGTAGAGGTGTGTGTGGTTAAAACACTTTCATGAAGTGAAGGAATTTCCTTCTATAAAACAGCTGTGGGCAGCAGTGAGTGTCACGGACATAAATTCAAAGATCAAGGCAGACTGGTGCACACACTCTCCTGTCCTGCCAGGCGACACGCCCGTTCTAAGCCGTGTCCCTCACTCCTCACATCCCAAGCATCCCCACAATTGTATTATGTTGTTACATCGTTTCAGATGTTATGTTTCAGTTGTGCTCTGTCTATGTTCAGTGAAGCAAATTTGTCACCTTTTGGCGAAATTCGCCGTTTTGAATCCAAAATAAGTAGTTTGTGTGATTCATGTAGATTTGCAATTCAAATATTTTTGGGGTATGGGGGGGGCTGGGACCCGGAGTAATCTGCGGCCTTGAGCTGTTATGTGCCATCATAACACGCATGGTGTTCTTTTTTTATATATTATAATGAAGTACGAGCTGTGTGCTCGAGTCTTCCTGCCTGTCGGCTCTGCTCATGGATGTATAGTAAGGCTCTGCTGCTCCGAAATGATGGTCTAGCTTCAGCAGCTACATTACCTACGGGTGCGTTCGTTAATATTAACTGTGTGTCCGGAGTCACTGTGGCACAGACTGGACCGCTGGTGAACAGCTGGTGAACAGCTGTTAGAACGGGCTGTTCAGGTGTTCAGAGCAAAGCTCCCTGTCGGAGCGGCGATGTGAACTGAAAAGTTTTTCTGTGGCAATATTATTTAAGGAATCGTTGAGCTAGCTAGCTAGCCTACATTGTCACTATCTGCTAACGTTAGCTTTAGCCTTCTATTTCTAATAGTTTTTTTCATAGGCTATAAACAGAGGTGGTATAAGTATATATATATTGTACTTGAGTAAAAGTAGAAATACTCAGATCTTGTACTTGAGTAAAAGTAGAAGTACTCAGGTCTTGTACTTGAGTAAAAGTAGAAGTACTCAGATCTTGTACTTGAGTAAAAGTAGAAGCACACAGATCTTGTACGAGAGTAAAAGTAGAAGTACTCAAATCTTGTACTTGAGTAAAAGTAGAAGCACACAGATCTTGTACTAGAGTAAAAGTAGAAGTACTCAGGTCTTGTACTTGAGTAAAAGTGGAAGTACTCAGATCTTGTACTTGAGTAAAAGTAATAGTCCCAGAGTGTAGGAATACTCTGTTACAGTAAAAGTCCTGCATTCAAAATGTTCCTCAAGTAAAAGTAGAAAAGTATTATCATCAAAATATAGTGAAAGTAGCGACAGTAAAAGTAGTCATTGTGCAGATTGGTCCATTTCAGAATAATATATATGATATGTTTTATAATGATTGATCATGAAAGTGTTATCAAAGCTGGTAAAGGTGCAGCTAGTTTGAATGACTTTGTATACTGCAGGGTAGCTTGTGGATTTACTCCAGGTGGAACTAAAGTCTGATTTAACACTTGATTATATTTCACTTAATTAATCCAGATCTGTGAAGTAACTAAAGGTATTAAATACATGTAGTGGAGTCAAAGTACACCATGTACCTCGGAACTGTAGTGGAGTAGAAGAACAAAGTAGCAAAACATTGAAATACTTAAATAAAGTACAAGTATCTCAAAATTGTGCCCAAGTATAGTACTTGTTGAGTTTATGAACTTAGTTACTTTACACCATGTGGCTATAAAGATAAAAAGACTTAAGCCTTGCACAGAGGCCTGAAAATACATTTTCAAAATGCTCAACAGTGCTGCCAAAATTATAAACTGACTGCTACACAATTTAAAATAAATGCTTTTATATATTTCTATTAGATGTGACTCTTTGGCGTTTCTGTTATTATTAACACTGCTGCTTTAGTTGTTCTGACTGCTAAAATCCTTTGTCATTCCGTGGGGTGGGGGAGCCGGGGGCTCGGATCCTTGTCACCTTTTTCATACCTGATGAGTTTGCATCCCTGTATGTTAAAAAGCCTCAGTCACCTTAATTCATGTAATAAAAACATCTCAGGTCAGTAACACTCAAAGCTAAATGTGCAATACCATGTTCAGCTATGTTACTATTTATAATGTTATTGTTGTTACATCAGAAGATGTACATATTGAAATGATTTCTTAACTTACAGTAGGCTATTTTTTACAATGTGTGTTGGAAGGATTTATTAAATTACAATGAATATTGTCATTGTTGAAGGCTTTTAGAGAAGGGTGAACTATAAGCCTGAATTACATAACATGTTATACCTAAAAACATAAAAGCCACAATAAATAAATCACAATTATTCTAGTTATTTTTACCTCCCGTATTGCTTTCAACCCACCAGCTTTTATGGTGTTGTTACGTCACTAACTGTAAGCTTGTCACATACAGTCTATGGTCACTCAGAGTAACCTACTGTTAATTTAGCTGCTGGAGAAGAAAGATCAGGGGGGGAGGGGGGGAGAGAGCTGTGGTTGATGGGCCATTAGTTGTGTAAATACACAGCTGAGAGCTGCCATTTCATTCAGACTGTTTAAAAAATGGTAACAACGGACTATTTTTCTTAGCGGATGCATGTCAATTTAAATCAATACATACAACTATTTTTTAAATCAATAAAAACATTTTCTAAATCCATAAAAGCATTTCAATTAATATTGGGAGTCATGTCGTTACTTTGTTGAGAATGTGGCCATGTAATAAGCAGGATAATTTGCAGCGACTTGTTCCTTATGGAGAAAATAACACCCTTCATCCAGATGAGGATCCCTCCGCTACACTTTGGGATCCTGATCGACCTACGAAGCTCCATTAAAATATACATATTTTTGGTGAATTACTGAGTTTAGGCACGTTAATAACGTTTTAATGAAGTTGAATACAGTATATTCATATGTGTCAGTGATTTCATGTCAAATCGGCGAACATAAACATAAATGATCGTGGTGAAGATGATGATTAAATTAGGATTAAAAATCGAGAGCCGGGCATTTCCTCCCGTTCGTTTTTTTCGAATAACAAAATTATTTTGTTAAATAACAACATGGTGATGTTTTGTAAATGATTACATGTCCCTTATTTAGCACAGTAGTATGATATCCGTGACATATGGATCTTAACAAAGTTCCGCTGTACATCCAGCGTACTGTATCTCACTTTATTTCACATGAGCTCCAGTGTGGAACCCCACTGCACCCCCTGGTGGATCAATGATCCATTGCAGCTGGCTTCATTATAATTACATTTATCTATCACGGGGGCGGTCTCAAGTCAAGCTGGAGGTTTTCCCTTGAGCGAGGGCAGATCATGTACCAATCACGGCCCTCGCGTTTCAAACTGTCTGAAATGAATCGCTACATCTGTATTACACAGTAACACAAGTATTCACTTGCTGTGTGTGAAGAAATCAACTGTGGGAGCAATTATTAGAAAACGGAAGACATACAAGACCACTGATAATCTCCCTCGATCTGGGGCTCCACGCAAGATCTCACCCCGTGGGGTCAAAATGATCACAAGAACGGTGAGCAAAAATCCCAGAACCACACGATGGGACCTAGTCAATGACCTGCAGAGAGCTGGGACCAAAGTAACAAAGGCTACCATCAGTAACACACTACGCCGCCAGGGACTCAAATCCTGCAGTGCCAGACGTGTCCCCCTGCTTAAGCCAGTACATGTCCAGGCCCGTCTGAAGTTTGCTAGAGAGCATTTAGATGATCCAGAAGAGGATTGGGAGAATGTCATATGGTTAGATGAAACCAAAATAGAACTTTTTGGTAAAAACTCAACTAGACGTGTTTTGAGGAGAAAGAATGCTGAGTTGCATCCAAAGAACACCATACCTACTGTGAAACATGGGGGTGGAAACATCATGCTTTGGGGCTGTTTTTCTGCAAAGGGACCAGGACGACTGATCCGTGTAAAGGAAATAATGAATGGGGCCATGTATCGTGAGATTTTGAGTGACAACCTCCTTCCATCAGCAAGGGCATTGAAGATGAAACATGGCTGGGTCTTTCAGCATGACAATGATCCCAAACACACCGCCCGGGCAACGAAGGAGTGGCTTCGTAAGAAGCATTTCAAGGTCCTGGAGTGGTCTAGCCAGTCTCCAGATCTCAACCCCATAGGAAATCTTTGGAGGGAGTTGAAAGTCTGTGTTGCCCAGCGACAGCCCCAAACACCACTGCTCTAGAGGAGATCTCCATGGAGGAATGGGCCAAAATACCAGCAACAGTGTGTGAAAACCTTGTGAAGATTTACAGAAAACATTTGACCTGTGTCATTGCCAACAAAGGGTATATAACAAAGTATTGAGATGAACTTTTGTTATTGACCAAATACTTATTTCCCACCATAATTTGCAAATAAAGTCTTTAAAAATCAGACAATGTGATTTTCTGGAATTTCTTTTCTCATTTTGTCTCTCATAGTTGAGGTATACCTAGGATGAAAATTACAGGCCTCTCTCATCTTTTTAAGTGGGAGAACTTGCACAATTGGTGGCTGACTAAATACCTTTTTTGCCCCACTGTACATGCATTCTTCTCTTGCATACACATATTGTCTTCAGACATGCATATATTATTTTTAATAGTAAATGTAAACATTGAATGAATGTGCATGAGAGCAAAATGTATAAATATGAGCATTAAAATATATGAATATGAGAACAAAATGCATGAATGTGTGAGTGACAATGTATGAATGTGTGCATTGAAATATGATAATATGAGAGCAGAATGTGTGAGTGTAAATATATACGTGTGTGAGAGTGAAAATGTATGTATGTAAAAGGAGAATATATGTGTGTAAGAGTGAAAATGTATGTATGTAAAAGGAGAATATATGTGTGAGAGTGAAAATGTATGTATGTAAAAGGAGAATATATGTGTGTAAGAGTGACAATTTATGTATGTAAAAGGAGAATATGTGTGTGAGAGTGAAAATATGCTGCATTTTGAATGTCCGATGGTCCACCATTTCCACCGGAAATATCAAACATTGAAAACAATGAACAAGACTTAACGTATTCATAATAATTTATTATATTTATTCCGTTTAGATGTAGGATTTTTGACTTTGTTTAGAGCAGTGATCTTCTCTGCAGCAGAGAGCTAAGCGCTGTCAGACCGGACCTAACCCTGAAAAGTATTATCATCTGAAATTAATCATTATGTTATTAATATTAAATACATATAAGTATTGTTACAACTTGTATTTAGAAATACTCTGTTGTAATTATTGATGCATAAATGTGTTCATCCATTCAATGTGGCATCTGCTATAATGGGGTTAATGTATGATATTACTTAATAATATAATACATTAGAATATATGATATGATAATTACATTTGAGTTTTATTCATTTCTTATTTCATAGTTTCTCATTATTATTATTTTTATCGCTCATCTTATTTTTGATTTTATTAATCCGTGCTATCCTGTTTTTCACTCTCACTACTGTGTAAAAACACCCCAACAATATTACAAAAAATATACTTCATAAAGCAAACTATATACTTTATTTGATCTAAAATATTGATGTTTTTTCATTATAGTAGCCTGTGAAAACCATAACAAATAAGTGATTAAATGCTACAGTATTCAGCAAACACAACTGCGGAGCTGCAAACATTTCAAACAGAATAAGTTCTACAACACCCAGTTGTCTTTGTGTATGTGTGAATGAAGCGCCATCTCATGGTTAAATCCTGTAATTGAACAAATGGGGAAATTGGGCAACGCCCTCTAGCAATTTGGCAACACTCCCAGCCACTGGGATCCACTGGGCTTTTGACAGGGACACACCCATGTGAGTCCTATCTGGAGTGCTACATCTGTAAGTTCAACTTATTTTGATTCGGTCCCCCAAAACAGCTCACGTTTCTGATGTGGCCCCTTGTAAAAATGAATTGCCCACCCCTGCTATAGACTCAAATGATGTTGTCTTTTAAATGGCCAATCACCATAATAATGTTGTGCTAATTTCTTCCCTGTTATACTTCTGTTAAAGCTGACATAATTAAGGTTGACTAAGTTATATCTGCTGCGGTTTTCAGTGTGTACATATATATAAAGGATTTCTTGAAGAGGTGCTAAATAAAAGGGAATCAGTATTTCTCCAGGACTCTATTTTCCTGTTTGTTTGTGTGACTAATGGGGATAACAACTTTTACATTTGATCCAGTTGTTCTCTAAATGACTCCGTCCAAAACACTGTTATTTAACAAAACCCAATTTTCTAAAAAAATAAAATTCTTAACCTGCTCTAAAGCCACTTTTGATTGGAATAAAGTTGCCAAATATATACATATTAGGGCAGTCAAAGTTAATGCATTCTGTTGTGATTAATCAATTGACCAACTTTCAACCAAAGTTCCTCTCGAATACCAGCGCAGATATTCACCATGCATGGCGGTGAAAAGGCAAGGTGGAGGAATACCAGCTCCATGACTGCACTGACTGGAGATCAGTAAGAACCATCCCTACTTTAACTCTCTGTAACCAGTGGCGTTTCTATATGTACAAAAGTGGTGGGGCACAGAAAACTTAGATGTCTATATATAAGCTTCTGCAGTGAGGTTCATGGCTGGTGAGGCACTGACTCTTCAGGTTTACAAATATAATATTTGGACCTAAATCAAAATATAATATTATTTTATAAAGCTTTTTTTGTCTGATGCTTCGATTAATTTTAAACAGACAGTTCAACAAAAGGATACCCAAAAAATGTAATTGTATCATTTAAATATTGAATTGTTCTCTCTTAGTAAGATCCCACTTTCAATAAAATTGCGGTCTTACCTTGACTTGAAGATGAAGTCCATTTGGCTATCCTTCTGGACAAAAATCTCTATTACTTGTTTGTAAAAGTCCTCCTTATCTTCTTGTAGTTTCAAAAGTCTATCATAAATCTAATTGATAGATTTATGATTCGAAAATTATAAAAGTAGGGTAGACATGTGGATATTATCCGGCTGAACAAAACGTGCATTTATCTAACAGGTACGTTTCCCCAGATCTTATTTTGAGCTATTTTCTAAAATCCTATGGAGGAATCTCATAGCTATTTGTGGAGGGAACCTATGCGCAGCTTACTTCCTGGTTTTGGGACGCGTCTCTCTCCCCCTCTTCACACACCACACTTTTCGCGGCACACGTAGCCAATCAGCTCTGAATTATGTGAGATGACGTATGGTGGGGATGGCAGCTCACTGCCCCTATGGTCATAATTTTTTTGCCACACACATTAAATAGGACAATACTCTGAGCATGCGCAGTGTAGTTTTTACAGTCACCGTTCACTTAGACAGTGAGAGGGAGGGCATGATCGGGTTTTGTCCCACATGGCTCTAAACCGCTCAATAGGCACACACTGTAGACACTAATTAGAAGAACACAGACTAAAACAGCAATGTACAGACGAATCAGATGTTTAAACATGATCTTAAAATATATTTTATATATTTTTTATTTATTTTTTGCATTTTTTTGTAATCATTATTTGTAATACTTTCTGCTGACACTACGTGGGGCTGTGCCCAACCTGCCCCTAATGACCAGTCGCCACTGTCTGTAACAGAACACCTGATCCATAACTAATGTTATAAACTCATTCTTTGGGTGTGCTGAGAACAGAGAAAAGGCGTACCGCAGCTCTCTTTGTATAATATATGAATAAATATATATATGCATGTCGAGTTCAGACAAACCTCAAGCGTGGTTTTGAAGTTTTCTATTTTCAGTTCAGTAGGGAAAATTAACTAATGGTGCATTTCCACTGCAGCGCGTAGCACGGTTTAAGCGTGCCGTGCCAAGCCCGGCCCAGCTCAGGGCTACTTTTTCACCTTTTTTCTGGCCCTCCAAAATCGAGGTTCTTACCGGGTCAACAACCGGGCTGAATATGCTAAACTAGTGACGGCAAGGGGGATACAACTACAACAAAATGAACATATTTTACCGTGATTTAATTGCAATACACGTTTCAATATGATGCCGAAGTGACAATATACTGATACCGGTTAGTAAGAACAATGAATTAATTATTTGACAAGTCTGCAGACAGACAGCAGGCGAAACACCTTTTAAAATGCGTGTTTTCTGAATGGAGATCGGCTAAGCTAACGCAGTATATGCTCCGACCGTCCACACTCACAACAACGGCCTACAGACATAAATAAACCAGCAAATGTAAGATAAGTTAAGATAAGATTCCCAATTTGGGAAATGTTTGTGTTACAGCAGCATAAGAAGACAAGGCAATGTACAATACAAATTCAAAGACTAAAATAATCAAGAAATTACAATTGGCCATGACATAGACAGTCTGTGGTTTGCACTTGTTTAATTTAAGTTTAACATTAAGACTGGAAATAGCGCTACACAGCTAGCCTGTCTCTTTCCAAGGGTCCAAAAATCCCTGTTCTATAACAAGTGTTTTTTCAATCTGTACCATAACCAAAATGTAAAAACACCACATCCCTGTGAGGTTGCCAGGCAACTAGCAGATATTTTACAAAGTTACTGGTCCAGGCCAAGGATTATTCCAGAGACGATTATTAATCCACCACATGCTGTGAAAGGGTGAACTCCAAATACAGCTTGGACTCAAATGTCATTCTATCCTGAGACCCTCCCCTGATGCTCACCACCTCACAGGACTGTTCTACCAGGCTGCCTGTCAGAGGGTCCTCTGAACCAGAGCTGTTTCACTGAGAGTGCATGTAGAAAAAAAGTTGCTTCAGAAGCTTGTTGTTTCTGGAGACAGAGGAGAAACTGCAAATGATTCTTTGTATCATTCAGGAAGTTCTGAATGTCTCTCTATAGATGAGCTGACTGTACTGGAGAACGGTTATATTATAAGTGGCACATATTCTCTTAAACTTTGTATGCAGCAGAGTGACACATCGTTCAGCCAATAACAGATCAGAGTCAGGATCAATGTAAAACACTGAGGCTGTGGAGTCATTGTATTTTTTAACTTCCTGCAGAGTCTCTGACTATTCTCTCAAGGGAGAAAGCAGTGTTTTCCTTTCTTGGCAAGATGCAGTTTTTGCATCATATAAGTCTTTTTTATTACAAAGTGCAGAAAGTGTCAGGTGCAGAGCAAGCAACAATCTGTGATTCATGTACACAAGACGAGTCAGACATGGAGGTCATACGTCAACGCAGCATTTATACCTCCTGCGTGTTTAAAAGAACGGACCATGAGATATATTTCATTCTACTCAGGTCCAGCTTCCCCTCAGTAGCCTGTGCTGTGATTCTGGCTAAGTGCTTTCCCATTGTGGACTCTGAAACCCAAGGCTGAGTGTGTGTGCAGGGATCATGCTAGCACAATGTGAAGGTCACAGTTTAAACTTTTAACACCCATTTGGGTAACCATAAAATCTGAAGGACATGCTGCGTTATTAAAGCCAGGAGGATAGCTGCTGCTATTTCTGTTCAGTTGAGCTAATGTCACATACCTCACTTCACCCTTGTATATCAAACATACATTTGATCTGCACATCGTCGACATTGTTGCATTTTTACTCGGCCATGAAGCTTATTGGTGTTTGCCAACCAATGAAGCATCCTTAAAGGGCTGCATTTCACCAATGTAATTGTTTGATCACTCAGTTATTTTACCTCAGCAGTCTGCCAAAATCAGTTTTAGAACAAATCTGTGGCAAGACATATGCAACATAGTGGCTGAATCTTTACTCGTTTCAGTTCTACAAGACTAGGCTCATCAACAGACTGAAGAGACTATATTATTAAAAGCATTTTAAGCATTTTGTATGTTAATAAATAATGCTTGAAATCCCTTTTGATTGTATTACAGTTCTTGCTATTAATATACCCTTATTTTGAGATATGCAACATACATTTTCCTTCTAGAAACCGTAATCTATCACATTCAAAATGTAATGAAGGACAAAGAAAGAAAACACGTCCATTTCTTACACACGGCGGAACACTTTCTAGTCTTCAATGTTCTCCATACAGTATGCTAGGTAGTCCTGCCTGGCCTGTGTAAGACCCATTGTAGTAACCAAAGGTGTCAAATAGAGGTATTTCAGGCAGGGGGGGGGGAGAAACTCCCTCTGTAGGGAACACAGGGATGTTAGCCTTTGTAGACCAAAAACGTAAGAAACGACACAAAAGGGAACACTACAAAAAGCATGACAGGTACTCTTTCATTTGAGCTAAATGCAGTCTCAAACATAATATTTTGCAAGGTTTACTTCGATTCATCACCAGCACATCCTGTATGCAGGCCATTAAAGTTGCCTTAAGGTACAACGTCAAGACTGGAACTTGAGACAGTGATTTAGGCATCGCCTTAAAACCACCTTTGAAAGAGTAAGCAGGCTTAAAAACCAAGCAAATAAAAAACAAGGAAAGGAAGAATGAGTTAAAGTTGTGAGGAGGCATGTGCAATCACAGGAAGGCAGGTAACAATCGATCACATAATCCATTACAATAGATGCTAATGAAAATAAATCAGACCTCTCCACAACTTAGCCAGGCTGGGACTAAACCTGTGTAACCCTCTGGGTGGTCCCGGCTCAACGCAGGACCACACAGAGGCAAACAGAAGAACCACTGATAGCTTCGGTTGTTGTCAACATCCACAGCAGTCACTGACCTTCTGATTACAAAGCAAACCTTATTTTTTCCACATACTAGAGAAAAATAAACTGGATTTACATAACTGTCAGGAAGTGGAAAAGCATGCTGTATATGTGCAATTATAATCACGTCTATGCTGACACAAACCGGCTATTTAAAGAAGTGAAAGCTCATGTGTGCATTTGAACATCAACTTGTCTCCTTACAGAAATAAATGAAATCTGTCTGAGAAGCCTAGCTCTTCTTGTGTTCTCTGGGCAGAAATACACTTTCTCCTCTTGCGGCGTGTTCTGGGTTCACATCATCCCTTGAATGATAACCGGTTTACAGCAGCAGAAATAACACCCATGGGAAATTAGGGGGCTGCAGTGGCTATTGAATGAATGAAATTGAATGTGTGTGAGATTATTTTGATCCACTTCCTGCTGAAAATGATGAGCGCCTCGAGTTGGAATCGCTGCCAATCAAAGCCCGGCACATCAAAGCGCCACACTCCCATCTAATTGGTGCAGAGAGGTGTGAGCTCACAAATACACTTCCTGTCCACAAGCAGCACTGCCTGCACCCCCAATTACCTGCGGCTGAGGCCTGGGACTCCCAGGGATGAAACATGTGGGCCGGCTCTCCTGTAATCGTGCTGAGTCGCCATAATTGATCTCCCCGGGTTTACCTCTGACGACTGGACAACACTTTTAATGAGGCAGGGGGAGACGGCTTTGACTCATACGGCCAAAATAGCCGTTTCAATATAATTCCTCCCCCATTTACTACTGTGACATTTTATCTGTGAGGCTGCATGCTGAGAAATGACTTTCCAAACACCTGATATTACAAGGTCCTTCCTTCCTGCAGCAGTCAGGCTCTACACCCCCCCCCCCCCCCCACACACACACACAGACACACACACACACAGCCCCCCCCCCCCACACACACACACACACACACACACACAGCCCCCCCCCCCACACACACACACACACACACACACAGCCCCCCCCCCCACACACACACACACACACACACACACACACACACACACACACACACACACACACACACACACACACACACACACACACACACACACACACACAGTTTAGATTTAACCACGCCCACATGGTCCGCATGACGAAAGAATGTCCGCATCATCAGAGCCTCCCCCGCTGGGTTTGCATTCAGCCAAATGTGAATACAGCTACCTTCGCTTCATAGAACATATTTTTTCAAATTAGATTGAGGTAACGTTAGTTACCTTTTTTAATTCCATTCACCATGGATTTAAGAAGAATAAATTATCGAACAAGTATAACAACAATATTTATAACATGTACAGTGTTTGAGTATTTATACTTTGCAACTTTACAACACTCTCAGCTTATATTAAATATTCTGCTGTAATACTTTGTAGCATGATTTAGACTGACTGCAGAGTGAGTTGCTCCAGCGGCTATAGAAGGTGTCTCTGGACCTGCAGTCAACCTATGGCCCAATCAAGCTGTCTCTTAGCAGCATATCGTTTTTCCCCCAAGCTAGAGTACTGTAGAGATATTGCTTGAGCATTATTCTCTTTATACATTAAATCTAAACTGGGTTGGAAAAACGACTGACGCTGCATGGTCAAATTAGGGTTCCCCGAGAACTAGCAGCATGTAAACACATTTAGACAGAGACCCAATAACTGTGCAAGCTCTGCTAATGAGTAATATCTTATTATCACAGCGGTTCAACGGCTGGGCAGGAACACTTGAAACAAAAGCATCCAGGTTGAAAACATCACCTCTTTACTCAGTGTCTGCACCAAAGCCTGATATAGGGAACATAGGGGCAACATGTTTCTAAATCGCCCCTTTGTGAAAGGAATTTCTGCAACACTGCTGTTATATTAACATCAGTTACACTGTACATCAGGGGTGTCCAAAATACAGCCTGAGGGCCAAATACGGCCCACAGTCCATTTTGAATCGGCCCTCAGCTAATTCAAAAAGTATAATGAAATATGACCCACAAATGAAGTTGTGCTTGTCATATATTGCACTTCTTAAATATATATGTACAAATATATTACACAGTATTCATGTGTTAAAAAGCCCACTTTTCAAATAAATTCTGTCAATTAAAGTTTGGAAAAATGTCAAACAAATCTTAGTTGATTAAAAAAAGCCCAATAACTTATTACATTACATGTTAGACGCTTTTATCCAAAGCGACTTACATACTCAATACTGTGGGCAATCCCCACAGGAGCAATTTTGGGGTGAAGTGTCTCAGGGACACAACGACATGCTGACTGCAGTGGGATTTGAACCTGTGACCATCTGATCCCCATACCGAGGCTCTATCCACTGCGAAACATGCCTCCTTGTTATGGCCGTAACAAGCTAGAAGTCTACCCTTCATATTTCCCTTTATGATAATCAATCTGAAGCTTGTGTTTTAAGGAATGAGCTGCTAACACGTCTTATAACTAAATAAAGTAAACCTTCTGGAGAGCTGGGATTTAGGCTGTTTCTTAAATCATTTTCAAGTATCAAGCATCATTTACCTACATTTGATGTATTTTGCTAACTTATAACTTCACTTATGAGGCAAAATACCTCCAGTGAGCGGCCCAGCCCTTCGTATATCTTTCTGTATGTGGCCCTCAGTGAATAAAGCTTGGACACCCCTGCTGTACATCATCTAACATTCCCATCATTTTAAAGCGCAGGTCCTTCCATCCTGCAGCGGTCAGACTCTACGACCACCAACACACACTACGACACTACGACACCACTGCTCAACAACACACATGTGCAAAATGTCTTTATGATCATTATTACTGGCTGTTACTTTTTTTTTGCACTAGTTGATACTGTAATAACTTTGTGCATGCCTATATCCCAGACTGGGGGATAATACTTTCAATGATATAGTAAACTAGAGTTAAACAATGCATATTGTGGAGTTTGACAGACATCAGTATTGACCAGAGAGGAGAACAAGTGGTGTTACTATGAAGCCTCCTCTGTGCAGCTCTGCTGAACAATACAATGAGTGTTGAGCTCTTTATGTTGTGATGGAGAGTAATGTGCAATGTATCTATATTCTAAGGGCATGCATTATACCAGGGGCAACCAAACTGTGGCCCTTGGTCCATTTTTAATTGCCCCTCTAATTTAATTAATTCTAAAAGTATAATGGAATATGGCCCACACCTGAAACTTGTGCTTATCTTCTACATTGTATTTCTTAAATACAGTATATGTAATAAATAACCTATATAAACACATCTTAGTTGATACAAAAAAAGCACACTAACTATTTGCAAAACAAGCTTCCCCGTTTCCCCTTATTGTCTCCCCTTTACAAAGGGCTGTGAAGGGAGACAATCTGAGGCTTCTGTTTCAGGGATGAGCTGTCAAAGCTTTCTGTAACTAAATGAAAATAATTCATCCCTATTCATGGAGGGCTGTGATGTGGGCTGTTTGTTTTCTTAAAGCATATTCAAGTATCAAGCATAATTGACCTAAATTTGATTGATTTTGCTAACTTATAACTTAATTTATGAGGCCATATACCTCCCCTCTATGAGGGCCCAGCCCTTCGTATGTTTTCCTGTGTGTGGCCCTCAATTACAATTGAGGACAATCAGAATGTTATGCTATGACTCACTTTAGGGACTAACAGTCAGTGCCTCTGCTCTGCTGCATCAATCCTCTACCCTCATGTGTTGTCTGTCTGTTGGGAATCCCTACACTGCTGAAGTGCATTAATCAATCACTGGAATAGCTCTTCATTTTTTTTACTTAAATAGGGAATGTCATTTTGACACACACACACACACACACACACACACACACACACACACACACACACACACACACACACACACACACACACACACACACACGATCGATTCAGGGGACATTACATGACTTACATGCATTTCCTGGAGACTTTTCCTAACCTTCACCATAACCAACACATGCCTAGCCCTTACCCTTACCCTAACCCTAACCAAGTCTTCACTCTAAAATGAATGATTCCCCTTATGGGGACCTCCATTTTTGTCCCCATAAGGGAGGCAAGTCCCCACACGTGACTGTGTTAACAGATTTAGGTCCCCACAAGTATAGAAATGCTAGGACACACACTTTATCCTTCCACTATCAAAATCAATCTGATAAAAAAACTAAAATAACACAAACTACTTATATGTAGACTGAAATGGCAGTAGGATAAAGGTATTCTGCAAGACGACCTGCCAATAATGCCTCTCAACAAACATGTAACTGCAGCAGCACAGTGAGAGTAGAGTTCACCCAATATCAAGATGACCAGTTCCCTCTCACCTCTAATACTGTTCATCAGTTTATATTGTGTGAGTTGCTCCGAGTTGTCTGCCTCTTTTTGCTTAAAATGGAACTAGATGGGAACCTGGTTTTTTGAAGCATCAATGTGTCTGTCCAGAAATCATGACCCGGTTACTCCAGATAATCCACAGAAGTTGTCGTGAGACTTTTTTCAGAGGAGGAATACAGCAGGTCAACAGAGGGGCAGGCAACAAGCACACACCAGGACCACATCTAAAAGTAATACAGAAACTAATAAACCGGAGTGACCTCGGTGGGTGTGGTGAATTAAAGGGTGAGATACCAAAGAGAAAGTGAGTGGTAATAAATCATTGATTACTTTTTCAAATGTGTTAAATAGTAAAAATAGTTTTGCTTTCACCTAATCAAGCCGTTGGAAAAAGCCACCACATAATTTGTTTGTAAAAAATAAATGCCAATTCAGAAATCCTGCTGTATCACTGTGCAGAGAGAAGCGTGCATCTCTCACCCTCATGCTGGGGAGAGCGCGAGATGTATGGAGGTGTGAACACATCAATGTGTTATGTCTAAATGTAATGTTATTTTGTATATATTGATTGTTGTGTTTTTATTTATGTCTTAATGTGTGCATATGTATAAAAGTGTCTGGTGATTGTATATAGGATATACATATTTGTATATCTATTTTTTATATATATTTGTATTTTTGTATTTGGGATTGTGGGAAACGGCATTTCGATCTCTCTGTCTGTACACACAAACTGAAAGATTGAAAATAAAGTAGACTTTGACTTAACACTTTCCACATTCCACAAGTCTCAAACAAGCCTAGTTTGTTTACAAAATTGCGACGCAACTTGGTGGGCGGTACCCTGGAAAGAAATCTCTGCGTGAGAAAATCTCTGCGTGAGAAATACAAGGTGTGGCGTGTGAGCGTGTGAATGGAGTGAAATGCGTGTGTCTCACGCCAAATGCGTGAGACTTGAGAGCTCTGGATGAGAGCTTTCATGTTTTTGAAGGTTATGTCAGGGGAATGAGCAGAGAAAACTCAGTTGGTATATTTGAGAAGGAACAATGAAAAGAAGCCGACAGTAGTATAATGATGATGGAAGCAGGTGTGTGTGTGTGTGTGTGTGTGTGTGTGTGTGTGTGTGTGTGTGTGTGTGTGTGTGTGTGTGTGTGTGTGTGTGTGTGTGTGTGTGTGTGTGTGTGTGTGTGTGTGTGTGTGTGTGTGTGTGTGTGTGTGTGTGTGTGTGTGTGTGTGTGTGTGTGTGTGTGTGTGTGTGTGTGTGCTCACCTGATGCTCCTTCTGTTGGCTCAGTCATCTCCCAGACGCTGATCACAAGCACCATTACAAGTAGAGCTCCTTTACATCCGGGCTGCGTGTAGCGCTCACTCATCCTGAGGACAGTTACAGAGAGGGTCATTCATACAGCAGGAGTTTCACCCTATTGTGACTTTCAGAACAACATTATCCAATGGAACAGGAACAGGAAGAGGGGGCTGCTCCACTTGTTTGCACTTTAGTAGATTCTCTTGTCTTTGCTTTTGTATTTCTTTGTGCTTTTCAAAACAAACTGTGAATGTGCCCGAGATCCCTGCACTTCCTCCCTCTCCCCCCCTGACGCAGGGCTCTTAGAGAGGACCATGAACAGAAGGTGGAGACCCTCCGCTTCCCCCCAGGCTTCAGTCAGCTCTGCAGCGGAGAGGAAGAGCTAGCAGTGGCTCATCCAGCTCCCTTCTGCTCTCCTCTCCCTGATGAAGTGTCACACTGCACACACCATCTGGCTCAGTCTGTTATCATCGACTGACAGCGATCACATTTCAGATGCAGCAGCGCTACGGTAATTACTGGAAGAGGCATGGTATCGTATGGCGTGAGCGGACAATGTTACAAGCTGCGTTTACGCCTTATTTACCGCCTCTTATCTTCCTGCCTCATTGACGTTTAGATTGGCCAAACCATGTTGGGATTCTCATATTATTTGTGTTAAGTTTATTTTGGCACGGCGGACATGACCTTTTGCTAAGACTCTCCCAGTGTCACCCTATTCACAGGGAATAGGAATGAAGCGATGTGATAACATAGAACAGACAGGAGAATCATGACATAAGTAATAATGTTTCTAAAATGTAGACTTACAGGTAATGACATCTAAATACCCTGATTATGGCCACATATCAAAACAGCTTGCAAACAATTAGTGTTTTTGAACTCTTTTGAATTATTGTAACACTAGAGGCCAGGGGCCGTATTCACAAAGGATTTTAGGGCTAAAAGTAGCTCCTAACTGGCGAATTTAGGAGAAACTCCTAAGCATAATGGGCGTGTCAGTCTTAAATTTAGGACTCCTAATTGTATTCACTAAGAGCAATTCACAAAGTATTTTAGGCCTAAAAGTAGCACCTAAGTCTGGGAGAGCTTAAAAGTCCTCGAGAGGACTCCTAACTCAGTAAGACCTATTCACAAAGAATCTGAAAATGGCTGCGAGACGAAATGTTTTGGAGACAATGGAAGACTGTGAATTGATCAAGAGATATAGGCTAAATCGTGAGGGTATCAAACTTGTTGTGGAATTAGTGCGGGATGCAATAACATCCCCGACTAACAGGAATAACCCGATTAGTCCGGAAATAAAATGTTTGGCAGCACTACGATATTTAGCAACAGGGAAAATGCAACTTTGCAATGCCGACAATTTAGGAATATCGCAACCATCAGTCAGCTGTGCCATAAACCAAACCATCAACGCGCTCTCTAGACCACATATCATCCAACAGTTTATCCGGTTTCCTTTGGACAATCAACAACTACACAGGATCAAAGCCAACTTCATGGCAATGCAGGTATGCCCGGTGTGGTCGGTGCTATTGACGGGGCGCACATAAAAATAATTGCGCCATCAACAGATGAGGACGTGTTCGTCAATAGAAAGAAAGTACATTCCATCAACACGCAGATTGTTTTCAATCATCATGATAGGGGGGCTTTAACGGCTGTATGGGCTGTTATTGAAAGTGTTTAAGTGCTGGAAATATGCTCATTAGATAAAAGTTTGCAGGGTGCTTTTAATTGCCTCCTTGATTTAATGCAATTTACGTATTTTTATTGTTTGCTCTCTCTCTTTAACGTGCATATACAACGTCATTATCGTGGTCTGCACAAACTTGTCATCATGCGTGTATTCTGCTAACTGCACTGTCCATAACTATTTTATAGGAATACATTTCTAGCCTAGGCTATTTCCTTGTTTTAGTGGGCTCGTTTGTGGGATGTTGCGGATGAGTTTCACCGAGACCGCCTACTCTGAACAACCAATCACCGTACTGACCGCTTCTAAACTCATGCACGAGAATCGACGTAATCCATAGCAACGGCGCGTCACTCTTAGTTCACTCTTAGTGATTTATCCTTAGTATGAGTAGGTCTCAGCGGCTTTGTGAATAACTTTTAAGAAAAAACTCCTACGTAAAATGTTTTAGCGCGAGTTAGGAGCACTCCTAGCGGTAAGATAAAATGCTTTGTGAATACGGCCCCAGATTTACAAGTGTTATATACACATGTAAAGCATTTTCCCTCTCATAAACTGGTGTTTCTAAAGGAAGAATGCACTATGCAGATAGCACATGAGGACACTGAATATAAGCACCCAGCTCACCAATAATAGGGACTTCAAAATAGAATCAGGCATGACAAAATGTGTGCTGAGAATATATGTATTTGTGCGTACCAACAGTTTGAGTTAAAAATGTGTATAGAGGATGTGCTTGTTAACATGTACTGATATGTTGTGCTTCATTCTCCTTCCCAGAATAGATAACTTGTAAATAGTGTACATTCATTTGATCTTTTCTTGAGAGTTAAAACCGTAAAAACCATACTGCTAAAAAAAAACTAAAGGTATTTTTCCTACATTAAACATTTAGGTGACCCTTGATTATTGTAATAAAGTTCCATTCAGAAAAATTCAGGTTTGCCAGAAGCTTCCCATCATGTAATGTAGCATAGATATTTTCCTCTCAATGGTTATTTTCCACATCACCCACATTCTACAGCTTTAAAACACTGTTATCATCATAGTGTGTTATATAGGTGTGTTTGCATATAAATAGTCTGCAAAAGGCTAAAATGCCTGTGTTCCCTCCAGAGGAAGTTCCTCTCCCACACCTGAACATCAGCAGGAGGGAACTCTTTAAAGTAGAGACACTACATACTGATATATACCTGAACTTCAGCAGGAGAGGACTCTTTAAAGTAGAGACACTAAATACTGATATACACCTGAACATCAGCAGGAGAGGACTCTTTAAAGTAGAGACACTACACACTGATATACACCTGAACATCAGCAGGAGAGGACTCTTTCAAGTAGAGACACTACATACTGATATACACCTGAACATCAGCAAGAGAGGACTCTTTAAGGTTATCGACTTCAAACTAGCATGTCATTCAGCATTTAACGCATGTAAATGTCTTCTAAATCTCCCAGTTAAACTTTTAGGCTTGATCATCATTGTAATGAAATCAAGTTTTGAATCGAGAAATTCCAGTTTATAATGCTAGCTAAACAGCAACAAAGCAAAGCTGTCAGCTGTATGATCAGGTCTGTTCAGTAAATTATTGAAATGTTTGTCAAGGGGGCCATATTTATTAAGGACTTCCTTTTCCACCCTAAGATCAAGTGTTAACAGTCTGAGAAACAACTTGAAATGCGAGAATGGAGCGATGTCTATGACCATATTGTTTAACAAATAGCCAATTTAGCGAAAAATAGCTAATAAAAGCTCAATTCTAAATAGCCATAAGCCAATAAGTTCTGAATGCATTTTGACCAATTGGCTCAGTCTATTTTTTTATTGGCTAATACTACTCGGACTACAACTGAAAACACCATCTCCTCCAATACCAACATCTTGTCACCTTGCCTACAGATTTGAATATCAAGTTCTAAAATCTGTTCATAGAGATAAGTTAACAATTGACCCTCAAATGTAAAGGGGAATCTTGGTGATAGCTACACCTGACCCTGCCCCCAGAGGCTTCTGTCACCAAACCAACAGCCAATAGGTTTCAAGATTGATATTACAGTGAACGTGCTCTCCCTAACCTGCCTTAACTGCTTTGTGACATTATTTCCCAGAATGTTTGCTGGTCATGCTGGAATTACCTGAACACCATGTTCTTTAGCCACTTATCAGTAACTGGTCTTTAAATGAGCCCATCAACCTTCACAATGGCCAAGATTGCTTAATTCTCAACTTAGCAGGACATTGAAAGGTAGTGTGGAAAGAGATTCAACTGTTGAGTCTTATAGCAACAAAATGGTAGTGTTATATATTTGCTCAAATGGACCTCAAATTGTACACCTATGTACACTTGTATCAGAGCTAATGTTCACCTCCATGGAGACTGGCTGGGTCGAAATGCTTGCCAGTGTGTATGTGTGTGTGTGAGTGTGTGAGAGTGTGTGAAAGGGTCATTGATGACAGAGACCATGGTAGAGCACTACAGCATCATGTGTTGGTGCAGTCTATGAGCAGTTCTATAAAGACACCTCATTGTCCCTGAATGTACTCTGTTGTCATTGGTGCTCGACTGAGCGTCTCGCTAAAGATTTGTCACAGTTTGAAGCTGTTTTCGATCTCAACCTTGAGTTGGAAGACATTAGAAACTTAGAAGTAATGGAACAAAACTGCTGCATGAATCCAAACCACCTTCTATTGAAATTATTATCATATTTGATAAGAATGTGTCTGCTGAGCTGCACACAACAATGTGATCCCCTCAGTTAGCTACTTCCTGCTGTTCAGGAGGTGATACATTGAACCAGTACATCTGTATGATTCATATAATAAAAAAGCTTCATGGTACAGTTTTCTGATCTTCCGTGCACTTGCTCATGCTTAAAAGAAAAGGAACCAACTTTTGATCCTCTTGGAAATTTCAACTTTTGAGACAGTATAATCCTGTTCCCATAATTTAAAGCTAAAACAATGCAGTTTATGTTATCTATGGAATAAATACACGTGTGTAATGTTCAACAGGTGCACCCATTAAAATATTAGACCCCTGGCTGGCACGTGTGCCACCATTGGCACGTGGCACCGTAACCAATGGCACACTAGGAATAAGTGTGCAAAATATTTAAATTGTATTTTCGGATCCTGAACGAGACCGCCGCCAGAGCGTGTCTTCCCGTTACCTGCAGAAGGAAGCCATGCACGCAACGCAGCCCCGCTCTCTTTAGCTCGTCGACTTGCTGCTGCTTTCCTCCGTGGTGAAACGATCAGGAGTGAAGTGCTGCCGGAGCGCGCCCGCACTTAACAAATTGCAGTAGGCTACCCATAAGGAGCTGTACAAATGCCGCAGTTATTGCGTGGCTGTGTCTTTAGTTGAAAGCCCAGTGGCGATCTGCTCATCTCTCATCGAAAATAATATGCTACACAGGGGCGGACTGAACATCTGTGTGTTCTGGAGAATCACAGAACGGACGGTGGTCATTATTATTATGCCGTTTAAACCAATTATTTAAATGTATTTAAACCGCATCATGTAAGTTACGCTGACAGGTGAAAGAGGTCCACAGCGAGGCTCCCCCCCGCCCCCGCCCCCGCCCCCGCCTGTTGACAGTTCACGATCGTCGGCACACTGATAACAATTTTCTTTTTAAATGGCACTTCATATCAAAAAGGTTGCCGACCCCGGTATTAGAGCATTTAGCAGGCAGATATTTCCCTCAGTAATTAGTAAAACCCAAACTAAATGGAGCTCAAAGCGAGTGGCTAATGGAGTAACATTTGTTTGGTGGGCGGAAACATGACATCAATTGGATGCTAATTTTGCTTTGAGTCTACTGGATGTGTAACTAATTGGCAACATGCTCTGCATAACAACTTCATACAATGTGTCAACGTTTTAAAAAAATCGAATGAAATTAAATGAATACTACTTAAATTAATACTGTAATTAACTTGATCCCAAAAATACAACAGCTAAATACTTGAATCCATCCAAGACACAACTCATAAAATGCAGATTTTGCCCAAATGTTGAATTATGATCAGCTGTAGATTTTCTTTGAATAAGCCTTGAGATTTCATAAGGCCAGTCCAAAAAATACATCTATCTTGTTAATAATTACTTTGCTGTATATTATCTCAGGTATTATTTGTTCATTTTATACTTTGAATAGTGGTGTTTTATTTACACTGAGTACCTTTTATTGCAGTTTTAACAAAGATTGAAATGGGTTGTAATCAGGGGCAGACTGAATCTATATTATATCTCACAGAATAGGCCAATGAAACATAAATTGCAGATGGAGGTTTGGAGGATAGCAGAATAAAAACACTATTACGGGAGCCTAAATGAAATGTGCAGACAGAACGCTTTCCTATCTTCAGTATATTGAGCTGCACTTGAGGACACTTTCAAATGCAAATGAAACCCTTTATTGAGGAATAATGCACATCCTTTCCACTGGTGCCACCTCAGTGTTATTCTGGATTTGTGTGCTCAACTTTATCCAGAGATTGTACTTTCATCCCTTTGTTACGATTCGGCTCTGTATAAGCCGCTGGTGTAGATCATTGGATCTCCTTTCAAGAGTACAAAGTAAATTTGCAGGAAATCCCCGTCTATGACAAAATAAATCTGAATATGTTGTTTCCTGCGAGGAAACAAACTGATAGACAGCGGACCAATCAACACGCTTTCAGAGACAGATCTGGAGGCTCGACCTTGGTGAGTGGACAGACTGCGTTTTCACTTCTTACGTGGGTTAAGCGGATCTCGACTTAGTCCCGGGTGTCTAGCCCTGGTATTTTGGGCCATTCCTGTAGGAAGGTGATGGCCTTATTCTACTCCTCACCCTCACGGAAAGCCAACCAGCCTTAAACTGTGCCTGTTCTCCATATCATCGAGTTCTTCTTTTAGTCCAATTATTTCTTCCTCTGTTTGTCAGCGAGGTCTTTGTGTAAAAAGTTGAGGCTATCTGTGTGGTTAGCCTGCTTGTCTTCAACTTCTTTCACACGGCACAGAGTTTCCATAGAGACGGTTATATTGTGGTCCAACAAGGCAAATAAGGTTGTCCCTTAACAAACCACCAGGAGTCGCTGTATACCTAAAACCGCCAACGCTATTAGAATGCATTGATTTTCAAGGTACAATGTTCTTTTATTAATCATACTAGAACACAGGGGTCTCGTCTTTAATAAAATGTGATAGTTGTAGTCATTTCAAAGTGACACAGATACATTGGATTAACCTTCAGCAGCGTTTTTATGCGTTTGAATGCCTTGAACACAACTTCTGATCAGAAAACAGCAAAGGTTAGACGTATTTGCCGTTTCTGCCCCATAAAGTGAAGGTGTGTGTTGTCTTTCCTGGCTACTAGATCAGTAACTATCTATCTCTCTCAATCTATCTCTCTCTCTCTCTCTCTCTCTCTCTCTCTCTCTCTCTCTCTCTCTCTCTCTCTCTCTCTCTCTCTCTCTCTCTCTCTCTCTCTCTCTCTATCTACAAGGAACCGCAGTAGTAGACAACAGGCATTGCTATAGCAACACGTCTTTATGTTTACACGCAAAATCAATAACGCGAAAATAACTGCATTTTCTACAAGGCGCTGATGGGTATGAATGGCAATGTTTTTGGCAATTTTTTCAATCTGGCTACATATTGACAATTGTTAACAAAAGAGGGTGCTACATTACACACTTTCAGGAAAAGTCACTGACTGGGAGACTTGAATATTTTATTGAAAATAAGTTACATACAATCAAGAAACAGCTGCAGGTCAAATGTACCCATTGGCGGTTCTAGTGTTAAAAAGATCAAAATGAGAGTTAAAAGCTAACTGATTTCACTGCGTCCATTCTCTACGCCGACATGTTGGATCCGGTGAGCCGCAACTTCTAGAACATTCCTATTCTCACTGAGATACTGCACTGCAACCAGCTCAATGCACACTCCCAATAATACATTCTGAACAAAGCAAATTAGGTTTCCTACTTTTTCTGGTAATACAGCAAATGCATAACCACGTTTTCTATAAGATTAGGGTAACAGTATATAGATTATGAGGCAGTTCAGTTTATTACTAAAGATTTTTTAACTGCTGAAAGGAAAAGTTTTGACCAGGCCAAAGTGCAGCTCTGCCCAGAGTTTCACTTTATTACTGCTGTCAATGGAGAAATAATAACATGTGGTTTACTGTTGCCTAGAGACACAGTGAACAACCCCAATCTTGAGACTTGACTGGATATTTTGTATTTGCTTTTACTCATTGTAAGAATGAGCAATACATCAAAAAGGTTCCAGGTTATGTTCCCCTCTGTCTTGTTCCCTTTTCTCTGCTCCTGGCGGCCATATTGGGCTCTCTTCTCTTGACAGCTCATTAGCATGCTACCTGACGCGTCCACGGCCTATCAACTCGTCCAATTACCAACTTAAATGTTAGGAAGTGCAGAACGCAGCAGTGGTGGGAGCAGCATGAACGGTTTGGCATAAGGTAAAAAGAAAACTTATGTAGTAAAATCTTCTGGGCTCACAATTAATAACTCAAAAGTGAAATATTTGAATTATTGATTAGTGACTCTATTAATGTTCTATGTTATCTCTCTGGACTAAAGCACTGACATCTGACAACAAATAGAACATTTAGTACAATCTATTACACAATACATGGTGTACTTTAATGAATATTATTTTTGAATATATTTAGTCAAAACCAGGAAACCGCAAGTAATAGGTTAGCCCGCACATTAGGCTTTGTTTTACAGCTGAACTGTTCTGTTAGCCAGGTATTCATGTTAGCTTTTTACGAGTTTTAATTAGGTTGAAGACGACTTATCATTGGATTTAGCAGGGAGTATGAGTCAGATATGCCTTGTCAGCTTCTACCAAAACCTCTGAAATCAGGTATACACAATACAGTGTTTTACACAAAAAACCTGGGACACTGTAAATTACGGAAGAGGATAAAGCCATGTAAAAATATCTGAGATTAAACTCAGAATTCTGATTTTAATCAAGACAAAAAAAAAAGGTCAAATAAAAAATGAAAAAATGAACCTTTATCCTCTTCCGTAGTAAGTCAATCACTCAATGTTGTTTCAACATGTGTATACTCTAGCCCAGTGGTTCTCAACCTTTTTACATCAAGTACCACCTGAGAAAATAGTGTGTGTGTTTTTTCTCTCTCAATTCAATTCAATTCAATTCAAAGGGGCTTTATTGGCATGAAAGTTAAATTAAACAATGTTGCCAAAGCATCACAATACAAAATAATTAACAACATTAACAGACATTTCAAATTTTTACATATTATTGATGATATATATATACAGTGATACAATTACATTTCAACACGTGTGTGTGTGTGTGTGTGTGTGTGTGTGTGTGTGTGTGTGTGTGTGTGTGAGTCTCATTCACTGTCCCTCAGGTTGTGGCATGTGTATACATATTGGGCAGCAAGGTGTGCCTTGTCTCCTTCTCCTAGGAGTACTCTCAGTCTTGAGAGGTCATCAACCTCCTTGAAACCTGGGATTACAGAGTTCAACTTGTTCCAATAAATGCTCCTTACTTCGTTGAATGTTTGGCACTTCAGGAGGAAGTGCATCTCTGTCTCAGTCTCACCTGTCGTACAGTGACCACATGTTCTGTTCTCTTTTGGTTGCCAGGATCTTTTGAGTCTTCCTGTTTCGATTGCCAGTTTGTGGTCACTGAGCCTGTACTTGGTTAGGATCTGTCTCTGCTTTCTATCTCTGACAGTAGAGAGATACTCTGCCAGCTCATACTCTCTGTTTAGAGCCAGGTAACATTCTAATCTACTTTGGCTTTTAGTTTCTTCTTCCCAATGTTGTAAATAGTTGTCTTTACATTGTGTTATAATGCATTTGACTGTGATTGGTGTTTGGAGAGCAGTGTTGTTGAGAGACTGGTCAGAGTGGCTCTGAGAGGGGGCAGCTAGCCTCAGCACCAGCTGACATAGGGGACTCTTCTCTGGGGTTAGCTCTTGGCTTTGGAGGGCTTTGGAGTGGAGGGTGTCTCGGGGGCTGGATCTAAGGTGGTTAAAGAATGTCAGTGCTCTCTTTTGACTGTTAATGATCAGTGGGTATCTGCCTAATTCTGCTCTACATGCATTTGTTGGTGTTTTTCTCTGAACACGTAAAATGTATCTGCAGAATTCTGCATGGAAAGACTCTGTTGGATGTTTGTCCCAGCGGGTATAGCTCTGGTGACTGAGTGGACCCCATACTTCACTACCGTACAGCGCAATGGGCTGGATCACACTATCAAAGATTTTGAGCCAGATTTTAATTGGAATTTGGACATTATAAAATGTTCTCTTAATTGCATTAAGAGCTCTTCTGGCTTTTTCTTTGAGTGCATTCACTGCCATGTTGAAACTTCCTGATGCTGTTATGGTTAAACCGAGGTAGGTGTAACTCATACTATGTTCGATGATATGATTATTTATGGTAAACTGGTATTTGTTCTCCTGACATCTGGGGCGTTTTTGGAAAACCATGACATTAGTTTTCTTCATATTGACTGCCAGGGCCCAGTTCTTACAGTACTGGTCTACTATGTCCAGCTGTTGTTGTAGTCCTTGTTCAGTAGGAGACAGCAGAACAAGGTCATCAGCATAAAGCAGACACTTCACCTCTCTCTCTAGGAGGGAGAGGCCAGGAGCAGCACAGTGATCCAACTGAACAGCAAGTTCATTTATATATATATTAAATAAAGTGGGACTTAAATTGCAACCCTGACGAACACCTCTTCTCTGGGTGAAGAATTCAGTTTGTTTGTCTCCAATTTTAACAGCACACTTATTCCCTAAATACATTGATTTAACCAGATAGTACATTTTGCCCCCTATACCACAATGTAGAAGTCTATAATAGAGCCCTTCGTGCCAAATAGAGTCTCTCTCTCTCTCTCTCTCTCTCTCTCTCTCTCTCTCTCTCTCTCTCTCTCTCTCTCTCTCTCTCTCTCTCTCTCTCTCTCTCTCTCTCTCTCTCTCTCTCTCTCTCTCTCTCTCTCTCTCTCTCTCGGACCCATACCAAAGTGTGAGTGTAGGCCTCTTGCAAGAACCTACATCGTAACAGAAAATGTCCTATTGGGAATTCAGTTCCACAATAATAATGAAAGCCTCCAGGAGCAGATGAGCATAAGGGCTAATAGCTCATCTTCAGTCTGCTGATGTTTGCTATTGCCATTTCTGTGGTGGCAAAGTAAAAAAGAAAAGAGATAAGAAAAAAGACAACAATTAATGACAAGTCTGTGCTTTTTCAGCGTTTGACCTCGGTCACAGCCTTCTCTCCATTATTTGAGCAAATGCCTTCTTCCTGAGTCACTTCTCTCCTCCATCACAGCGGCTGTGCATATCACTTTTGCGTTGCTTGTGGAGCCTGCGCTTGTGCTCGGTTGATGACTGTCCTCCTCCTTATTCACTTGTTCACTTTCGCTGGTAATATTCTCCTCTGTACCTCTCTTCCGAATACCTCCCGTTTTGAGCCACGTTTTTAACATTATTCAGCTTTCTTCTTTTTTTAGCTTGCTTGCAACGTTAGCGGGCAGTAAGGTCGTAATTAGCAACGCCAGAAATAAATAAAAAATGTTTTCGTTTCTAAATCTAAAAACAGCAATAGCCTATTAGAACTAATTTAAACCACAGTTTCAATTATCTCAAGCTTATTTTCATTCGTTGTAGTATTTTGATAGTATGATTTATTTTTTAATTAATGTTATTCAATCAAGCCTCAAACTGATGGCACTTGTCCCTATAGCCTGTTTTAAATTGAAGTTGTCTGAGGTCCTTACCATCAGCTGCTCTTGCAGTAATAATAGTGTAACTTAATGTCCCAAATGTGCACAATGTATTGACTGCTTTTCGTCTTTTTGTTTACTTAGTTGTGTTTCCTGTATTTTATATGTCTGTGTTATGTGTAAAGGTTAAAGGTGGGGTAGGTACGTTTGAGAAACCGGCTCGAGATACACTTTTGTTATATTCCATGGAATGCTCTTAACATCCCGATAGCAATGAATATCTGAAGTGCTTTGACAAAAAATCCTTAAAAAAAATGTCATCTGTGGAAGGCTCTGTAAGGAAGTGGCATATTTTTTCCGTTTGTGTATTTTCAAATTCTAGCTCACTCGAGCTGGTTTCTCCAAAATTACCTACCCCGCCTTTGAATAAAAAAAAAAATATATATATATATATATTTTTTTTATATATATCAGATTCCTCCACGTACCACTAGCAGGAGCTGGCGTACCACCAGGGGTACGCATACCACAGGTTGAGAACCACTGCTCTAGCCTGTTTCCTCCAGGTGAACTTTGGTCCATTCTGCATATGAAACTGTTCATATAGTGTAATATATTTGAAGTTACTTACAGTACTAACATGTATGTTGTCAACCTTTGTAACTAAAAAGAAGAATAAAGTGGACGGTTTAGTTCATACCTTTGTGTTATATTTGTCTCGAATGAAAGAGTTTAGAGTAACGATGCATGATGTCAGTTCAAAATCAAATCCTACTGAATTTAATCCACATTTGTACAAAAAAAAATACTCTTAAAATTGTTGCCGTCTGTAACAATATCTTTTAAAATTAAGTTTATTTGAGAAGTATTAATTCTGTAGCACTTTTCTCTCACCTTCACTGTAAAAGCAGCTAATTAAAAGCTATAACACACGCAAGCAAACTCTCTGTTTCAGTTGTCTGATATAATTCAATAACAGCCCTTTCTAAATGATTTTCCAAGACACACACTTAATCTGGTGGTAGACTTCTGATGTCTTTACAAATGCTGTGATTGTATGCACAGGCAGGTGAGAGCTTAATCAGACTACTGTATTCTGTTTGACAGGAGCTGAAGACTGTCAGCTAAGACTCCTCAGTGAGGGGGAAGATAAGCATCTCCAGTATTACAGCCATGTGTTAGGATCACTGTAATGATCGCGGAAAAGGTAGGACCCATATGCAGACTACAAAAAACGGAAAAAGGTCTTGAAACAAAAGCGAGCTTCATTTAAAAGCTGATTAACAAAACATGGCATAACTTTAAACGGTAACAGAAAACAACTACACAAAAACTGACCGTGAGAAACATGGAGGAAGACCGGAGAGACAACCAAGAAGTGTGACGTGAAGGGAGGACAAACAAACAATGAACCGACAGGGGAACACAGGAAGAGACAAGACTAAATGGAGGGGTAATCAAGGAACAAGAAACAGCTGGGTAAAGGAGGGAGAAACACAAGGGCAACAGGTGAACACAATCAGACAATTAGACACACCAGGGAAACTAACGACAGGGAGGAAAACACAGGGGCTGCAGTCGAATAGTCCATTTAGCTTAGGAACCTTCCTAACCGAGTGAAATGACCCGGAAGTCCCTCAGTGGCAGCCATGATAAGTGCCGTTCGAATTCTCTAGAATGATAGGAAAGGAGGTTTCAAACTTCCGTTATAACCTCCTTTAGCTAGGAACCATTGGACCTCCCTAACCGAATGGAGAGGACAAAAATGCTGCCCCACAATGCCTTGCAGCCGCAGCATTTGACGTTACACAACAGTCGGCCGTTCACGGACACAAACGATTATGACGGAGAAATTATATCATGAAAGTTACGGTGCTTATTAAGCATTTTAAAACGTATGTGGTAAGTTGCCAAAGTGCTTTGTTTTGAACGTTCATCAGTATTATAATCAAAAAGAGAAATATGAATGTTAGTTTTTACTGAAATTATCAAATAAAGTCAACATTTCACTGAGCTGTGTGGGGTTTGTTCAACTTTTAAAAGATGTTTGAATGGTGATGTACACAGTGATAGGTGTTAAGGACTAACGTTTATTATACATACATTTGTATTGATTTTAAGATCTTTTCATAGCATTTTAAAACGTATGTGGTAAGTTGCCAAAGTGCTTTGTTCTGAACATTCATCAGTATTATAATCAAAAAGAGAAATATGAATGTTAGTTTTTACTGAAATGATCAAATAAAGTCAACATTTCTCTGAGCTGTGTGGGGTTTGTTCAACTTTTAAAAGATGTTTGAATGGTGATATACACAGTGATAGGTGTTAAGGACTAACGTTTAGAATAAATACATTTGTATTGATTTTAAGATCTTTTCATAGTTCATACAATCATACGTATTGGGATCATTTGTATTAATGTGGACTGGAGGGAGAGGGTGACGAGCATAAGTTTCACTTTTTTATTTCAATTCCAGCTTTGGTCATGAAGAATATGTTTCTCTGTTGTTCATAAAGCATAAAGCAACAGCATCAGAGCACGGTGCAGTCTCTAGATGAGTCCGTCGTTCTTAAACATCCATGTTGTATTCCATTGTATAGAAAACTGTAGTTTCCATAGTTTCCCCACAGCAGCAGACGCACACAATGACGTCCGCTGGCGCATCTTAAACACGCCGGATAGTGAAAGTGCATTCGGATTCTCTAAAGTACCGCAGTCTCCGAGAATCCGACTGCACTTTCACTATCCGACGTGTTTATGATGCGCCAGCGGACATCATAAATGTGCGTCTGCTGCTGTGGGGAAACTATGGAAACTACAGTTTTCTATACAGCGGACTACAACACGGATGTATAATAAGAACGAGGAATTACTGTAAACTCATCTCGAGACTCTGCACCGTGCTCTGATGCTGTTGCTTTATGCGTTATGAACGTGGACAACAGAGAAACATATTCTTCATGACCATAGTTGGAATTGAAATAAAAAAGGAAAGTGAAACTTATGCTCATCACCCTCTCCCTCCGGTCCACATTAATACAAATTATCTCAATAGGTATGATTGTATGAACTATGAAAAGATCTTAAAATCAATACAAATGTATTTATTATAAACGTTATTCCTTAACACCTATCACTGTGTATATCACCATTCAAACATCTTTTAAAAGTTGAACAAACCCCACACAGCTCAGTAAAGACTGTGAAATGTTGACTTTATTTGATCATTTCAGTGAAAACTAACGTTCATATTTCTCTTTTTGATTATAATACTGATGAATGTTCAAAACAAAGAACTTTGGCAAGTTGCCACCTACGTTTTAAAATGCTTAATAAGCACCGTAACTTTCATGATATCATTTCTCGGTCATAATCGGTTGTTTCCGTGAACGGCCGACTGTTGTGTGACGTCAAATGCTGCGGCCGCAAGGCATTGTGGGGCAGCTTTTTCTCCTCTCCTCTCGTAGAGGGAGGTCCAGTGGTTCCTAAGCTAAAGGAGGTTATAAAGGAAGTTTTAAACCTCCTTTCCTATGATCTCTAGAGAATTCGAACGCCACTTATCAAGGCTGCCACTGAGGGACCTCCGGGTCATTTCACTCCGTTAGGAAGGTTCCTAAGCTAAATGGACTATTCGACTTCAGCCAGGGAGAAGGACCAGACAAGAAACAAGGAGGAAAACATGAAACAGGGAGAACAGAACAGCAAAATAAACCCAAACCTAGACATACAAAACTAAAAACGTGACATAACATAAAAATCGTGACACCATGCTTTAGAATTGTGTTAACACTAGAACCGCCAACGGGTCAATTTGACCCGCAGCTGTTTTTTGATTGTATGAAACTTTTTTTCAATAAAATATTGTAACGTTCACAGATGGAGTCGGAAACAGGCTTCTAGTTATTAGGCTTTCATAACTCTTATTTTCTTAGAGATGATCACAGGTACAGGTATAGCTTGCAGGTTCAACCTCACACACTCTGACTCTAACTCCCACACATACCCATATATATATCCCTGTCTACGTCACAACTTCCCGCCCTCCCCCGTCTGCTCCCCCAACCACAGGCCCGCACCTCAACCAGCCTCACGGTACAGCTCTATGATTGGCAGAGAGACGGGGGATGCCTGAGTGACACCCTCCGCATCCTATCAGGGTCGCTACACTACCCCCCCACTACAAAGTTCCTCGCCCACGAGGAACAAACAAAACTCAGCACAAACTCTACAACAACACACTGAACTTTGACTAGGAAGGTCTGGGTGGACTACCATCCCTTCCAGTGAGACCAGGACGCATTCTTGCCCTCTACCGTAAACAAGGGGTCTCACTAAAAAACTTTACTACCAACAAAGTCTCTGTGGAGCCCAACTTTTCTCCCCTTTGGTGGCAGCTGCACCCTGTAGACCACTACCCCCACCCTCTCCAGTACTCTGCAGGGACCAACCCACTGGCTGTCCAGTTTTGGGCACCGGCCTTTCTTCTGTTGTGGGCTATAGACCCAGCCCAGCTCCCCGGCCCGGAAATGCTGCCCTCTTGTCCTCGTGTCATAGTTCTTCTGTCCACCTCGTCCAGTCTCAGCTCCATCTCCTTCAGTTCGCCTCCGTGTCCGAACCTCACAGAGTCCAGGGTCTGCTCCGCCTCTGCCTTCATTGAGGCCTCTCTGTGTTGGGCGTTCTGCTCCATGGTACTCCTCTCCACTATAGCTACGTTTGCCTGCTTCTGGGACTCATCCAGCTGAGATTTACAGGTATCAAACTCTGCGTCTGTCCTTTTCAGGTCTTCTAGAGTTTTTGAAGTCTCCAGTTGGGATTGTTCTAGCTTATTCTGGAGCTCGTTGAAACCTTGCTGCAGCGCCTTAGCGTCTCTACCCATCTCGCTGATCCTCTCCTGGTACTTGATGCAGTCCCTCTGCAGCTGCCGGACCTCCAACTGCTTCTCCCTCAGCAGCTCCTCCAGCTGCCGCGCTCTGCTCTGGCTGCCTTCCCTGACCCTCTGAGCGGACCTCAGCTGCTGCTCCAGCTCCCTCTGCGTACCAGACTCTGCTTCTGCTCTCTCTCTCTGTGCTTGCCTCATGTCCTCCTCCAGCCAGGCGGCCCGGTCGCACTCGCTCTGCGCCTCGGCCTCCAACTCGGCCCGTTCCCTCGCCAACCGCTCCACCTCCCACTGCAGCTCGGTCAAATGCTCCCGGTTGTCTGCCGCCTCCTGCTGGTAGTCTGCGATGCTGCCGTTGAGCTGGGCCAGCTGGTTCATCAGACGCTCCTCCAGGTGGTCTTTTTCGGCTTCCAGGCTCCTGAGCAGCTCTTTGGACTGCGCCTCCCTCTTGGCACCCTCCTCCACCAGGCTCCTTTCTCTCTCTTTGCCCTCTTGGAGGCGCCTCTCCAGAGAGGCCACAAGGCTCTCCTTCTCCCTACTCTCCTGGAGATCTCGCTCAAGAGAGGCCAGCTCCGCTTTGAGTCTAGCCTCCTGTTGCTGCCACAGTTCCCTCTCTGCATTGACAGCTGCTTCCATCTCCCTCATTTTCTCCTCTAATAAAACTGGAACACTTTCAGTCATCTCGGTAACCCATACAGGCTTCTCCTCCTCTCTGCAGCTCCTCACAGCCGGTGGTACCGGCCCTCCGTTGCTCCTCGCTGCTACACTCCACACAATCTCTCTCTCCACAGCCATCTCCAAGGCCGCCTTCAAGGACTGTGGATGCTGCAGCTGTACCCCAACCCTCAAGTCCGCAGGGAGGAGAGCCCTGATGAATTGATCACGTGCCAGCTCACTCTGCACTCCGGGTGGCATGTGTGCATATGCCCGCCGCGGCAGGCTCTCCACGTCGTTAGCCAACGCAAGCAGCGTCTCTCCAGACTTCCTACAGCGGTTACTCAATTTGTTCCGGAACAGCTCTGGCGGGAAACACTGTCCAAACCGCCTCTTCAAAGCCCCCCCTAACGCTTCATAGTTGTGCCGGTCCTCAGGGCTAAGCAGCAGCAGACATGACAGAGCCTCATCTGTGAGGCACAAAGCTAGCTGTAGTGCTTTAGTCTCTACTGACCACCCCCCGGCATGTGCAAGCAGTTCAAATTGGGCATGGAAAGCCTCCCAGTCAGCCTTACCCGAGTACTTGGGTGTCTTCACAGACACGGCGGCTGCTACCGGTTGATGGGCGCCGCCATTGTTGTTTACATCCCGCTCGGTTTGGGCACGAAACACAGCTGAAGATGGCGACATTCCCGCGTCTCTAGCCATCCTCACCGCCGACTCCCTCAGGCTCTCTCTCGCCTCCCGTGCCTTCACAAACTCCCCACTCATGTCCTTCGACCACCCGCATGCTCCTTCTTCCTC